>NC_056738.1:234656720-234820419 GCF_019279795.1 Protopterus annectens
TTTTCCCACCTGATTATGAAAGGATTCACATCCAGATCAAGGGAGGTCATTGTCCCCTGTACTCTTCACTTATCAGACCAATGATTAAGTACAATGCCCCATTCGAATGTATCTTACCCGACACCTGCAGCAATTGGAAAGACCCCAAAGTTCCTCACCAAAAGGATAAAGGGACTCAAAAATATGCCATATGCTGCCCGACTGAAGAAACTCCAGCTCTATTCAGTCACATACCGTCTGCTCAGAGGTGACCTGTGCCTGACATACAAGGCCATGTCCAACCCGGAATTAATGGACATGCTCCACCTCAAAAAATCCAAATCCACCAGAGCCACAAGAGCAAGAGACTTAAACCTCAACACGGATATAAATAGGATGTGCTAGAGGGACAGATTCATCACCCAGAGACTCCCTATGCTGTGGAACAGAATCCTGGTCCATGTGAGACAGAGCACCTCGCTGGCTCTGTTCAAGAGGAATCTTGACCAGTGGATGGGAGATCGTAGAGTTTACCCGTGGATCATCTCTGTATCACTGCTGGACAGAGGCACGGCAAACTAATGGGTATAGTATTCTTCAACCTAAGGGGTGGTGAAAGCCACACAACTCTGGCTAGGCTTATAAATGCCCTAGGGCAGATAGCCTAGTATGAACCTATGAACCTAAGTGTGATAATAAGACTGAAGTATACCGCTAGAACAGTTATGTCCACTGCAGACTTAATTTTAATAAAATACACACATCATCAGATATCTAGCATTTAGAAATTTGACACACATTCAATAATGCCTTGAACTGGAATTCGGTCAATAAGACATAAGAAGGACGTGGCTTTACAACCAAATAAATAAAAACTTAGATTACATACTTTATAAATACTTATGCACAGAGATATTAAATATATACGGAAATATAGAGAGTAGATGTACCTCAACTTTCAAATGGTAACCAGTGTAACTACTGCAGACAAATGTTCAGGAAAGGAGTGAAAGATCCAAACATTACACCACACTGGATGGATGAAAAAAAAACTCAGGTGGATGCAATCAGTTTTATACAGACAGTTGCTGTGTGACTGCTGAAGGGCTTCAGCTACTGGGAAAATACTTGTAGTGCACTGACATAATTTTATTTGTAATATGTGTGACATGACTTTTTTTTCAAATGGTCTAAGATTGTCTGGTTTTATAGTCTAAGCACATTTGCAATTCACTGGGTTTGTTTGCAGGTTGTAACTGCCCAAACCAGTGCTGTTGTGCAAAATGAGGGAAACTATCTTTATAAAGGCATGTCTGCATTAGTGCATGCACGAATAAGCAAGACTACTGCAGACCATATAGGTTCATAGGTTCATACTAGGCTATCTGCCCAAGGGCATTTATAAGCCTAGCCCAGAGTTTTGTGGCTTTCACCACCCCTTTAGTTTGAAGGATACTGTGCCCATTATTTTGCTGTGCCTCTGTCAAGCAGTGACACTGAGGTAATCCCTGGGGTATATCTGCAATCTCCCATCCATTGGTCAAGATTTCTCTTGAGCAAAGCCAGCGAGGTGCTCTGCCTCACATGTACCGGGATTTTGTTCCACAGCATAGGGAGTCTCTGGGTGATGAATCTGTCCCTCCAGCACGTCCTATTAATAACCGTATCAAGGTTTAAGTCTCCCGCCCTTGTAGTTCTGAGAGATCTAGATTTTTTGAGGTGAAGCATGTTCATCAATTCCGGGTTGGACATGGCCTTGTATGTCAGGCACAGGTCACCTCTGAGCAGGCATGCGACTGAATAGAGCTGGAGTTCCTTCAGTCGAGCAGCATAAGACATATTTTTGAGACCCTTTATCCTTTTGGTGAGGAACTTTTGGGGCCTTTCCAGTTGCTGCAGGTGTTGGGTCAGATACATTCCGAATGGGGCATTGTACTCAATCATATGAAAAACAATTACCAGCTAAGGGAGAAGGGCATGTATCAACAAGCATGAAACAAATACAATTGACTAGGCTGGGATAATCATTGCACTAAGTTTTACAGAAAAACAAGCACATACTAAGGGAGATGTAATGTCACTGCTACAAAGGCTGCAGATCTGAGTGTGACTGGACTGTATCTCTGGATGAGGCTAAACCAGTCAGTCAGCCAATGTAGTAGCCTATGGGTGGGGGAAGATAAAAACAAAAGGACAAACTGTAAAGATTGCAGAGAATGACCATCCCCCACTGAAGTTTGTGAAATCTGACCTACAGTATGCTAAAGAGCTTGTGTGAAAATCCTGCATCTCATTGATCAGGTGACTTACACAGCACTGAAATGTAAACAAAGCACTCTAGCAAGCTACTGATTTTTGAAACGAGATAGTGCCCCTTTAAACAATAAACTTGCCCAACTTCACACTATCTTAGACATGCACTCTTTTGATATCCTATGTCTAACAGAAACCTGGCTTAAACCTGCTACCCAGGACAATGAAATAACCCCACCTGGTTACAATATTTTGAGGGCAGATTGCAAAACCAAAAAGGGTGGTGGGGTGGCAATATTATATAAATCTGGCCTGCAACTAACTCCATTTAATGTACAATTACCTTCACTAGGGAACACTGAAATTCTTATCACAAAACTTCAGATCAATATTTCCAAAGCTATCTACATTATATGCTCTTATCTTCCCCCTGGTAATAACATCAACTCCCTTGAAAATATTCTTAACTGGCTCTCTACTTACTACCCTCAAGAAACCATAGTGTTGGGTGACTTCAATATAGACTGGAGTAGCTGTACCTCTACCAAGCCAACTTCCTACATAAACCTATATGGCTTCTCCCAAACCATCACCACTCCTACCAGGATCAATAAACCTAATAACAAAAAAAAAAGCACCTTAGATTGGATCCTAATAAACAGTCACCCCCTCATATATAAAGCAGGACTCCTTCCTGATGACATTAGTGACCACTCACTCACTTATATCAGACATAAGATCAATATTCCCAAACCTACCAGTTACAAAATTTCTCGATCCAACAGAAATTTTAACCCAGAAAACTTCCAAACAGAACTTGAGGCATGTGACTGGTCACCCCTAAAATATCTCCAATTTGAGGAAGCAGTGTCCTACTTTAACTCTGAATTCTTACAAATACTGGACTATCATGCCCCTACTCACTCTATTAGAATTAGGAATAAACCTGCACCTTGGCTCACTAAAGAGATTAGGCAAAAGATCCTAACAAGAAATAAAAGCTGGTCTAAATGGAGAACTACAAAAAACTTTATAGACCATCAGATATTTAGACAGCTAAGAAATGCCACTAAAAAATCAATACTTCTCGATAAAAAAAACTTTTACTTTCACCTCCAACAATCTCACCAACACAAACTACAAAAGTTCTGGTAAGGTATTAATAGACTTCTACATCCAGGCCGCTCTAAAACACCTACCCCATAAGAAATCCCTAGTGACAATCCCAAGCATATAGCAGATGCCATGAATACCTTCTTTACTGATGCTATCCAATCTCTAGCCAACTCCCTACCTCCTGCCTACACAAATGTACCTCCCAACACTAATACCTTAGCTCCTGCATTCCATTTACAACCAGTTCCTACATTCCTCATCTGCTCCCTTCTTCAAAAACTAAAGCCATGCACTCCCTCCGCTGATGGTCTCCCAGCAGAATATCTGCAATTAGCAGCAAATGTTCTAGCCTATCCAATCTCTATCCTAATAAATAGAACCATTAAAGAAGAAACTATACCATCCCTCTGGAAAACCTCCCATATTATCCCACTTCACAAAGGTGGCAACTTAACTGAACTGTCAAACTTTCGCCCAATAGCCTTACTTTCTCCTTTAGCAAAAATCATGGAAAAATTTATCCACCACCAACTTCTTGATCACCTACTCCAAAACAACTTACTTGCTGACTGCCAGCATGGTTTTAGGCCATTCCATAGCACTACCACTGCCCTCCTATCCTTCCCTGACTGCATCAACAAATACCATAATAATAATACTTTATCCTCTGCACTCTTCCTTGACCTCTCAAAAGCCTTTGATATGGTTAATCATCAGCTTCTTTTAAATATACTTGAATCCTTCTCACTAGACACACAGGCATTACAATTTTTCAAGTCCTACCTAGACAATAGGCAGCAGGCTGTGCTCTGGGACAATATTCTTTCCAAGCATCTCCCTATTTCCCTTGGTGTCCCTCAAGGCTCTATTCTAGGAACTCTTCTATTCTCAATTTTCATCAATGATCTTATTACAGCAATTCCTCAAGCGACCTGCATGCAATATGCTGATGATTCTACTTAAGTTCTGCCACTACCTCATCTGAACTCCAATCCCTCACCCAAAGTGTTTAATATGGTTGAAAACTGGTTCCAGCGTCGCTGCCTTCTCCTGAATCCCAAAAAAAAACAAAATGACTGCTCTTTACTCCTACACAAAAATCTTCTACAATAAAATTCACAGTTGCATCTAATAATGGCACTGTCGTATCACCTGAACCAACAACTAAACTCTTAGGAATAACCATTTACCACAACCTTAACTTTGACACTCACATTAACACCACTATAACAGCAGTTAACAGAAAACTTGCCACTCTTTACAAAATTAAACCCTTCCTAACTCCTCTAGTCAGAGCTACTATCGCCCAAACCCATCTCATTTCCACCCTCCCCTATGCCTCACCCATCTATACTAATTTATCCAAAAATAACCTCAACAAACTGGCAACTGCCTACAACAGCATTGCCAGATTGGCCACTAGCTCCCCTTCTAGAACCCACCATTGTCATAACCTTAAACAGCTGGGATGGCTGGAGCTACCCAATCAACTTCTATTACATCAACTTAGTATCACCCACAAGTCCCTCTATCATCCTAGTAATACCCCAACTCTCACTAGCCTTATCATTCCCTACAAAAATCTTACAACTCTACACTCAGCAAACAAGCTACTAGTATCTATGCACAAATCCAATAATAAGTCAGGAGATTCACTGCTCTCAAATACCCTGGGGAAAGCCTGGAACCTTCTTCCTACTGAACTTAAATCCCTCACTTCGACACAACTCTTCAAAAAGTGACTCAAAGAATACCATAAAACTCACTGGCTATACCCATGTACGTATCCAGACTAATAATTCACTGCCTCCTTTTGTCCACTGTACTCTCTTCTCACATCTTTAGCCTCAATGATAATGATCTGTAAGTGACCTAAAGTTTGTTTGCTTTTTTCTTACTCCTTCTCATGCACCTCTGCAGATCACAAACTTCCTTTGCAAGATTACTATTGTTAGAATCATGACTTTTGTTTGTATATGTAAGTAAAATTATTACCATACTTCTATGTAAAATTGCCTTCTAGCCTAAAATTTGAGTGTACTCATTTTAATATTATCTGTTTAGCGGAGCTTATCTCCCCAGGCCTCTACTGAAAATGGACATATATCCAGTTAGACTAGCCCGGTCAACAAATGTAAAATAAAAATAAAATAAATAAATAAATAAATAAATATTCTCTTTTAGGTTTTTGGTGATCTTTTTGTTAATTAGCAATGTTTTGGATTTAATATGATTAAATTTAAGCCCTTAAATTATTTCAGACTTGCTAAAGGTATTTATAACATCATGCAAAGAACCATCAATATCACCCAGCGTTAACAACATATCATCAGCAAATAATTGTATCTTAGGAAAATAGTCCTTATTAACTTGAAAGCCTTTTATATTTTGCTTGTTTCTGATATATGTAGCAAAAAGTTCCATTGAAAAAGCAAAGAATAATGGTGACAAAGGACAACCTTGCCTAGTTCCCTTGAGGATTTCTAATAGTGAGGATAGACATGATCTGATTCTCACATAAGCTTGTGCCCCACTGTAAATTTTCATTAATAAGTTGACAAAATCTGAGGAGAATTTGAAACCAATCAGAATTCTTTGTAGATAAGACCAACTAATAGAATCAAAAGCATTTTCTATGTCTATGCTGATAATAGTTAGCTGTTTTTTGGATTGGCATGCTATGTCTATTAATGATAGTAATTTAACAATGTTATCTTGCACTTTTCTATGAAGAATGAACCTTGTCTGATCATTATGTATTAGATTAGGTAATATTTTCTTGATCCTATTAGCTAACATTGTCATGAAAATTTTATAAATCAGTGTTTAGTAATGAGATTGGCCCTATACAAATCACAAGATTTGGGATCCTTACCTTGTTTTAATATGGGGGAGATAATTGAGTAGTTCCATGAAAGGGGTGTTATACATTTTTTGCTTAACCATAGTAAAGGCAGTCATAATTTTCTTTATTATATATTCAGAAAAAATCTTAAATAGTTCAGGAATTATTCCATCCAGTCCTGGAGCTTTATTATCTTTTATTTTTTTATTTGCTCTTTCACTTCTGTTAGTGTTATTTATTTAATATGTTATTTCATTGCATTGACACCTTAGTAGTTATATTTTCTTGAATAAAAGTATTTGATTATCTGTCTCCAAAAGTGGTGTGCTATTATTTATATCTTTGTAGTAGTTTTTGAACACTTCTAATATGCCCATTAAGTTAGATGTACTCTTAAATGAATCATCACTTTTAGATTTAATCTCATTAATAAGATTTTGATTGTTTTTTTTTTTTTTTTTTTTTTTTTGGATCTTACTGCTATTTTATGTAGATATTTGGGATTTACAGCATAAGATTGTAATTTCAATTTTCCAGGTTTGTGGCTACCTTATGATTCAGTATTTTTGATTTAACTTAGTAATTTCGTTATGTGCTAATTTATTTGATTTTGCATCCATTTTTATCTTGTCTGTGTTTTTTTGTAAGTCGAAAAGTTTTGTTCCACTCTCCTTTTTTGAAGGTACCAAGATTATATTCTACCATACATATAAACTTTAAAGGTATCCCATACTATAGTATTAGTCATTTCACCATTATCATTTGTTTCCATAAACATGTCTATTTCTTTCATTATCTATTCCCTAAAGTCTTAACATAGTTATGCAAGCAGGAATTCTCTGTAGAAATTTTAAATTATCTGTATGGGTAGTTAATGTAAAGTTTATACATCTGCTAGGAGTTAGTGCAGAATGGCACAAAATACACTGAACCGACTGATATTGCCAACATCCTGTTAGACAGGTTCAGTGCAAATTTCACCCCCCCCTCTCACCCCCAAAAGGGCCCATAACCATACCAGAAGAATGTAGAGCCCCTGAAATCATGGACAGTCAGGTTAAAACAGCCCTCTCCAAAGTCAAAAACACAGCATCAATGGGACTGGACAGTGTCCCAGGCTGCGTCCTACATGAGCTCAAAGATGAACTAACCCCCTCACCTAAACACACTGTTCAAACTCAGCCTCTCCACAGGCTATGTACCCATAGAGTGGCGCACACCAACGGTTATTCCACTCCACAAAGGTGGAGCCACAACAGACTCCGGAAACTATCGCCTATAAGCCTGACTAGCTTGGTCTGCAAGGCTATGGAGCGCATCATCATGGAACTCATTAATAGAGACATTGGGAACCTCGGTTCAGCTTTGTTAAGGGCAGATCATGCCTCCTAAACCTGGTGGACTTCTTTGAGACAGTTACCAAGGCTATAGACAAGGGAAAGGTGGTCCACACAGCCTACCTAGACCTTGCAAAGGCCTTCAACACCATTCTCCATTCTGGTATTATAGACAAGCTCCCCAGCCTAAACATAAACCCCTACATCACAAGATGGGTTGCCAACTGGCTCACGGACAGAACCCACATGGTAAGAGTTGCAGGAGCTATGTCTGACTCTAAACTGGTTACAAGTGGCATTCCCCAGGGCTCAGTCCTATGACCCCTCCTGTTCAGCATATACTTCTCAGAGGTACAGGCAAGCACAGGAGGACTATGACTGACCAAATTCACAGATGATTGCAAACTAGGGGCTATAATTGACTCTCCAGCTGACACAGACATCCTCCAAAAGGGTCTCACTGAGACAGATACCTGGTGTCAAAATCATGGCCTCAGGCTAAATGCCAAAAAGTGCATAGTCATCACCTTTGGAAAAAACAAAGTACCCACAAACTACCACATAGGTGGCAGTCCCCTAAATATGGAAGACGTAATAAGGGATCTGGGGACCCAAGTAGATAGTAATCTCTCCTTTGCTAATCACATTGCGAAAGTGGTTAGAAAATCCTTCAATGTGGCCCAGCTAATCAGAAAATGGTTTGCATCCAGGTCAAAAGAGGTCATTGTGCCTCTCTACTCACTCATCAGACCCATTATTGAGTACAATGCCCCATTTGGGATGTATCTTACAAGACACCTGCAACAGCTGGAAAGACCACAGAAGTACCTCACCAAGAGGATCACTGGCCTCAAACAGATGCCTTATGCAGCTCGAATGAAGAAACTCCAGCTGTACTCGGTTGCATACCGCCTACTCAGAGGTGATCTCTGCCTGCCATACAAGGCCATGTTCAACCCAGAATTGATGGACATGCTCCACCTAAAGAAAACCATATCCCCTCAAGCCACACGCTCTAGGGATCTAAACCTTACCACAGCAATAAATAGGACATGCTGAAGGGACAGATTCCTGTCCTAGAGACTTCCCATGCTTTGGAACAAGATTCCAATCTACATTAGGCAGAGCTCCTTGCTAACACTCAAGAGAAACCTTGACAAGTGGATGAGAAACAAAGTTTACCCCTGGGATCACTTCAATGGCTCTGCTGGACAGAGGCACAGGGTACTAATCTAAGGGGGTGGTGAAAGCCAACACATTCTGGCAAGGCTTATAAATGCCTTTGGGCAGATAGCCTAGTACACACCTATGAACCTATTATGGTCCAAAAGTGGACAAGTCATTATAGATACATCACTTATTTTAGAGTATATATTATTTGATACAAAGACCTTATCAATGTGCGTGTACCAAACTGATATGAATAGTGAGTATAAAATAAGGACTAATGTTCTCTTAGACCATGTATATCTAAGGTTCATCTGGTTTATAAAGTAATTTAACTTTTTGGCTTGAGATGTTAGTTTTATTTTACCATTTTTAGAAGTACCATTACCTGATAATAGGCAGTTAAAATCACCTGTTTATAATTTCCTCTTTTGCATTTAAAGTAATCAGGTCCAGATATTTGTCAACATATTTAGTACTCAAGTCCTAGTATCCAGTATGTATTAATCAAAGTATAATACTTCCTATTGATTTCCAAAATAACCATGTTTAGCATCCCATCTTTATCTGAAATTGTATCCATAATTCTTGGCATAGTATAAGTATTTTTCCATAGAATAAGAGTGCTCCTTCTCTTAGTCTTAAAATATGAATCAGCCAGAATGGTATAGCTATTGAATGCATATTTTTGTAGATCTTTTTTAATAGATGGATTTCCTGTAAAAAGATGATCTTGGCTTTATGCATTTTGATATATTTAAACAAACCAGCTATTTTGGCACTGTTGTTCAAACCTTTAATATTTAATGATAAACATTTATAAGCCATTGACTATAATGTGAATATTATTACTAACTGAAAGACCTTTCTTCCGTGTTGACTTGAAATCTACTGAAAACTTACTTATCATGGATGCATAACGTGTATTAAGTACTACTTTCAAAAATCCCAAACTATTTACAAACACATACATGAAACAAGGTTTCTGGTTTAGTTAAAAAATTAACTAAACCATCAATCAACCACCTCTCCAATACCAAAAGACACAAATTATCCATCTCTGCTTAGAATATCATATAAAAACAAAAAATAAGCATTATGAAAGCAACTATAGAAATCTGAATCCATGAAATATATATTAGAATGAGGGTGTCCAATATAGCTGAAGCTATATAAATGTCACATATGATACTAGCACCTCTAATACGTAGATATGCCAGAAATACACAACAGATCAAAGTACTTGAGCTTTGGCCAGTTAAGATCGACCTGCAATCAACTGAACATATAAGCGAATTTAAGTACACTTTTATCTGCACTTTTTCATATAGTACTGCATTTTATTTCTTTTTGTTTCTCACTGAATATTAATTGAACTGAAAATTGTGGCTCTGTGTCTCTACAGTTAGTTACCACTCCCTCTCTATTCTTGCTTTGGTGTTAATCTTGGTGGCTTTGAAATTGCACGCCCCTTTTGTAAATATGTATTTGGATACTCCCATCTCATTTGCTCACTCAACTGAGTGCAGTGAGATCATATTCTGATTTCAGGCACTCCTACTGTGTACAAAGAGAGCATTTGGAAAGGAAAAAAAATGTCTAAGCTTGTTTCCTGTCTTTCCTGTAAGTAGTCTAGTCCACATACAGATTTGCTGTTTCCAGGACTATTTGTAAGCTTCTGAGCCCCCAAGCCTTTGTGTTGGAGGGAAGCCTTCTAGCTTTATTTTCTTTCTTAGAACTAGCCAGTTTTTTAGTTTCAGCATTCAAATCTATTTCTTTGAGCTCAGCACTTGTTCAGAACTCATTGTAAGCACTAAATAAGCTACAAATTACTACAGCACTCAACTTTCCTCACTTGTCTAGGGGAAAGCAGTTTTTAATACCCAATAGATAAGCGCCTATCCAGTCATGTCTAAGGTTCAGCTTCCGGTGTTTTCTCCTGTCTACCTTAAGAATCTGGGCATCTTGGGGAAATGCAGCAATTGCCTCATGTACGAAGACAACCCTCTCCACCTACCACCCAACACTACAACCTGTGAGAGATGCACTTATATAGCCAAACTGGAAAGCAAAGCTCTCTTCACCCAAGACTGGACTAGACAGTCAAGTGGAGAAGGTTAACACTTGCACCACACCACACTCATCATATAAGTCCCTAAAAACCTACACCACCAAAACACACACACAGAAACACAAAACACACACCTATATTCATGGAGGCTCTCAATAAAAACATGCCCAAGCAACAGGGACCTCTAAAGCAGAAACGCAAGCAATCACCACCCCCCCAACACAACCCAAATGACACATAGCCCACAAACTCAGTGTGCCACTCAACGATAGCCCATAACGCATAACAACGTACCCAACACTCTAGTCATAGGTGACTCTATAGTCAGGCACACTGATGTTTCACTCACCAGGCTAAACAAGGAGAAAGTTACTGTCAGCTGCCTGTCGGGTGCCAGGATCTGCCACATAATGCACGCACTCAGGTCACTCCACAACAGGTACAAATATGACTCTGTCATTGTCCATGTTGGTGTGAATGACCTGAGACGTACCTCCCTGAACTACATGAAAAGAGACATGGAGGAGCTCTCCGATCTTGTAGCCCAGGAAGGTATGACCATAGCCCTGAGTAGCATTTGCCATCACCCAGAATGATACCACAGTACAAGGACAAAATGATCGACTTCAACAATTAGCTAAGCTTCTGGTGTCATTCTAAGGGGATCCAGTATTTGTCTGCCTGGGATGACATGATCGACAGACCATGATGCTTTGCCAGAGATGGCCTGCACCTGTCGCCCTTGGGATGCCACATACTAGCTAAGGGTCTTGCCACCCCTATAGTGCCTTTTTTAGGCAAGGTTCAAATGATAGATTTGCTTGCTTGTACCTGTTACGGTGGTGAATTTGAGGGTAATGCTACTCAATGCTATAAGTATAAACCTCAAAATGCACTCACTCGAGGCACTCCTTAAAATGGAGAACATTGACATCTGTGCAGTGACAGAGACCTGGTTCAAAGCTTCAGAGAGCTCCCCTGCATTACCATGCTATAATTCATACCACACCTTTCGGGCACCTAACCCGGACTGAAGCACTAAAGGCGGAGGTGTGTCCATATCCATTAAGGATATCCACACCTCCAGGCTAGTTGGACAGCATAATGCACCCGAGATTATCCAAGTGCAACTAACTCTGGGCAAGACTGCAATCCAAATTGTAGCTTGCTACAGACCCCACCACCATGCCCCAGGATTCCCACTCCTCATTTCTTGATACACTGGAAAATATTAGGGTACAACCCAACACCCTAATAATGGGTGATTTCAACTACCCCAACGTTAACTGGGAAAACTACTCATGTATCAACTCTTTTGCTCAACGTTTTCTGGAATTCAAAAATTCCAATGCCTTGGATCAACGTATTCACACCCCCACCAGGGGCAGTAATATCCTAGACCTGGTCATTACCAACCTGGGTGACCTGTATTTCACACCAGAGGTCAATTCCTCATTGGTCATATCCGACCACACGCTACTCACCCTAGACATCCCACATCCCGCCCCCACCCCCCATTAGGGAAACCACTGTAAAAAAACTTTTCCAAAGCCAACTTCACACTTAAGACAGAAGTGTCAAACCTCATGACACCCATGCAGACGGACAATAGAGGTACAACTGCTGAATCCTACTCAAATGCACTTTATAAGCACTTACACGAGTGCATGGATCATGCTATCCCTAATAGAACCAAGATGCTATCCTCCAAAAAAGGAAGGCAATCTGGTGGTGAGTGTGTGCATGTGTGTGTGCCTTCTGTGGAAGGTTGGATGCCGGGCTGGCAACTCAATACTGTAAAACTCCACTGCCAATCATGAGCGGACAGATGATCCACTGTGGCGACCCCTAACCGGGAAAAAGGCAAAATAAGAAGATGATGGTGGTATGTGTTTTGCATACCAGTAAGAGATTGACATGGGGCAGAATGTGGCACTCATCCTACTGACGGACAGCATTTTCTCTGCTGAAGACTGGCATACAGAGCAAGAACTCTACTTTTCAGAAAATGCCATTTGAACCCTGTATATAATTATCAACATGCACAGTAGGCAACAGTAAGGATTTTGGAAGGGTTTTCAGGTCACAACACTGTGTAGCAGGAGTGTAAGTTTCATAATTTGGGGTGACAACAAATTTTACATGTTACACCTTCAGTAACACATTACTTCAAAATATATGGCCCATTTCATTACATTTTACATAAAATATAATTTTATATGTATACATATGTCAGGGACTTGTTTTGTGCTTATTAAAAAAAAAATTATATATTAATGTTGTGGGGGCTCGAACCATGCCTGCCTGCTCTTCAGCCGACTTGTCTACCGCTATGCTATTGCTTCTTGGCTTATTTTGCATATTTAGTTCTTGTATCCTTTTCCACTGACTGCTAACTGCAGCTAAGATATGGGCATACCTGGGCAAATGAGCGCAGTCACGGGCAAACATTTATATGGTTTAAAAATATATATATATATTTTCATTTATATATTTTATGTTCATAGTCTGTTGGGGCATGTGTTGTGTTGTGTTTATTCACATTTCCATGGACTCTATCGTGGGTGTTTACTTTCGGACATTTTACTCTTCTGGGGGCATGTCCGCTTGCAGGGCTTGGCCTACGGACATGTCCCCTACTGTCTTACACGGACCGTGTAAGCCTTAGGTGTGATTCAGCATGCCTCATGCATATGCATATGCATGACATGCTAACATCACACCGTTTCACTGCAGCCTCCATGTCAGAGTTATAACTCTTACACGGAGGCTTCGTGAATCCTGCCCAGTGTATGTCTGGGCCTTCCAACAACTATAATCTGCTGCTGTGCAAAAGGACAGAAGTGAGAAACATGGTTGAAGTTCTAATTTTCCATCCATTGGTGCTAAAGGTTTTGAAACAGGCTTAAAGAAGAGTTCTGTTTCACATAAATGGGTAGTATTTCTCAGAACAGGGTAAATTATAAACCACACATCTCATCCTTCTACGTTTTGCTTATGTCACAGACAAGGTATACATCCTTATAACAAGTAGTTCTTCTGCAGTTTGTTTTGTGAATATGTACCATATCCATCAGGGATGGATGTGATAAGGTCTAGTAGTCTCGATATATATTGGCCCTCGATACTCTGAAAGAATTTAAGTACAGGCACAAATGTGTTTGGATATACACATACATGTTATGTACACCCTATATTACTTACACGACTAGTTTGTGTGGACAACACACTATTTTTGAAAATGCCTGGTCAGTGACATGAGAGAGTATAGTGTACTCAGATATAGCTTGAATGAGTCAAACATATTGTGACTATGATCTCCTTAGACCCAGAATGCATTACATAACTTGTTACTGGACTCACATTGAAGGATTTTTATCACCAGTGTGGGCCCATGTTGATCAAAGTTCAGGATAATGGCAACCAGAGTTCCCAAGTCCCTTACCAGTTTGCCTACTCCTAGGCATGTGTTATCAATGTGGTAATGTGTACGGTGTGTTACCTTCCCAAAAGGTATAAACATGCAATGTATGGCATTGAGTACTCAGCTATGTTTCAAGCACCAGTTACTGGGCTGTCGCATCTTCGTCAGCCAAATCTTCATATATTGACGGATTAATCATTACACCAAATTGCAGTTAGCTGCAGATTTGGTAACCCCAACACAGTCAGTTTTCCCAATAACTTTAGCTCAGTGTATTACAAACAGGAGCGATCCCAGTGATGATTGCTGTGGAACACCACTACAAATGGACCTACCAGTGTAGGTGTATTCCAACACTGATACTACTTGTCCTATACATGAACCTGTTGACTATCCAGCATGTTGCACAGGGATTGGTGTGTACATTTCTGAAAATGAGTATAATTGCTAAGTACGTACTATAGTGAATGCCTTCACCAGCTATAGTTATGCAGTAAAACAGTGTTGTCCGTCATCCATGGCTAAAGTTGCCTTGTGAACACAGTGCACTGCATTCAGCAGCTGTAAGCTACCCTTGATAAAACCAAACGGGGATAGGTGCATTGTTTTAGTATTTCCTGTCTATTTAACAGAATGATTACTTTTTAAATGTGCTTTTTTTCAATTAGTAGTTACCCACAACATCCGTTTTCCACCTAGTTGTACATGACTACTTACTAGTCTCAACACCCCTTACAATAACCTTACAACCCAACACTCATTAAATAAAATACTTGTTTACATAAGTAAGAACGACACTAAGGATGGTGACTATTTATTCTCTGACACTGTTGGGAAAAAATGGAATCTTGATCCACAGTGAAGTGACATCACCTTCCACAATAACACATTTCAAAAATAACATGACATTATACCTGAAAACACATTGGTTGTGACCCTGTGCTAAACCCGATGAACTACCTCACCTATAACTGGGTATTTATTAACTATTTCTGTAATAAGTAATGCTTCCCTGCTAAACATACCGAGGGTATGATCGTGTAAATTAAACTGTCACTAAGATCATCTGCCTTATGACTACTCTAATATGCTATGTATTGATCGTGCTAGTAGTAGTAGTAGTAGTGTAACGTAGTGTGATCAAGTGTTCAATCTGTATTGTACCTGCATTATTCAGATCAGTAATGTATCATTAATTATCTGCTGTTATGGGGAGCTTTTCTCCAATGCCAAAAAATGCATTGTCATCCGTTTTGTTAAAAACTCTGTAGCCATGAACTACCACATAGGTGGTAGTCTACTTGACACCAAAAGTGTTATAGGAGACCTTGGGACAACAGGTGGACAGTAGTCTATACTTTGATGATCACATTTGTCACAGTAGTCAGGAAAAATTCCACATCCCAGCACAAAAGGTTTATCATCCAGGAAAAATAAGATGATTGATGCCCTCTACTCATCACTCATATGACACATTTCTGAGTACAACACCTCTTTGGGTAGGTACCTCACAAGATTTCTCCAACAACTGTAAAGTCTGTAGAAATACCTTACAAAGATGGTTACCTCCCTCACACAAATGCCCTACGCAGACATTGTCCAAAAACTCCCACTTTATTATGTCTCAGATAGCATACTCAGAGGCAACCTCAGCCTAACATTCAAAGCTATGTGTAACCTAGAACTGTTGGACATGCTCCACTTAAAGAAATCCCAATTCCTCAGAGATACACACTTTCGGAAACTAAGCCATCGCACAATAAATAGAACATGCTGGAGGGATAGAATCCTGACTAGAGACTTGCCATAATCTGTGACAAACTACCTATCTATATCAAACAAATATTGTCATTAGCAGTCTTCATAAAAAATCTTGATGATTGGATGGGAGATATGAAATTCACCCGATGTGTCACTTCTGTGTCAATGCTTGACAGGGGCTCATGAAAATATTTTTCTCGGGTGGCGAAAGCCAGTAGCCTAGTACCTACCTATGAAACTAAGTAGAGAGACAGATAATACTTTTTCTTACTTCTTTGGTGAGTGCATTCTCTAAGCTGTAGTAATTGTGTGTAACCCACAGTCTGATGCATGAGTAGTACAAGATATGTTTTGTAATATGTACAGATGAAAACAGGCCTTGTGATAAGCCAGGGGGAGGGTAATGATGCTTGAATGCAGTCAGCTTCACAGATTTCCAGCTTCAGATAAGATTGTTATGGATTTTTTTTTCAATGAGTGCATGCCCCCACAGCTTAATGGAATGCTTGTAGGTCCAGACAGTCTCTCTGACAATGTGTATTACACAGGTATGACTCCTACCTTGTGTGCATAAAGTATCTGCCCTTCCCAAATGTCATTACCATAAATACAATAGCTGCTATTATTACAATGTATGTAAGTAGGTGACAGAGGGGAATCAAAGAGAAAAGTGGCTGCTCACTGCTAAGCCTACCAGTAGGGTGCCGGCACCAGTGCAGGTAGTTATTTGCCTCTATTAGAAAAAATGTTTTCTACATTCTGACATTCAACTACAAAGTCACAGAAATCTGTGACCATTCTAGCCGGCCTTACCATTTGCCCTTTCACCACTGCTTTCTTTTGGTGAAAGGGGTGGCAGCTGTCATAGTGCAGGAGGGCATTGGAGTATGAAGGTTTTCTGTAGATTTTGCTCTTATATTTTAAATTAGGGCCATCTTTATATAGTAGAATGTCTAAATAGCTACTGCTATTCTCATCCACTTGATAGGTGAAATCCAAGAAGTTAGTTAATTTACTAATCTCAGAAATAAACAAGGGAACACCTTCCTTAGAACCCTTCCACATAAGTAACATGTCGTCCTGGTATCTAGTGTACCAGGAGACATGTTCTCTAAACAATGGATGTGGAAAAAGCAGGTTGTTCTCCCATTGTGCCATGATGATGTTTGCAAAGCTCATTCCACAAGGGGAGCACATAGCTACTCCTGATGTTTGTAGAAAGATGTCGCCTTCAAATGTTACAAAATTGTAAGAAAGAATTAATCTAAACCAATCTCAGGTGCTATAGCAGTCAGATTTGTACAATTGAAAGTTGACAGGGTAACAGTGATAAGTGGTGTAGAGGGAGGGCTGATATTTGTGCGCTTACTTTTCTACATGGTGATTGTTAAGCTGACTATCCAAAGCATGGAAACAAAAGGGGGTTGTGTACAATACTGAAGTTTGGTAAGGGGGTTGTATTCTGCTAATATATAATAGATAATTAAAATGCCAGTTTTGCAGGCGTATGTATGGCAGTCGTGGACAAAGCACCTACAACACCCCAGGCAGCCCACACATGAGTAGAAACTCCTGTGTTCTCAGGTGTCTATCGACTGTGGCAGGGAAAGGTGGTAATGAGTGGCCATTGCTGTCTTGCCCATCCCGAGGGAGGTAGCTGTGGTTTGTTAAAAGGACCACACATAGCTGGAGTGTTAGATATTACCAAGGACCACACATAGCTGGAGTGTTAGATATTACCAAGGACCACACATAGCTGGAGTGTTAGATATTACCAAGGACCACACATAGCTGGAGTGTTAGATATTACCAAGGACCACACATAGCGGGACTGTTAGATATTACCAAGGACCACACATAGCTGGAGTGTTAGATATTACCCAATGAAGTTTGTGTCTGCTAAACGCATCTTTTGTTTTCTGCCACATTCAGTTGCTGACGATTTCCTTCTACTTGAGGTATGATTTCCATTCCTGCTTTACATCCATATGCTTCTGTTAGCCTAAGCAGGGAAGTCCTCTTAGAATGTTTCTCCTCATGTTTAAAAACTTTAACTAAGTTTGGGTCTTGTGAGATCAGCAGGTAGGTGAGGAATCCCACCATGTCAGATCTGTACATGTTACCAATTTCAAGGAGGCCCGTCCTTCCTTCAGAAAGGGGAATATATTTTCTTGGTATGCACTGATTTTTATAAATCACTTTTTGAGCCTGAAGCATACATTTTTTTTTCCAGTCTAATCTGTCCAACACATATTGTGGACACATTCACTACACAATTGTATGTTAGGACAGGGAGAGCAATTAGGTTCAAATCTTGGATTTCGTTACTTGGTGGCATCATTGGTTTTAGGATTAATTTAAGTCTTCTAAAGTACACCTTACTAAATTTTATTCACATTTGGTCATGTTTTACTGTTGATACTGCATCAATTTACAAATATTTATATACTAATGCTGGCTCTATTTATTTGTTATTACATTCTTGTCCAGAACTGATGTATTTGTGGTGCTGCAGTTTTCCTGCTTTAAAAGTTGCTTTAGCACATTAATCAAGACGAAAAGACATTCTGATATAATTTGAAAATGTTTTGACAACTTGCAGTTGTGCTTTACATTAGTCATCTGATGAGCTAGACATATTTTCATCACTGACAAAGGTAAGACGAGACGGCTTTACACTTTGCTGTTTTACAGCAACCTAATTATAGCCACGCCCTCTGCGGTTACATACACAACTTTATTGGTTAAGGGCAGGGAAGAATAGCAGTGGTGACAACGAGTCATCCGAGAATATCCATTTTTTAATTTTTATGCCTGTAATAACCGAGCCCTGTACCGTGACCTAATTGTATATTGGTCTGCCACTGTTTCATGGTCAGTGTAATGCAGTGCATCAGTGTATCTTATACATTTTACGCACTCTTTTATCCCTGACTCCTACCTCTACCTGGCCAAGGCCTTTGATACCATTTTCCACTCCGGTATCATTGATAAACTCACCAATCAGTCACTAGTGTAGTGCCAGAGGCCTCAGTAGGGGCCCCGCTCCTGGTTTGCATCTACTTCGCAGACATCCAGGCTAAAACATAAGGACTATGGATGACCAGGTTTGCTGATTACTGCAACTTAGTAGTCATTATCAAGTCCCCAAGTCAAGCAGACTTCATACAAAAGGCACTCTTGGAGATCAACAATTGGTGACAGAACCACAGGCTTAAGCTTCATGCCAAGAAATGTGTTATCATTCACTTTGGAAAAAAATTATCTCCCATGGATTACCTGACAGATGGGAGCCCACTAAACACTGAAGTTGCCATAACAGATGTGGGCAACAAGGTTGAGTGACACATCACCTTTGACCACCATGTTGCCACTGTGGTGAGAAAGGCCTTCTACATGGCATATCTTATAACCAAAGCTTTCGCATCTAGAACGTAGGTGGTCATCATACCCTCTCTACTCATCCCTTATTATAACAATCATTGAATATAATGACCCATTTGACATATACCTGACCAGACACCTGAAAAGGCCATAAAAGTAGATCACAAAAATGATCCTAGGCCTTACAGACATGTTCTACACAAACACACTCAATATACTTCAGCTGTTCTCAGTCTCTTACCGGCTACTCAGAGGTGATATGTGACTAAATTACAAAGCCACATCCAACCCAGTCCTCCTTCAAATGATACACCTAAAGAATATCCCAATCTTTCCATTCAACACGTTCCACAGACCACAACATCACTACCACAATCAACAGAGCATGCCGGAGGGACAGGTTCATCTCCTAAAGACTACACATACTCTGGGATAAGCTTTCAAGTCATGTCAGGCATATTTCCATTTACTCATTGCTTAATTTTCCTTAAAGTAGAAAAGGTTAAATAGGTCGGGTGTGACCTTGAAAAATCCACACTGTCTAATTACGACAGTTTATAGACTATGGAGAGGACCTACCTTGTGCACTAAGAAAGAACATGAACTTTTTGTACCTGTCAAGCTAATACATAGGTGTCCACAGGAGTATGCTGTTGAGGGTTATGAGTGCACCTTTATGTAGTACAAGCTTGCCCTAATCTTGCCATGATAGTCTGTGTTTCCTCTACCATCTCCATCTGATAAGCAGTGTTGTAGTAAGTAAAGTGGCCTGAATAGGTACAATCAAGATCTTCTCAATCGGTACTAAGACGTTGAGTTGACAAAACCATCATATTACAGTAAGCAGTCTGTTTTTGCACTGTGCAGTGTACCTACAAACAACAGGTCCAATTGCTTCTCTTTGAGGATTAAAGGATGGATCTCGACTGTATTGTCGGCACTCGAAATGCAGATTCTTGGACAGCTCCCCCAACAAAAACAAAAAAGATTGAAAACACATGAGAAGAGCATATCTCCAAAATTGCTTTCTTTAAGCAAACGATTGAAGAACCCCCCATGGGAGGGCTTACACCTCCATAACTTATGTACAACAAGTACCAGATCATACCTTGGTGAAAAAGTAATTTTAGCAGAAATAGCATCTCACCTAAGTACCATGTTCAGTTATAGGCTCACCTCAGCCTTTGTGCCCAATGAATGGCACACAGTGACATTTATCCCATTCCATAAAGAGGCAGCCACCACGGATCCCGGGAAGTAATATTCCATTAGCCTGATGAGCCTGGACTGCAAGGCCATGGAACGTATCATCATGGAACTCATAAACAAAGTCTGGGAATCTCCAAATGCTGTACTCCACCCATTTTGGGTTTGTAAAAGGCAGATCATGTCTCTTAAAACTGATTGACTTCTTGGAAGCAGTCACCAAAGCCATAGATGGGGATAAGGTGGTTCGCACACCCTATCACTATCTTGCCAAGGCTTTCGACACCATCACCCACTCATAAAGTATTGATAAATACACTATACTAGGTATAAATCCCTATGTCACATGATGGGCTGCCAACTGGATCACTGACAGAACACAGACTGTGAAAGTAGCACACTCCAAATCGACTTCAGACCAGTGGAGTACCACAGGGTTCAGTGCTCGGTCCGCTCGTGTTTGGTATTGACTTCTCTGAAGTACAGACTAACACAGAAGGTTTTTGGATAATGAAGTTCGCAGATGACTGCAAAGTCGAAGCCATAATGGAAACTCCTACAGATGTGCACATCCCACACAAGGGCCTCACTAAGACAGATGCCTGGTGTCAAAGCCATGGCCTCAAGGTCAATGCCGTAAAGTGCATAGTCACCCCCTTTGCTAATAATTCTGTACCCATGAACTACAACATTGGTGGTAGTCTACTTAACAGCCAAAGTGTGATAAGAGACCTTGGGATATAGATGAACAACATTCTCTACCTTGATAATCACACTGAACAGTAGTCAGGAAATCCTTGTATGTGGCACACCACATCAGAAAATGTTTCTCATCCAGGAAAAAAGTGGTCATTGTTCACCTGTACTCGTCACTCATTAGACACATTTTACTTTTGTGGTTGGTGATAGTTTGTTTACAAATGACTATCATGATTTGCTACAGATGACTTGCCTTTTGGAGTCGGTACTACAGATAACGGATATGCCCTGCTGTTTAAGCTGTTCTGCATTGTCTGTGCAAGTCATCTGGAGAAGCAGTCATCTTTGTAGGACATCCCTGCTGAAAGAATTAATGTGATTTGTTTAGACTGCTGAGTAGTCATGAGTGGAGTCCCACAGGGTTCGGTCCTTGGTCCTCTCCTGTCTGGTGTATCTACTTCTATGAAGTCCAGGACAACAGGAACGGACTGTGGTGGACCTAGTTTGAAGACAATTGCAAGTTGGGAATTATTAACTCCCCAAGTGATGTTCACATCCTACAAAATGGCCTCACTGAGACTAACGACTGGTGTCATAACCATGGTCTTAAGCTCAATGCAAAAAATTGTTTCCATCCACTTTGGAAAACACCCAGTTTCCATTACGTACCACAGACATGTTAGCCCCCTGAACACAGAAGGCGTTATAAGAGATCTGGGAATGCAGGTTGACAGCAAGCTCTCATTTGATCACCACATTGACACTGTGGTCATAAATTCCTTCTATTTGGCACATCTCATTACTAAGAGTTTTGCATCAATGAAGACAGAGTTTATTGTCTCCCTGTACTCATCCCTCATTAGGCCATATCATCGAGTACAGTACCCCATTTGGCATATACCTAACTAGTTACCAGCAACAACTGAAGAGGCCACAAAAGTACCTCACATAGAGGATCCTAGGAATTAAACCCTTGTCCAATATGGACAGGCAAAAAAAACTACAACTATTTCTTCTCTCATTTCTCCTACTTAGAGGCAATCTCTGCTTGACTTACAAAGCCATGTCTGACCAAGCTCTGTTAAAATTGCTACATCTAAAGGAACAAAATACTCCCTACACACAACACACTCGAGAGACCTCAACATCATTACCACAATAGATACAATGTACTGGAGGGACAGGTTAATAACACAGAGACTGTCCATGCTATGCAGTAGACTTCCCATGTAAGTCAAGCAGAACTCCTCACTGGCCGTCTTCAAGATAAATCTCAATGAGTGGATGGGAAATAGAAAATTTCCCCCCGAGGATAACTCGAGTGGCTGTACTCAACACAGGCACTGTGAACTAACGTAAGGTGGCACAATGACAGGGTAATCCTATGGCTGGGCTTGTAAAGGCCCCAGGGCCATTAGCCTAGTACACATCTATGAAGGTATTAACCATAAGTCAACATTTTTAAATTTGGGAGATTGTGTGTGTGTGTGTGTGTGTGTGTGTGTGTGTGTGTGTGTGTGTGTGTGTGTGTGTGTGTGTGTGTGTGTGTGTGTGTGTGTGTGTGTGTGTGTGTGTGTATAAATATATACATTGCTATATGGTTCCCCTTCAAAAGATCTAAAACCCATAACATCTAAAATCAAAACATCAGGAACATAACTTTGAAAATCCATAAGATATAAAACCCATAACATCTAATTTCATAACATCAAAAATGTAGAATATGTAATAGTGTATCATGAAACACGTAAATGTTACAGTTTAAACTGGTGGTATCACTGTGAGATGTAGTTTTCATTTCTATAGTAATTATTTATATAGTGTATGAATTTATACTATTCATATAGTGCTTACTTCTCAACTCTGTGTTTTTTTAGGACGTAAGGTAATTGATATAGACATTATGTGTATATTTGTTAGGGTGATCACGATACAGTGGGGTCAGGAAATTAACTTTTACCCACTGCAGTGCAATCACAACGTTGGTATATTTAAGTTACAGGTGGGCGTGGTTGTCAGTCCCCCAAGCAAGGCATAATAAAAAGTGTGCTTATTACTTTTGTGTCGTTATTTGTGTGAGTATGTTCTCGTTTCATGTGATTTCTGGTGTCGGATGTCATGCTGCACATTTTGGAAGTTATTAAATTAGATATGGGTTATAGATGTTATGGTTTCAATGTTATGATTTCAGATGATATGGCCTTTAGATGTTTTTAAGGCAAAACCTATATATCTTTGCTGTCATTCAGGTTAGACATAGATTGATTTACAGTCAAAAGGTTCACGCATGAAAGACAACGTGCACGGTCCCGATAGACATATATATCAACAAAATTGGACCAGCACGTAAAAGATTGCTCAAACATCCATTTATTTTCAAACCATTAAATCCAAATGTAATGGTAGCTTACAACCATTACATTTGGATTTAATGGTTTGAAAATAAATGGATGTTTGAGCAATCTTTTACGTGCTGGTCCAATTTTGTTGATATTGACAGATTGATATCTAAATTTCTGAGTTTGTATGTAACACCAAACTTAAGTATTGTTTCAAATGCCTATGGCAGATTGATGTAGGGAGTATGCGCTATTTTGCCTATCATCCATGGCCTATGTGGTCTTGTCAAAATAGTTCACCATGTTTAGTAGGTTTGACCTACCCTTGATAAAACCAAACTAGGATGAGTATAGTATTTGAAGATTTAGTATGTCTTTATTTATTAGATCCATGATAACTCTTTCAAGGGGCTTGCAGATATGAAAATTATAACTTATGCGTCTGTAGTGTCCTTTGTCTGATGATGGACCAGTTTTATGTACAGGGATGACCGTTGCAGTCCTCCTGCAAAGCATGTAGGGAGGCTGCAGATGAACATAGATTCATGTGGTCCTGACATGTCCTATTTTAAACTATTTAGGCATCATCCTTGGATGTATTAAGAGCCCATTGATGTACTTTGCTTAAATCTGGAGTGTGCAGTGAGGACCCATTCTTTATTAAGAGTTGAGGGATAAATGATTGAGGGTATTTAATGGAGATTAACAGGTCATATTTGAGTCATATGGGCTCTGTCTTCTGCTTGTACCTTGTTGTTCTTGTGTAACACTTTTGAGTCAAGTTACTGTGCTCTACTATTTTGTCTTGGACTTTGTTAGCTACTTTAGCCAATTAAATGTTTCTGTCATGGCTTCTTTCTCTATACTATAAGGTTGATCGGTACGGCTTCAGTTATATCGGAAATCCCAATAAATTAATGACTTTTATTGGATGCATATTATTATGCACTAGGCAGTCATCTCTCCCTATTAGAACCACTAGTACTCTATACATGCATAGACAGAAAGGTTAAGAAAGAAACATTCCATGTGAATTTGCAGTTTCATTTATTTTACACAATAAATAAATAAGGAAGCAGACAGACACGTTCCGCATGAAATGATGTCTTCTTTTTTCTGTTTCTTAAACAATGATATATGTAGCCATAGATATCTACAGTTAAGATAATGTAACAGTTTAACAGTGAAGCAGTGTAAACTGTATCTGAGAGCAAATTTGATATTCTGCTGTAAACAGACTATTTGCTGATAAATTGTAAAAATGAAATACGTCTGTAATACATACTCATTATTTTAAAGAACACCATTGCACATTCCAATAAAAAATAGATAAATGGAAATATCCTTCTAGAGTTAGCATAGCCACTCTATTAAACAGCTTACTTAAATGTATACAGTTTTACATAAGTATATTTATACAAATATTTCTCACATGAGAAGTAATGCCCTTCGAGCCTGCATATTGACAGTGTGACTGAATTTCCATTTCTCATATGTGTGTTTAGCTATCCCGCTGGTTTCCATTAACACAACATGGTCTTCAAAGACCATGTGCACATGTCAGCATCATGTGCACGTGTTAGTATGCTGTTTTAGCATTGTTAAGTATCTACATTCAGCATATTAAATATTGTGGCATGATAATCAACAAGTCAAATACGGAGGAGCAATTCAAAAAGTTTGAAAGCAACCATGTAGACTCATAGGTTTTCAATAATAATTCCAAAATCGATCAGAATACAGCAACAGAAAGAAGTCTACACAGAAAGAATGTTAGTGGCTGCGGCTGATGTGTATGTGCATGTGTATGTTTGTGTGTGTGAGCAGACACATGGCAGCATAAGCCTTCCTACTGCTGGCTTCTTTTAAGCATTTTTCTGAGGACATATTTACACTTGGATGTCAAATCATAGATATGTCGCTCACTCGTACCAACAGTTTCTCAAATAACACTGATAATATCTTACTCTATAAAGTGGACTTTGACACTGCTTAAGTTAGACTTCTGCAGCAGCACTAGCATTAAACACTGTGTACGTCATCTTCTGTCACTTGATAGGTAATGGTTGTAATCCTACGGCAGATAACTTGTGTGTGTGTGTGTGTGTGTGTGTGTGTGTGTGTGTGTGTGTGTGTGCGCGCGCATTTGGCAAGACTCATGGAAGCATAAGCCTTCCTACTGCTTTCTTCCATACAGTGTCAGTGTTAAGACAATTGTACAGCAGAATGTGAGTGCACAGCTATCTCACATTTCTCCCAACATGTTGTACTCAGCAAATACCAATGATCTCATCCTCAATAAAGTGCATTCGGGGAAGAGTGAAACCTTGATTTCTCCAGTGGCTCTACCCTTTTGTCACATGTAACCCCGCTTGTACAACTCAACAGGTATGCTGTTTGAAACTGACCTCAGTCAATGTGTTGGTGGTATAGTAAGGTCACTGGGTAAGATTTAAAATCAGTTTTCATTTGATTCCCACTCTGGAAACTGTTTTTATATGGACTCCTGATTCCAACATCCAGTTTTTTATGTTGACCATATATCATCCTTTGTGTGGAACACAGAGTATGTCAACCTCAAAGATGCATACATACATCAAGAATCAGAGACAATCCATCACCCTGTGCATGCAATCTATAGACCACTGGATGCATGATCATTTAATTCACTCACTTGCTGATGCCCCTGTTTCATTTGTATAGACGAAGTCTGTAATAAAAGCAGCGACATACCCATATATCCCTACTACTTTCTCTCACCCAGAGACAGAGATTTGGTTTAAAAGTGATAATATTGTCTAGGGCTGAATGGGCTTTTGCCAGTTGGCCTAGTAATATCCTATGACCCTATGGGCATTACACATGTCAATGTTCTTGTCACCCATAAGTGCTATGTTGAGGTGTGTATGTACTGTAACCCTACAACAGAGTATTCCAATCAGTGATTTGAGCTGCTGCACTGCTGGCCGCTGCTGCCATTTAGTTACACATTCCTTCCATAACAGCTGCAGTAATATTGCTCTTGCGGACTGCTAACCTGCGCTGATGCTATGTATATAGCTGCATTACTATGTTATGTGTTCGTATAGTACAATATATCAACATTGCAGACAGTACTCATTCAACCACCACAATGACAGCTGCAGTATGGCATAGGTGTGCTTGTCTATACTTAACATCTGGAAATATTGTCTGATGTACAGCAATATTACATCATAGTGAGTACAAGGGCACATAGTCCATGGTTCAACAACATGTAATGCTGTTATATACAGATAAACATATGACTTTGTGAAATTCACTTACAGCCTTGGCAAATTCATATCATGTACTACCAAATTGCTATTCACAAGGATTATACAGGTGCTTCCCAGCAGCACTGTGTGAATGCCAGCATTTGTGTCATTATTTGTTCTGCAAGAACCAGATTCACCTCATTTGTAATACAATGGTGGCAGGGCAGTCAACCACAAACGTTCACTGATGAACATATAGGCATACGGCGTGCAACTGATGAAATGACAGGAGATCGGTAGACTTGTAATTTCACTGTGTGGTATGTGATTCATACCCTAGGTGTTATTTGGAAGTGATGTACAGCTTCAAGTTCAATTGTATCATAGTTACAGCAATATTGTGACTGTACTGCGTGACAAGAGACACCACGACATCACCTAAGTATTAACACTTACTAGTTTGCTTAACATACATATGGATGTGTTAGGTTTTCATAGTAGTATAAAATTTTCACCGTTAAGGTCTGGGGGTTAGTGATCAGGTGTCCTGAGGTTTGACATGTGTTTATCTAAGGTGCTGCCTGTATTGTTTGGTCTGTGTACAATATTGCAGTGACAGCTTCCTCATTCATTGATGCTAGACTTTGCACTGCTGTAGTGTATGTGCACCTGGGCATAGTTGATGCATTGTCATCATTCTCACATGATGCTGTACCCTTTGCTGTAGCACACCACTTACTAATTCAAATATTAATTGTAGCTGCTTCAGACATAATCAATTTCTATTACATGAGGCAGATGCATGCAATACCAAGCTGTGTTTGGTGAATCCACTCATAACAGTGTGTTGTTTGCATATATTGAGATCTGTATGGCAGATACCAGCATCAGGCAGGGATGCTTTATTAAAATTAGAATATTTGGCAGAATTAGCTCTCACATCTGTTGGTAAATACAGAACTATTCATTGGGATAGATATCCATTTCAATTTGATAGTGCAGACTTCCATTCAAGGTGTTCTGCTGGATGGATGTGTGATATGTCTTTCGTTGTTGCACCCAGTAAATACACAGCTCATTGATAACATTGATGGCACCCAGTAAATACACTGCTCATTGATAACATTGATGACACCCAGTAAATACACAGCTCATTAACAACAGTGATGGCACACAGTAAATACACAGCTCATTGATAACATTGATGACACCCAGTAAATACACAGCTCATTGACAACATTGATGCAACCAGTAAATACATGGTTCACTGATAGCATTGAAAGCACCCAGTAAATACACAGCTCATTGACAACATTGATGGTACCCTGTAAAAAACACAGCCTTTATCCTTTATACATTCACACCAGTCCCATTGATGCGAAAGGTATTACAGAACGCAAAAACCCTGTGAAGGAACATTATTCGAATAGCTCGTCATTGGCCTAGTAAGATTTGGTTCCCCTTCCTTCAAATTCATCTTTTGGAGGAACTCTGGAGTACGGACACAGTTCTGTACCTTGAAACGCAATTGTGGGGGGAACTTCATCACTCTATGCAGTCCCTGAAGATGACAGCTTGGCTGCTACAATTCCCATCATAGCCAGGTTACATAACCTTGCCTATGACATGACTCTAATTCTCCTATAGACTCAAATCCTTTAAGAGGAACCGATACCTTAGCAAATGTAGAAAAATAATGTATGTGTGCCTCTAAAAACAATATAGATCCATACCATGCCCCTGTGGCCTCTATTCTATAACTCTTGACCATGATATTTACCAAAGGAGCTTCAGCAGCAACAGTCCGTGTTCAAATTACTGCCATTTGTATCTTTCATCTGGGATTTGAAGGATTGAATGTTATGTCACACAAATTATCCAAAGACCATCTCAAATGGACATTTCATATTAGACCACCTGTGAATTCTCCCTATTCTCCATGGAGTCTAAATGTTATGGTATCCCACATAATTCTTTCACAATTTGAACCAGCTTCTTCATGTAACCTCAAATTTTTGTCTGAGAAAACCAACTTTTTAATGGCTATTACTTGTGCCCGCAAAGTGTCATCGGTTCAAGCCTTGTCCATCCAACATGCTTATTTGATTGTTCAAGATGACAGTCTCCCTTCATACAAACCGCTCTTTCTGGCCCAAAGTGTGCACTGAATCTAATCTCAACAAATATACTGATCTGCCAGTTTTTGTTTACAAGCAATGGAACAATCAAGCTCCAAACCCATCATTAAATAATGAAGGCAAGAGGAACAACTCACATGGAACAATATGTTAAGTACATAACTCCTTTTTCCCATGTCATGAGGGTTAAATAGTTATGCAGTTCTGCAAACCAGTAACATTTGTTTCTTGATTTCCATTCTGGTTTAGTGATGCTTCCAAAAACTATGGGGAGTATTTTCAAGTTGTGGTCTTGGTTACAAAATTCCATGTTGTGTGTAAGGATTATTGGTAGAAATCAGTAAAATGGATAACTGCAGCCTGACTACAAATACACATTTTGAAACCACATTGCAGTTAATAACAATAATGATGATGATGATGACAGCTGAGCAGGATGTGTTTTTGTTTGCTTGCACAGTAATTTAGGAAAGATTTTAAGACAATCACTGTAAGTACTTTTGTCTTATTTAATTATATATATATATATATATATATATATATATATATATATATATCTATATCTGACATTTGTTAAATGGGTTAGTTTGACTGTGTATCAACCCTTTGTCAGCGGAGGCCCAAGGTGAAAATCTCCAGGTAGTACAAAACATAAAATTTATTCAAGTGGCAGAGTAATCAAAAAACATATTTCGATTTCACAGTAAATGTTAACATGTAGAGTGAACAATATGATAACATAGTCAAAGTAAAAACATGCTTGAACATGCACAGTTTGTTGAAACATAATGTAGATAAAAAGTTACTCATAGTATTAAAAAGATTAACTGAAACTGGTTGCATACAGACAAAAAGCAAGTCAACAGATTAATACTAAGAGCACACTATGAACAAGAGATTATATCCAGGCACAGATCACAATACAAGTCTGCAGTGTTGTAGGCTGTGAGCGAGCTGTGTATGAATCGATTTTGTTAGAGGAGATTCAGAGATGGTTAATGTGAGAGAGTTAGAGGAGTACAAGAGAAGTGGATGTTGGGGTGAAAAAGGGTGATTGACTAGACACAACCAAGATTTACAAACTTTATCTTTTAGGGGTATATTAAAAGAGTTGAGGTTTCGGATAGATCTAACACTAAGTAGTAGTTTATTCATGGCTTTTGCCAGTGAGTAGCTGTCGAGGGGGTTGGCAATATTTTTGTTGTGTAAACCTACCTGCAGAACATGCTGTTGATAGCTGCAGAGGACACAGTTGGGAGTACAGGAATGGATTAGGGAAGAGACAGAGGGGCAGGAAGAGTGTTCATGTAAGACAGAATGAATCATAATAGGCTGAGATAGTTTAATTAGATGATAAAATGACTGCCACTGTGTTTTTTTCAAGGTTAGGCAATGTTGAGAACAAGAGTGTCGGTTAGATGCAAATCTAGCAATTTTGTTGTTGGATGGCCTACACTTAAGATAGAAGGTTGGACTGTAGGTGTGCAAGAATAGGGGCAACAGACTACAGTGGGAATAAGGAAAGATTGTGCAAGGCCTAAAAGCATTGTGATGAATTTTTCATGCATGTGTATTAGGCTTCACTTTGAAGGAGTATTTATAATACACTGCTGAGTATGGAGATCAAACTTTAGCTCATGATCGTGAATAACAACAAAAAGTTTTGTATGATGTTGAACAGAGAGGATAGTGTTGTTTTAGAGTACACACTAATGGTAGCTTTAGGATGTTTCGTAGATTTATGGAGGAATAGGAAATTTTCAGTTTGTGGAGTATTGTGGACTTTTTTATCCTGGTAGTTGTGCACCCTGTAGTCCTCTTTTAAAATTGTAACCCACTTTTCTACATGCAGAACGCTATATAGAATACATTGTATCAAACAGTGTCAAACCTAGTGAAGTATAGGTATTTAAATAAATACAGTTGTGCTTTGCCAAACAGTATCGTACCTTATGCTACATTCGACTATAGCTGCTTTTGGTTATTATATGTATTAATGGAGTCCAGCATTTGGTTGTTACACAAAATTGTAAGGGAAACAATGTCATGTCCTAGCAACCCACTAGCAGAAACCATCATTGAAGGTTACCAGTGTAATGGTCCCTAGACCCTTTTTTAAGCCTGGTCATTCATGCACCTGTTTTTGTAATTGTCAGTGGCCAATAACTACAAAGATGGTGTATATCTGGGCCTTCCAACAACTATAATCGGCTGCTGTGCATAAAGGACAGAAGTGACAAGCATGGTAGAATTAAGAATTTCCATCCATTGGTGCAAAAGTTTTTGAAATAGTCTTAAAGAGGAGGTCTTTTTCACATGAATGGGCAGTATTTTTCCGGGAAAAGGGTAAATGCTAAACCACACAGCTCTTCCTCCAGCATTTTGCTTATGTCACAGACATGGTTTAGATGCTTATAATGAGTAGTTCTTCTGCTGTTTGTTTTGTGAATATGTACCGTATCCATCTGAGAAGCATGTCAGAAGGTCTAGTAGGCTCAATATAGATTGGCCCTCGGTACTCTGTAAGAGACTAAGCACAGGGACAAATGTGTTTGGATGTACACAATACATGTTATGTATACCCTATATTATTTACACAACTCATTAGTGTGGACAACATAGTTTTTTGAAAAGGCCTGGTCAGTGACATGATAAATAATATAGTGTACTCAATTATACCTTGAATGAGTGATAAACATATTGGGACTATGATCTCCTTAGATCTGGATGCCATTACATAAGTTGTAACTTGAGTCACATTGAAGGATTTTATCACCACTCAGGACACATGGTGATCAAAGTTCAGGATAATGGCAATCAGAGTTGCCACATCCATTACCAGTGGGTCTACAAGTAGGAGAGTGCTAACAATGTGGTAATGTGTATGGCGTGGCACTTTCCCAAAAGGTATAAACATGCAATGTGTGGCATTGAGTATTCAGTTATATTTCAAGCACCAGTTACTTGGCTGTCGCAACTTCACCAGCAAAATCTTCATATATGGAGGGATTAGTCATTGCACCAACTTGCAGTTAGCTACAGATTTGGTAACCCCAACACAATCTGTATTTCCGATGACTTTAGCTTAGTGTATTACAAACAAGAGCAATCAGACTGCTGATTGCTGTGGAACACCACTAGCAATGAACCTACTGGTGTAGGTGTATTCCAGCACCAATATTACGTGTCCTACACCTGAGCCTGTTGACTATCCATCGTGTTCCATAGTGATTTTTAAGTAATTTGTTGAAAATGAGTATAATACCCAAGTGAGGTAGTATAGTGAATGCCCTCACCAGCTACAGGTATGCAGTAAAACATTTTTGTCCATCATCCATGGCTCAAGTGGGCTTGTGAACGTAGTGCACTGGATTTAGCAGCTGTCAGCTACCCTTGACAAAACCAAACTGGGATAGGTGCATTGTTTTAGTATTTCCTGTCTATTTAATAGAAATGGTTACTTTTTCCCTGGCCTTTTTTAATCCACGAGTAGTTACCCACACCACCCTGCATCAACCTACTTATACATGAATAAGTATACTAGTCTCATCACCCCTAACAATAACCTTAGAACCCAACACTCATCAAATAAAATACTTGTTCACATAAGTAAGAATGACAGTAAGGATGGTGACTTAACACTGTGTGGAAAAATTGCAATCTTAATCCATAGTGAAGTGACCTCATCTTCCACAATAACACATTTCAAAAATAACCTGACATTATACCTCAGAACACATTGGTTGTGACCCTGTGCTAAACCTGACCAACTTCCTCGACTATCACTGGGCACTGGGTATTTATTACTATTTCTGTACTAAGTACTGCTTACCTGCTAAACATACCGACAGTATGATTATGTAAATTAAAATGTCACTAAGATGATCTGCCTTCTGAATACTGTAATATGCTATGTATTATTTTCATATACATGTGCATACAACTGTGGGTAGACTGATACCAAGGGGCTGTTGGAACAAAGTTAAAAAATCAAAATATAACAATGGAATAAAACAAGGAACACAAATAACAATGGAATAAAACAAGGAACACAATAGGAAGTCATTCAGCTGTAGATGTCACAACCACAACAGGTAGTTATAACTGTGTATTAGCATGGATATTAGCAAGCAATGGCATGCAAAAATTAGGGGAGATAGGAAGTGTTGAGAATTCAGATGAATGTATAAGATTAACAAAATACATGCCATTGTGCATGTTAATAATAATAATAATAAAGCCATGGGGTGGTGTGGTATGGTGCTAGCAAGTATAACAATATGAAAACCAGAATGCTATAGCTAGCGATGGCTTTCTGGCATTTGCCACCCAATGGAACAGTTCCGAGTGGTGTTGCTTTGAGAAGGATCTGAGTCAGTAGTGTCATCACCTGCACAGTTTGTTATCGTGATGAACTTGTCTCCTGCTCAACCTTGGTGTCATGTTCTTGTGCTCTTGGGTAGTACAACGATAATGTCAGACCAGCATTTGGTGATGCCACCGAAGGAAGATAAGCCACGGTGGTGCAGCAGTAGCATTGTGGCCTCACAGCAAGAGGTTCTCATTTTCGATTCTGGACCGGAGTGCCTTCTGTGTGTTGTCGGCATGTCCTCCGCGCGTTCAAGTGGCATTCCAAAGACATGCTTGAATGGGTGTGCCTTCACTGATGGTTGGTTGTTGGGCTGGCAACATGGCTCCATAAAAATCTACTGCCAATGATTAGTGGTTCAGAGATCTTTTGTGGTGATGCCTAACCAATGACAAGCAGAAACGACAATAAAAACTAAATGAAGGGAGATGATATGTGAGGGAGTTGACATGATTACAAATGCAGAGGTATCATAATACTTTCCACATGGCCATATTTCTTGATTTGAGTTTGTCCTAATTTTGGAGAATAATTGCTCCGTGATGCTGTGACGTATACTGTGGTAGACCTTTTACACTAAATCATTCACTTTGGAAGTATTTCGATAAATTCTACTTCAATTAGTTTAAGTTGTCACGTAGTAATATTGTGTATTTCATTCCCCCTCTGTGATCTTATTGTTTGTGCTGTGGAAGTTTACATACTTGGCTACTTTGCCAGTATTTCTCTTCAAATGTCTTTGGAGAAGATTAATGGTATTGGAGTAGTTTATCTTTCTCCTTTGCATAGATAATGGGAAATTCTTGGATTCTGGAATAATAGTAACAGTTTATAATTTATTTGTTATCCTGACTAATCCACTACACCATATGTATAGCTCTTTTGTAGCATATCAATTTTATATGGACTAATACCTTGTACGAGAATGGGCTAGGGGAAGCTGCCACCTGAATGGCACCTAACACCAATGTTGGTATGTTTCTGCATCTTCAGGATTCTACACTGTCATTTTTTCCTTTCCTGAAAACAGTGGGCCTAAGAGTATTGTGGACTTTTTTATCCTGGGAGTTGTGTACCCATGTGTCCTGTTTTTTTATTTTAACATAGTTTTGTCCATGATATTTGCTATATAGAATACATTGCATACAACAGTGTCAAACCTATTAAGTTGTAGCTGATTAAAAAAAAAATAAAACATACATTGCTAACCAGTCTGTTACATTTTACTACATTCCACTATAGCTGCTTTTGTTTATTGCATGTATTAATAGATTATAGAATTTTGATGTTGCACAAAATTTAAAGGAAAAGTATGTCATGCATTTGGAAGTCATTAGAAGAATTAATGATTGACAGTTACCAGTGTAATGGCTCTAGAGCCTTTTGAAGCCTGGCTATTCATGCACCTGTTTTTGTAATTGTCAATGGCCAATAACTAGAAAGACTTTGGTGTATGTCTGTGCCTTTCAACTAGTATAAGCTGCTGCTGCGCATAAAGGACAGAAGTGACAAGCATGGGAGAAATTATACTTTCCCATACATTGGGGCAAAAGTTATTGGAATAGGCTTAAAGAAGCAGTATATTTCATATAAATAGGTATTATTTTTCCTGGAGTAGGCTAAATGTTGAAACACACACTTCATAGGTTCATAGGTTCATACTAGGCTATCTGCCCTAGGGCATTTATAAGCCTAGCCAGAGTGTGTGTGGCTTTCACCACCCCTTAGGATGAGAATACTATACCCATTAGTTTGCTTTGCCTCTGTCCAGCAGTGACACAGAGATGATTCCCGGGGTAAACCTACGATCTCCCATCCACTCGTCAAGATTTCTCTTGAACAGAGTCAGTGAGGGGCTCTGCCTCACATGGACTGGGATTCTGTTCCATAGTGTAGGGAGTCTCTGGGTGATGAATCTGTCCCTCCAGCATGTCCTATTTATATCCGTGTTGAGGTTTAAGTCTCTTGCTCTCATGGCTCTGGTGGATTTGGATTTTTTGAGGTGGAGCATGTCCATTAATTCCGGGTTGGACATGGCCTTGTATGTCAGGCACAGATCACCTCTGAGCAGATAGTATGCGACTGAATAGAGCTGGAGTTTCTTCAGTCGGGCATCGTATGACATATGTTTGAGCCCCTTTATCCTTTTGGTGAGGAACTTTTGGGGTCTTTCCAACTGCTGCAGGTGTCGGGTAAGGTACATTGCGAATGGGGCGTTGTACTCAATCATTGGTCTGATAAGTGAAGAGTACAGGGGTACAATGACCTCTCCTGATCTGGATGTGAATCCCTTCATGATCAGGTGGGCAATGTAGAAGGTCTTCCTAACCACTTTGGCAATGTGAGTGTCAAAAGAGAGGTTACTGTCAACCTGGGTCCCCAGGTCCCTGATAACTTCTTCCGTGTTTAATGGATTACCACCTATGTGGTAATTAGGGGTTACCTTGTTTTTCCCAAAGGGTATGACTATACATTTTTTGGCATTTAGCTTAAGGCCATGGCTCTGGCACCAGTTATCCATTTCTATGAGACCTCTCTGGAGGATGTCTGTGTCTGATGGAGTGTCAGTTATGGTGCCCAGTTTGCAGTCATCTGCAAATTTTGTCAGCCACAATCCCCCTAGGTTTGCCTGCACTTCAGAAAAATAAATGCCGAACAAGACGGGGCCCAGGACTGAGTCCTGTGGGACACCGCTCGTGACCGGCTTAGAGTCTGACATGGCACCAGCAACTCTAACCCTGTGTGTTCTGTCCTTGAGCCAGTTTGCAACCCATCTTGTGACATATGGGTTTACATCTAAGCTGGTGAGCTTTTCTATGATGCCCGAGTGGGGTATTGTGTCGAACGCTTTTGCTAGGTCAAGGTAGGCTGTGTGAACTGCCTTACCCTCATCAATGGCCTTAGTGACTGTTTCGAAAAAGTCGACCAAGTTCAAGAGGCAGGATCTGCCCTTGACAAAGCCAAATTGGGTAGGATCCAGTGTCTGTAGGTCCCCAATGTCTATTTATGAGTTCCATTATGATCCTCTCCATAGCTTTGCAGACAAGGCTCGTCAAGCTTATGAGGCGGTAATTTCCAGGGTCCGTAGAAGCACCGCCTTTGTGGAGTGGGACCACAGTTGCCGTACGCCATTCTTTGGAGTGTTATCCTGTAGTAAGGCTAAGATTAAACAGCAGCCTTATGTGTGGGTTTAGTTCCTCATTGAGTTCGTGTAGCACACAGCCGGGGACACCGTCCGGTCCCATTGATGCTGTGTTTTTTGCTTTAGAGAGAGCAGCTCTCACCTGGGCATCTGAGATGTTTGGGAGGCTAGACTCTGGTGGGATAGATATTTCTCCTTTGGGGGGGGGGGGGAGAAATTTGCACTGAACCTGTCTGCCAGCATGTTGGCAATGTCTGTGGGTTCACTGATTTTTTTTATCATTTTGGACTAATTCGGATCATATCTGGGAGTTTCCACCTAGGTTTCTAACGTAGCTAAAGAAGGCACTTATGATTGTCTTTTGTGTCATTAGTGATTTTTCTCTCAAAGTTGGCCTTGGATGATTTTATGAGTGATCGTAGTTTTTTGCTAGTATTGATCAGAGATGCCTTCCCTTTTATGGATTTTGCTATGTCATGTAGTAGCTTTCTCCTCTTGTTGTAGAGTTTGTTTATGGCTGGGGTCCACCAGACCGGGCGCCTGCCTTTGGTGGAAAGGGTCTTGATTTTATTAGGGGATTGCTTGATCCATACATTCCTGGAGGTGCTCGAGAAGGCATTTGTAAGGGTTTCAGCAGCGTGGGTTGTGGTTTCCACTGGCTCGGGGGCCTTGAAGGATACCACTCCAGTCTTAAGAAGTGTGAAGTTTGCTTTTGAGAAGTTCTTCACTGTGGTCTTTTTTGCTGGGGGCGGGATGTGGATCTCCAGTGAGATTAATTTATGGTCTGATCTCACCAATGAGGGATATACTTCGTGTGGAGCATTTTGTCCCCATGTTTGTGATGATCAGGTCTAGTATATTTTCTCCTCTTGTGGGAATGGTGACTAGTTGTTCCATAGCATTTGAGTTTATGAACTCCAGGAACCTTTGGGCTAGGGTGTTGGGGCTTGAGTAATGTTCCCAGTCTATGTTTGGGTAGTTGAAGTCACCCAATATGATGGTGTTTGGAGAGACATTCATACTCTCCAGTGTCTTCAGGAAGGCTGTGTGGGTTTCCTGAGTTTGAGAAGGTGGTCTGTAGTATGTTACAAACTGTAGGGCAGTTTTACCTATGGTTAATTGCACCTGGATGGTCTCCGATGCTTTGTGCGTTGCCACTAACCTGGAGGTGTGGGTATCCTTTATGAATATGGATACTCCCCCTCCTTTTGTGGTTCGGTCCGGATTTTGGGGCCGGAATGCATGACATGAGGTATAACCTGATAGTGCTGGGGGTGCTCTCAGGAGCCTTGAACCAGGTTTCAGTCACAGCACAGACATCGATGTTCTCCATACTGAGGAGGGCTTCGAGGGCGTGCATCTTGAGGTTTAGACTTCTGGCATTGAGCAGTATTACCCTTAGTTTTTCTCCATTTTTGTTTCCTAGGCGGTAGGTTTATCATTTGAGCCTTGCCTAAAAAGGCACTATGGGGGTGGCAAGAGCCTTTGCCAATATCCGAAGCCCAGGGTGACAGGTGCAAGCCATCCTTTCAAGCAGCGTGGCTTGTCAAGCATGTCATCCCAGGCAGACAGACATTGGATCCCCTTAGAATGACACCAGTAATTAAGCCAATTATTAAAGCTGATCATTTTGTCTCTGTATTGTGGCATCATTCTTGGTGAGGGTAGAATACTGCTCAGGGTCAGGGTCATACCAGCCTGGGCTACATAATCTGAGAGCTCCTCTATGTCTCTTTTCATGTAGTCCAGGGAGATACGTCTCAGGTCGTTCACACCGGCATGGACAATGACTGAGTCATACTTGTGCTTGCTGTGGAGTGACCTGAGTGCTTGTGTTACGAGGCGGATTCTAGCGCCCGACAGGCAGCTTACTGTGATCTTTTCCTTGTTCAGTCTGGTGAGTGGGACGTCAGTGTGTCTGACTATGGAGTCACCTATAACAAGTGTGTCTGGCATAGTTTTTGGCCTTAAGGGCTGTGACTGTTTAGCACACTGACTTTGAGAACTATTTGTTGCATGTCTTATGTCTTGAGGTGGCAGTTGCTTGGGTGTCTGCTTTGGAGGCCTCTGTAGTTTTGGTAGATTTTTGATCAGTGCCTCAGAATATGTCTTTGTGTGTTTATGTGTTTGTTTTGCAGTTGTGATAGTTCTATGTGAAACTGGGTTTGTGGTGTGCGTGGTTTCCTTCTCCTCCTGTCTGGTCTTGCCAGTCCTGAGTTGAGAGAGCTCAGCCTCCAGTTTGGCTATATAGTTGCATCTCTCACATGTATTTGTGTTTTGTGGGAGAAGGAGTGGGTTGTCTGTGTACATGAGGCAATTGTAACATTGCCTCAAGATGCCCAGATTCACCAGCTGAACAGGAGAGGATGCTAGCAACTGACCCTTCGACATGCTAGAAAAAGTGAAAAAGTTTGCTGTGTAACTGAGTCAGAAGGGACCTATAGGGAAATGGGTACTCAAGGGGATTCTAGGCTAATGTAGTACTTTGTTTAGTATATAAGTACTTTACCTATATAAAAATGCTTTAGGAGCAAGTGCTGAGCTTTTGAGATAGAGAATAGGCTGTTTAGATTGCAAGTAGAGAAGTTCTAAGGGAAAAATTGAAGAGCAGACTTTACGGAGCCAGAAATAGTTTAACCTTGTTTAACCGAGCTGCCCGATGGTGCTCTATGGGCAACTCAGCTAAATCACGCAAAGCGGGCTTTATAGCAGGGGGTTGAAAAGAGCTAGGAATTGACCCAAAATGGCCAATAGACTACAAGTTTCTGGCTGGAACCACTGCTCTAGGGACAAATAGGCTGCTCAGTGCTCCCCACTCCCACTGGTGAACAAAGAAGCTTCCCTTTATCCAAATAAGGATATGGAATAGCACAGGAACCAAGCCAAAGCCCAGAGATCAGCAAACTCTGAAGACTGGACTATTCTAGTTCAGTAAGGCGGGAAAACAAGATTTTTTTTTTTTTTTTTTCTTTTGCAGAAAACAGAGGAAAAACAGACAGTTAATGCTATAAATGCTTTTAAACGGCTAGCGCACTTCTTCCTCTGACATGTTTTGCGTATGTCACAGACAAGTTGTAGATAATTATAATGAGTAGTTCTTGTGCTGTTTGTTTTGTGAATGTGTACCATAACCATCAGGGATGGATATGAGAAGACCTTGGCGCCTAGGTATAGATTTGGCTGTCAGTAGTCTGTAGGAGACTGAGTACAGGGACAAGTGTGTTTGGGGTTATACATATGACATGTTTTATACACCCTGCATTCTTTACACAAGTAATTTGTGTGGGCACTATAGCTGTTGAAAAGGACCGGTGAGTGACATGATAACGAGTATAGTGTACTCGATTATAGGTGGAATGAGGGCTAAACCTAGAGGGACTATGATCTCCTTAGATCTGGATGGCATTACATGAATTGACGCTTGCCTGACATAGAAGGATGTTATCAGGACTGTGGACACATGGTGATCAAAGGTGAGGTTACTGTCAACCAGAGTTCGAAAGTCCATTATCAGTGGGTCTACTCCTAGCAGAGTGTTAAGAATGTTATAAATTGTGTTATAAACATGCAATGTCTGGCAATGGGTTTTAGCTATGTTTATGGTTCAAGCACTAGTTACTTGGCTGTCATACCCTCATCATCAATATGTTGATCTTTGGAGTAACCAGTCAGTGCACCCAACTTTCAGGTATCTGCAGATTTGTTAACCCCAATACACTCTTTATTTGATATGACTTCACCCAAGTGTTATTACAAACAGGAGATGTCCAAGTGCTGAATGGTGTGGAACACCAGTAACAATGGACCTATTGCTGTAGGTGTATTCATCCAACGAAACTACGTGTCTTACACATGAACAAGGTGACTATCCATCATGTTACCTAGGGATTTGTGTGCACATTTTTGTAATTGACTATAATACCTTAGTGAGGCAGTATAGTGAATGCCTTTACCAGCTAGAGGTAGGCAGTTAACACTTTTAGTGCATCATCAATGGCTCAAGTGGACTTGTTAACATAGTGCACTGGATTGAGCAGCTGTGACCTACCCTTGACAAAACCTAACTGGGATAGGTGCATTGTTTGAATACGATTAGTCCAACTTGTGGGTCTGTAGTTCACTGTGTCTGTTTGTGGTACAGCTTTATGTAGAGGGATGACCTTTGCTGTACCAAAATCCCTAGGGATGAGGCCTGCCTGGAGGCTGCTGCTGCTGCTGAATAGACATTGTAGTGTGTCTGAGGGATAATTTTTCAAACCATTGAGGACATACCCCGGGCTCTTATTACAGCTCATTCCTGTAGTGTGTTTATCTTGGAAGAGCGCAGTAAGGACAGATCTTAAAAAACACTGAGTATAAGTTGTAGAGTTTTTTTCCTGGGGAGTAAATATTCATGTTCGAGTCAGACAGACTCTGTTCTGCTTGTACCTTATTGTTGTAATATCACTCGGTAGAGTAAAGTTACTGTCCTCTGCTCTATCTTGCACATGGGTAACTACTGTAGCCAATGAAAAGTTTATGCCAAGGCCTTTCTCTCTGGACTATAAGTTTGAGAGGTATGTCCTCAATAAAAATGGAAATTTCATGTAATTACAAGAAAATAATTGCATTTTATTGCATGTATATTCCTGTACAGCCCAGTCATAGTTTTTGTTTCTAACTCACGAGTAGACTTTCGACAGACATAAGTTACTACACAGACACACACATTCCATTTCAAATCACTTTTTCATTTATTTTACAAAGTAAACAAGCAAGCAGACCAAAAGTTCCAAAGTGAAGTCATAATTTTAATAATTTGACTGCTCTGTAAATGTCATAGCTAGGCACAAATAGTTATTGTTTTATATAGTGTTACAGGTTTATACTGGAACTCTTTAATTTGCAATTATAAGCAAGTCTGATACTTTGTTGCAAAGTGACACTTTGCCGCTGAATGACAACAATGCAAGACATCTAGAATACATACTTGTGTGTCAAAACAACAACATTTCACATCAAAGTATAAGAATATAAATAAATGAAAAAATGCATCTAAACTTAAGATGTGCACTCTATGAAAACAGCTTGTTGATATGTATACATTTTACAAATGTACATACATACATAAATTTAGGAAACAACAATAAGGACAATCTTGCTAGCAAAGTGGTAGTTACAGTTTGACCTCATTTTCAATTCTTATATTTTATCGACTAGCATCTTGCTTCAATTGCACTGCAGCATTTTGTCAAAGAGGTTTCACATGCTTTCAGAACGTGCTATAATTCGCTACTCCATTTACAATTCTCTGTATGTGTCTTGCACCATGCAGCTCCGGTTTTGAGTCAAGAACGTGTAACAGCCAACCAGTTTGCCTGGGTATTGTGCTGAAATGAAGAAGTAAACAAGCAAACAAACAGCTTCATAAATCAATCAGGCTAATAAACTAAATGATTTGGCACATAAGTTTAATTTAATTCATGGTAACTTGTCGACACAGTACACATATAGTTGAGATTGTTCTTAATTATTAAAGTAAACAATTTACTGTTTGTTTAGAGGTACTTTGCTGTGGGTGTATGTGTATGTTGTTACTCTTACGGGACATAAAATGCATAGTAGCACAGTGTGTAAATTGAAACTACACAGTAATTGTTGACATGGAGAGCATGTGTAGTTCCGAGATGACTGTACCACACTAATGATAGTAAGCAAATGTCTGTGGTCAGTAGTATATAGTTACAAGCATATAATGACAATCTAATGAGATGGATCATAGCAAAGCTGTCAAGAATAAACTCTTGTTTTTGTCGGCATATGAATCCTAAATGCAGCATGCACATTTGTAAGAGACTTTTAGCAATCACTTGAGCAAGAATGGTATCTGAATTACAGACCCTTATGGCAGTGGAGCCTTTCATCATATTTCATGTGGACAGGGTGTCCCTCAGAACCAATCCCTCCTTCATGCACAAGGTGGTATGCAGTGTGGCTCTTAATCAGTCCATTCATTTGCCAACCTTCTTTCCTAATTCACAGAACAAAGGGGAACGGATACTGTACTCCTTAGATGTGCGCAGACAACTAAGATTCTACTTGCACAGGACTAAACCTCTAAGGAAATCTGAACAACTGATAGTGGCATTTGCTGCAGGGACAGAGGGGAAGGCTATTACAAAGCAAAGCATTTGTAATTGGATAGGCCATTGGATTAATTTATGCTATAAGCACCATGGAAAACCTATCCCACAGGGGATCAGACCCCACTCAAGCAGGGCTGCATCTACCTCTACAGCCTTTATCAGAGGCATCCCTAGCAGGGTAACCTAGAAGCTGCTACCTGGAGTTCTGTACATAATTTCACCAGGCATTACTATTTGCCAATTTCTCTAAATCCAGAGCTGCCTTTGCCACTGCAGTCTTGCAGGGCCTTATAGCTGGTCCTAATACTATCTAAATTCCTACTCCCATCCTTAGCTTTTGGATTCGACCCAAAGGTGATGACTGGAACAGTTAAAGACGAAGAACATAGTACAGTTGTGTACACTTACCATAAATGTAGATGTTTGAGTGTATTCACTGTTGCAGTCCTGGCTACCCTCCCTCCAGCACCCTCACGTCTTTTGGCTATATCTCTACTCTCCTTTGCTATGCTTAAAAACGTTTTGGTGTATTTGCTTTTTTGTTTGAGGTATAACCTTGTGTGTGTGTGTGTGTGTGTGTATGTATATGTATATATATATATATGTATATATGTATATATGTATATATATATATATATATATATATATATATATAGTTAATTGCTTCCCATTAGGGGGCACCTGACATCTGGGGCAAGAAAAACATATGTAATGGCATTGGCTGTATGTTTTATACCCATTACGACCTGATGTCACACAAGAAGAGACACCAGCCGACACAGGACACAACACTTTGCTTATGAGGCCGACTGAAGGCTAATGGAAGCAAAAACCCCAAATGTGATGACTGCAACAGTGAATATACTCAAACATCTACATTTATAGTAAGTGTACACAACTGTACTTTCTCTGGTGTTTTTGCCTCTGAGGTCTCCTTTGTTTGTCTTGGTTTTTGTTGAGAACCTCAACATATATTCGCCTGTATAGCACAGTTGTGGGTGGTGTTTGAGGTGTAGTGATTATGTTAACAACCTTCGCAGTGCACAATATACTGGCTTGTGGGGCAGAGAGCATAGACTGTAGCATTCTTTATGTATGGGTATGTAGTTACTGTAGTATGAGTCACACTTTTAATACTCTTTTCCAGTGTCATCTGACAAATTGAAAAAAATATATTGTATTTGTAAAATTAGCAATAAAATGACAGTGACACCAATGTTATTAGAAGCAGCTATGCTGTCACATTAGTGAAAATACCTCCTGTATGCCAGTTGTATGACTGTATGTATGTATGTATATGTATATATATCCAGCAATATACCCCACAGATAGGCATGTGCATGTCTGTATACATAGAGAGAGACGTACAAATTCAGAGACAGGTGTGTGTGTGTGTGTGTGTGTGTGTATAAATCCACACACAGGCACACATATATATATATTCATATATATATTAATATTTATTATATTTAATTTACAGGGGGTGTGGGGGCAGAGCCCCTCACATAGGGGGGTGCAGGGGGCCTTGCCCCCATGCAGAAATGTAGTAGAAAGTGTGTTTGTTAGATGGTGTTGTAGGTGTCCAGGATGTTATTAATTTGTGAAATGTAGTTTTCAGTGTTATGAAGCACACTTTCAATGTTCAGAGATTTCAATGTTCTGGGTTTTCAATGTTTTGAATTATGGCTGTTCTGGTCTCAGCGTTATGAAATTCAATGTTATGAACATAGCTCACTATCGAGTCACCTACGACTAGTGTGTTGGGCATGCTGTTTGCCTTAGGTGCTTTGGTTGACTGGCAGACTGTTTAGAAGAGTTATGTATCCATGATTAGTGTTGTGTTGTGGTGATTAAGTGTGTTTCTGCCTTGGAGGTCTCTGCTGTTTGGATAGATTTTTATTGAGAGCCTCCGCAAAGATGGATGTGTGGTTTGTGTTTGTTTCTGAAGGCAGTGCTGGTGTGTGTTCTGGAGGGCTGTGTGTTCCATGTGGTGTGGTGTGGTGCAAGTGTTGACCTTCTCCTTGTGACCAGCTATTCTGATCTCGCCTGGAGAGTGCGTGGCTTCCAATTTGGATATATAATTGATTCACTTCTCACTCGCAAGTCTGAGTATTGGGAGGAAAGAGGAGAGGGTTGTCAGTATGCAAAACCTCACCTTTAACCACCACATTACCACTGTGGTCAAGAAGGTCCTTCTATGTGGCACATGCTGGAGGGACAGGTTCATAACCCAGAGACTGCCCATGCACTGTAATAGGCTTCCCATACATGTTAAACAGAGCACCTCACTGGCCCTCTTCAAGAGAAATCTTTACGAGTGGATGTGAAATAGAAAATTCATACCAGGGATTATTCCAGTGGCTCTACTTGACAGAGGCACTGAGAACTCTGGACGGGTGGCACAATGCCAGGTTAATCCTATGGGCTAGGCTTGTAAATGCTCCAGGGCTATTAGCCTAGCCCAAGTTCACCAGGTTAATAGGGAAAAGCAAAGGGGAAATGGCCTATATATATATATATATATATATATATATATATATATATATATATATATATATATATTATATATATATAGATAGATATAGATACATAAACAGAGCGAGAAAGACAACTGGAAAAGTAGACTGATGAGCACACAATCTGAGACACAGCAGGGGCCCCGTAGAGAAAACCAACAGAATTACAGTAGACTAGTAACCTTTCAGTGCACTTGTAAAGCAGGAATGTGCACTGCATATAAATAAAAAGACATGCATTATGAGATATGCAGAGTATATAAAGAAGGTATAGATATCCATGAATGCTTGAATTTCAAACCTGTCAGTAAAACAGGTAAAGGGAATTTTATTATAACCACAAGAACGCAAAGACAGATTGTTACATACATACTTACATAATATGCACATGCATACAGAAAAAGTGACTACAACCAGTCAAGGTATAGGATGACCAAGGGCATGAGACTTTGGTCAAAGCATGAAATTTTTAATGTGTTATAAAAAATGCACCGTGGTAGTATGCTAGTAGTGGTAATAAAAAGTATACGAGAAAAAGCATATACTGCATTTGTCTCAGCTGTGAAACGCTGAAGAGTGTAAACTAACTGCACTTCAGTCAAGCCTTCAACAAAGGTGTACAAGCTCAAAACATTGAAGCACAATAAGTGGCAGAAACAAAGTGAAAAAAAGAAAAACATGGCAATGCAATTTGTATACTGGAAATAGTGATGCTATGATGTCTGAAGGATAACATACAGCAAGAGCTAATGAAGAAAAAAAAATGTACAACAGTGCTTAGACTGCATTTCAAAGATGCCTGTCATTGTTGGGTGATAAACAGGGAATAGATACTGGACAGTTTTTATTGCATAACCGGCCAAAGCAATATTGTGCTGTAAAAAGAGGAAAAATGTGTTTGATTATAAAAGTGCAGCTAGTTGAATGCAGGCAACACCAACAGCAAGCCACGAGTCAAATAATTGCCTGTGCATGAAAAAAGATTTGTAGTAACTAACACGAAACAGAAATACTACTGCCTAGGCCTGAATAATTATTAGACCTAGTTTATCAAAACAAGTACACAGTAAAGTACATAGCAATTCAGTGCTAAAGAGGCAACAGTTCTGAGTGTGACAAGACAGGTTATCTAGCTGAGTGAAATGCAGTGATTTCAGCTAACCTAATTGCCATAGATGGGGGAAGGTAAACAGTAAAGGACATACTTGAAATGTAACCTTTTCACACTTCCTCTAAGAAAGCCACCCCTGCTGAGAGTTTGTGTAATCTGACCTGCAGTATGGTAAAAAGGCAGTTTGAAAACCTTGCCTCTGGGTGATCATGTGACTTAAACATTGCTAAAATGTAAACAAACTGCTTAAGCTAAAAAGAACGGCATAGTGCCCCTTTAATCTGTTTGATACTCTGCTTTTGTTCACTAGCACTGTTAAGAGCATAAAACATCTGTAATACAACAGCTGCTTTCCAATACATAAAGTTGCTTTGGAAATTAACAATGGTCTGGCACTTATCTTTTTAATTACTAGGAAGTTGCTGTTTTGATGCATGTTTTTCTTTTGTTGTAATGAGAGTAAACCTAAAGTGGAGCATCAAACAGCTTAAACAAATACTAAAAATAAAGAATCCCTCACAGCATATCAGCAACTAAGAAATCAAGCCAAGAAACAAATAAAACATGACAAAAAAAATCCTTTCACACATGCCAACAAAAACAGCAAAACACCTCACCAAAATTTTGGGAATGTATAAATAACTTTCTAAACCCAGGGAAACCCTCAACCCCCAACTCCCGCAACCAAATGCATAGCAACACAATGTAACACTCACTTCATCACCTCAATATTTTCCCTCTTAAACAACCATAGCACATCCTTAACTGTACCCTCCTATACAGCTCCTAATTGAGATTCTTTTTATATTAGATCCATTCAAACCAAGTTTATTAAAAAATCTCCTAATCAAACTAAAAGCCAGCTCTCTCATTGCCAGTCACCTCCCAAATTAATTTCTTAGACTAGCTGCTGCCACAGTTTCCTACCCAATATCCAATCTAATAAATCGCTCTATTTCTTAACAGTATGTCCCTCTGCTCTGGAAAATATCACATATAATCCCATTACACAAAGGCAGTACCTCCACCCCCCTTCTCCAACTACCAACTCATTGCCAAGATTTTAGAAAAATGCATCCATCAACAACTCCTTGACCATGTCCTTAACAACAATCTTTTTCCAGTGCACAGCACGGTTTCCGATTCAAACACAGTGCCAACACCGCTCTACTTAGTTCCACCCAAGTCTATTAACCTCCTCAAGATTTCAGTACTGTATCACATCAACTTCTTAATAAGCTTGTTGAATTGAACTTCAGCCCAATATCCCTCAACTAATTACATAGCTACCTTTCCAGCTGACAGCAAGCTACTAAATGGTATAACAGACTTTCCACCCTACTCCCAGTCTCCACTGGAGTATGTTACGGATTCATCCTCAGGCCCCTTCTCTTCTTCCTATTTACCAATAACCTATCAACATCTACTCAACTAGCCTCCATTATTCAACACACTGATGATACCTCTCTTATCTGTTCCACCCCCACTATTCAGGATCTTCAAGTTAAAACACAAAAAGCTCTATAAGACACAGAAACCTACCTCACAAATCTCCAACTGATACTCAACCCTAACAAAACTAAGTTGATGGTCTTTGGCTTCAACAAAACTAAAATTAGCCCTCCCCCTTTCTCCATCTACTCCACTAATGGCACACAAATTAAACCTGTCAAGCAAACTAATCTTCTAGGAGTAACTATAGATGACTGCTTAATTGTTAGGGATATGTGTTTATCAAATTTTAAAATCCACTGGAAGCATGGCTCTCTCTACAGGGCAAAACCTTTTCTATCCAACTATGCCAGACTAGCCACAGCCAGATCCCACCTACCCTCCTTTACTGCTCCCAAATGTTTACCAACCTGCACAAATCAGATTTAAAAAAAAAAAACTTGAAAGCTGTTATAACAAGATAGCAAACTTTGTCAGTAACCAACCCCAGAAATCCCACCTCTGTCTCACCCTCCACCAACTCAATTGGATTGAGCTACCTAGCATACTATCACTCGACCAACTAACCACTGCACACAGCATAATTCATAAACCCAACAAATGTCCAGCCCTTGCAGACCTAGTCCAACAAAATACCAACACAAGATCCCCTCAATCATCCAACAAATTAATTCTAAAAGTAACTAAATCCAACAGCTTTTACAGAGACTCCCTCTACTCACTTAAAATTGCCAAAATGTGGAACACACTCCCTCAACACATCCTAAAAAACCCAGTCAGTTACAAGTTCAAATCAGCACTAAAACAGTTTACTAAACACTGGCTTTGCTCTTGTACAGACCCAGGATAATTTACTTGTTGTCTGCTGTCAACTATTCTAACTTCATAAATTTCCACTGCCTTGCCTTCCTCTGTGTTCTCCAACAAATTTCCCTTATCTCTATCCTTAGGTAACAAACTCAAAGAATAAGAACAAAAAAAAAAACACATTTGCTTATGGTTATCTGTGATCCTTGTAAATCTACCATTCTTGGGCTTGTAATGCTGTTTTATGTAGGCCAACTGCACCTGTATTCTTCTTAATGTATTTTGTACTATAATCTACATGTACTGTACTGGGATATTTTATTGTTTCAACTTTATTATCTTTTGCATTCTCTATTTATACTTGATGGAGCTTTTCTCCCCAGGTCTTCGCTGAAAACGGGCTGCATAGCCCAGTCAAACACTACCCAGTTAACAAATGTAAATAAATAAATAAAAATAAATTGTATCCTTTGTTTAAAAAACTGTTTTCTGAGACTGATATACTGCACATTATGTCCACTATTTTTTCTACTTATCAGATAAGAAGCTGTTTTATTGCCAATGTCCTCAGTTGTTTATTTATTTTTTTATTGGCATTTGATTACCAGGGAAGCCCAACTGGGAAGGAGCCCGTTTTCTGTGGATGGCCAGGGAGAAAACCTCCTAAGTGTTGCAAAACATTAAGATCAATAATTTTACAATCTTTAAAAATAATGCAAAACTACAGTTTAAATAATTATGACAAGTTAGACATTATATGAAAGCATTGGTTAAGATGCAAATTATACAACTATGATTTAACAGAGAAATTTTAGCCAGTTTATAGAGAAATTAAAGATGTTAGTACATAATACAAACAGGAATTGCAAAATGTTAATGTTCTTGCACCAAAAACTGACCACACAACAGCTTAAAAGACAACTACATGAAACTTCACAGTTTCTTTTCTTGAACATTTTCCCCCCTTCCTAATGATCTCATCACTTTAAAATGTCATTCAGTCATAAGAAATCTTTTTTTCCTCTGTTTTTGATTTTATCCATGAGCGTTTATTGGTACAGCTTGCCATTTTAAAGCAAAACATATTCTCGCACATGCTGGAAGCTCCAAGAAGTTGCCATTAGTCTGAGTTAAATTTTCCATTGTTTACATTTGAACATGCCCACTCGTCTGTTTTTTGCTCAGTATACACCCACTCACTAATTATTCACACCCTCATTATCATTTGCATTCAATCGCACCTGTCTTTGTGCATAAAACCACTCTTGGCCACAAGCAGGAATTTTTTTTTCATTATTCTGTTGCCGCATGTCTGTTTCCATAATGGATTGTTCTGTTGCTATGGGCTTGGTAAATATTGAAATTATACTGCAAGAGCTGCCGTTTTTGTGGGAAATTGCAAAAAACATATATATCAACATTAGACATGAGAATGCTTTTGGCTCATGCTGCCTTCTTTTACTGGGCGAGTTTAAAGAAATACATATTTATTGGGGGGTTAATAAACTAGTAGTTGTTTTGTATACAAGTACTGTATTGGTTTATTTTAAATACAGATCTGTAATATGTAGACAAAAAACAAAACACAAACATGTAATTCTACAAGGACTTTGAACTTTGCAAGTACTTCTCTATCAAAATTAGCAAAGGAAAATCCATTAGGTGCATGTGCTTTATAACTTAAGGAAATCAGTAATTGATTCCCACTGCACAAACGGCACATTTAGCATTGATTAAAAGAAAGATGGACTTCAGAGAAAAAGCTGGTTCATAAACAGTTGAACTCATTTTAATTTGTGCTGATATAGGGAAAAATAAAGACCTTGAACATCTTTAAAAGGTATTGATCATAGCATTATTAGCTTGTAATGTATGTCCATTCACTTTAAAGTCAGAAATAATGTTGCAGGGGCTATGGACCTATGACATGTCTTGGCCAAATATCTAGAAAGAACCTGAGCATACTCCACATAACTTATATACTACAAAAACCCAGTGTATACTAGTATGAAATTAAACCTGTAACAACTGATTCACTGCTCAAACTGACTATCAAAATTAGACATCACTTATTTTTCAAATAAGTAAATGAATTAAATGAATGCATGCATGCATGCATGAATAAATTTGTTTGTGTCTTTCGGCTTTTCCTGGTTAGGGGTCGCCACAGCGGAACTCCAGTCCGCTAATGATTGGCAGTTGATTTTTACATACCGGCTTGCCAGGCCTGATGCACAACCTTCAACAAAGGCACGCCCATTCACGCATGTCTCCACACAGACGATGCTCTAGCTGAGAATCGAACCGGACAGCGTCTTTCTGTGAGGCGACAATGCTACCGCAGCACCACCACCGCATGAATAAATAAATACATTAAAAAATAAATTGATTAAATTGATTTTCTTTTCATTCATTTTTTATGTTTTAGTACAGGTAGCATGACTAATTATATTCCTTCTAATTGCTGCGTAAAGTATCTTGCTGAATGAATGACAATAAATAAATTATTTCTGTTAATTTATGTATTCAATATTTCATGTTGTATTGACATCTTCATAGGCATACATACACATTTTGAAAGTCAGCACACATGAATGTCATATTTTCATGTTTTCAGAAGAACTGGTTCTACTAGGCTTAAAGGACCACTACTGGCAAATGATGAAGAAAACATATATTTTTTATCTTGCCATGATTTACTACACCTCCCAAAGCTGCCTGCAGCAAAATAAGTACTCATTCCTAATTTTATTTTGCTTTTACTCTTGTCTGCCCTCATGGAGGCAGACATCGTGATTCCTTTGGAAAGCTAAATCTGTCCCATAATGCACAGACTGAGAACAAATAGCCCTACCATTTGTTGTCAGACTAGACTTCCATTCACTTAGAATAGATCATCTGAAAAAAACTGCCAAGTTTGAGAGTCTGAAGCTCGTGTGTTATTGACTGGTATGCGCTGAGTTTTACAAATGTTGTTCCTACTGATGTACTACACATTCTCTGAAAGAAACTTGCAAAAGTGTCAACAAATTACTGAGATAAAGAAGACTTTTCACAAGGAGCAGTTTTGCAAGTTTCAGTTCCTGACCAGGTTACTCCTCCCATCTCCCCTACTTCAGTGGGCTACAGTCTCACATTTCCATCTTTACTAGATTCAACTATTTAGTCAGCTTTGCATGACAATAGACATAAAAAAAAATCACAGCCTGGTGTGCCACTAAATCTGTTCCCTTGTATGTCTCTATGCCTCTTCACTTCTGAATAGCATTTCCCAGGAATTAAAAAAAAGCAAACGCATCAGTCCAGAGTTTAGGCCAGTCTATCCATTTAAAATGTGCACAGTAAAATATTCAATTTATAATGCATTTTGGTTGCTGACATGGTTATCTTTACATAGTTATTCTCTTATAGTATAACCTGAACTTATGGTATTTAATGATAAATTTTACATCAGTTCTCAGTTTCTTAACAATGACCTCCAAAGCCTCTGACGTGACCTAGTACTTTTTCTTACTATTGCTTTATCTAGTTTGTCTTAGTTGTATACCTGTAGCATGTCTCTCATCCTCTCAGCAGCAGACTCCTGGAGAAAACTTCCAAAGCAGGTACTTGTATTGAAAGAGTAGCAGCAGCTGTAGCAGTGAAACTACAAACCAAAACAATGCACTCAAACATAGTACTGACAAACAAAGGGGAATGTATATGTCTGAATCAGGCAGTGATGAAATTGCTAGGGACTTCACTGAGCATAATTTTACTCTTAATCTCTCCATTTCATAATCCATAACATTCACACCACACTTAAAGGCACACCTCCACCTTCCACAAACACAGCTTCCCACACCCACACAAAATACTAGTCAATTTTAAGGCTTTTCCCACCTCTCTGCAAAACACTGCTGTAATGGCTTTGGCAAACAAATGAAAATGATTGATGGGTGTTGGTTCAAGACTCCCATCTATATCTCTCAACAGTAAAGATTTTTGCAGAAAGTCCAGATTTTTTGTCAGTTTTTCATAAAATTGCAGTTTTCTGTCAAATCACTGGCAAATCATTGAACACTGAAGTCAGAAAGTTAACAGGCATTTGATTTTCAGACTTCATATCCTTAAGAAAATTCACTGTAATGCAAAACCTGTTTATCAACTTAAGTTTGTAAGTGCAATATTTATAAATTGTCCCATTTTTGGGCCTTTGTCCCCTATTATTACATATTAGTCTTATATGTTTATCATTTACATAATCTTATCGTACCTACGTATTAGTCTTAGTAAAGAGCAGTAGTTTCTCTGTTCACTTACTCTTTCTTACCTATTAATTAAATAATCAAAAAATGTAATATATTCTTCTGTTTATAAGTACGTAAAACTAATGTCATGTGTTTTCTCCTTTTCTCCCGGAAAAACAAAATGGACATGTATCCAGTCGGATTTTCCCGGTCAACAAATGTAAAATAAAATAAAATAAAATAAAATAAATAAATAAATTATTTATGGCCTTGTCCAGATTTCTTGTTCTATAATGTTGAGAGTTATGCTGCCATCCCTTCCTACTGGAGCCAGTCCACTGCACTTGCACAAGTGTCCCCCTCAGCAGGGCAACAAGCAGGTATCAGCGCAGATTTGCTTTATAGTTCTTTTACACCACACACACACACACACACACACACACACACATAGTAAATCTTGTTGTCCATGTTATTTCTTCTTTTCCTTGGTTTCGTTTCTCTTACTTGTAATGTTGCTTTTATTCATTTTTTCTCCTGCCTCCCATATCTACCCTAATTATTACTTCTAACAAATACTTTTTCTCACTCTTTCTTCTCTTCCCCTCCTCCTCTTTATCCACTATTTCAACTTTTCCACTCTGACATTTGCTTTATGGGTAAATAATGAACTGTCACCCTTATGTCAGCACATTTCAATGCTACATAATATTGTATTTAGTCTAATAGGTTCATAGGTAGGTACTAGGCTATCAGCCTAAGGGCCTAAGTAAGCCTAGCCAACAAGTTTCCCTGGATTTATGCCAACCAAGAAAGTTATTTTCCTGTGCCACTGTCGAGCAGAGCCATAGACGTGATTCCCAGGGAATATTTTCCTATCTTCCATCCACTCAAAGATTTTTCTTGAAAAGTGCTAATGAGGAACTTTGCTTGACATAGATGGGTAGCTTGTTCCAGAGTATAGGAAGTCTCTGGGACAGAAATCTATCTCTCCAGCATGTCCTGTTTATTGTGGTGACAAGGTTTAGGTCCCTAAAGCGTGTAGCTCAGAGGGATTGGGATTTCTTTAGGTTTAGCATGTCCAACAACTCTTGGTTTGACATAGCTTTATATGTTAGGCAGAAATCACCTCAGAGTAAGCGATATGCTACAGAGTAAAGCTGGAGTTTTTTTTAGATGGTCAGTGTAGGGCATTTGTTTGAGGCCAGTAATCCTCTTTGTGAGGTACTTCTGTGGCCTTTCCAGCTGCTGCAAATGTCTTGTGAGGTACATTCCAAAAGGGACGTTGTACTCCATAATGGGTCTAATGAGTGTCAAGTAAAGGGGAACAATAACCTCTTTTTTTCCTGGATGAGAACCCTTCTGTGATGAGGTGTGCCAAGTAGAAGGACTTCCTGACTACTGTGGCGATGTGATTATCAAAGGAGAGACTACTGTCCACCTGGGTCCCAAGGTCTCATCACACATTCGGTGTTAAGTAGACTACCACCTATGTGGTAGCTCACAGGTACAGAGTTTTTACCAAAGGGGATGACAATGCACTTTTTGGTGTCAAGCTTGAGGCCATGGCTCTAACACCAGGCACCTGTCTCAGTGAGGCCCTTATGTAGGATGTCCACATCATTTGGGGACTCGACTATGGCTCCTAGTTTGCAGTTATCTGTGAACTTCATTAGCCAGAGGCCTTCTATGTTAGCCTGTACTTCAGAGAAGTAGATACCAAACAGGAGAGGTCCCAGGACTGAACCCTGTGGTACTCCACTTGTCACTGGTTTGATGTCAGATTTGAAGTCTGTAACTTTTACAGTGTGGTTTCTGTCAGTGAGTCGGTTGGCAACCCATCTTGTGACGTAGGGTTTTATACCTAGTTTAGTGAGTTTAGCTATAATTCCAGAATGGGGGATGGTGCAAAAAGCCTTGGCGAGGTCAAGATAGGCTGTGTGAACCACCTTAGCCTCATCGACTGCCTCAGAGAAGTCGATTAGGTTCAGGATGCATGATCTGCCTTTCACAAACCCGAACTGGGTGGGGTCCAGAGTTTGGAGGTTACCAATGTCTTTGATTACGAGTTCCATGATGACATCTGACAGGTCTTATTGGTAAATCACTTTGGCTATGGTGTGCAGGGTCCTGGGTTTGAACCTTGCAGAGGCTGTTTATTTTTTTTTCAATCATAGCCTCACCTCAGGCTTTGTGCCTGCTCAGTGGTGCACAGCGACGGTTATCCTACTCCACAAGGGGGGAGACACCATGGACCCTGGGAAGTACTGCCCCATTAGCCTGACGAGCCTTGTCTGCAAGGCCATGGACCGAATCATCATGGAACTAACAAACAAAGACATTGGTAATCTCCAAACTCTGGACTCCACCCAGTTCGCGTTTGTAAAAGGCAGATCATGTCTCCTAAACCTGATAGGCTGTGTGAACCACCTTACCCTTGTCTATGGCTTTGGTGATTGCTTCAAAGAAGTCTATCTAAATCTTGCCAAGGCTTTCAGCACCATCCCACACTCTGGAATTATAGATAAACTCACTAAACTAGGTATAAATTCCTATGTCACAAGATGGGTTGGCAACTGGCTCACTGACAGAACCCACACTGTGAAAGTTGCAGACTCCAAATACGACTTCAGACCAGTGACAAGTGGAGTACCACAAGGTTCAGTCCTGGGTCTTCTCCTGTTTGGTATCTACTTCTCTGAAGTACAGGCTAACACAGAAGGTCTTTGGCTAATGAAGTTCACAGATGACTGCAAACTAGGAGCCATAATTGAAATTCCTAATGATGTGGACATCCTACAAAAGGGCCTCACTGAGACAGATGCTTGGTAAGCCATGGCCTCAAGCTCAATGCCAAAAAGTGCATTGTCATCCCCTTTGGAAAAACTCTGTACCCATGAACTACAACATAGGCGGTAGTATACTTAACACCAAAATGTGTGATAAGAGACCTTGGGGGACACAGGTGGGCAGTATTCTCTCCTTTGACAATCACATTGCCACAGTAGTCAGGAAATCCTTCTACGTGGCACACCTCATCACAAAAGGTTTCTCATCCAGAAAAAAAAGAGGTTATTGTTCCCCTCTACTCATCACTCATTAGACCCATTATAGAGTACAATGCCCCTTTTGGTATGTACCTCACAAGACATCTACAACAGCTGGAAAGGCCACAAAAATACCTCACAAAGAGGTTTACCAGCCTCAAACAGATGCCCTACACAGACCGTCTCAAAAAACTCCAGCTTTACTCCATCGCATATCACCTACTCAGAGGTGATCACTGTCTAACATACAAAGCGATGTCAAACCTAGAGCTTTTGGACATGCTCCACTTAAAGAAATCCCAATCTCACCACAATAAACAGAACATGCCGGAGGGATAGATTCCTGTCCAGGAGACTTCCCATACTCTGGAATAAACTACCTATCTATATCAAACAAAGCTCTTCATTAGCACTCTTCAAGAAAAAATCTTGATGTTTGGATGGGAAATAGGAAATTCACCCCGGGGATCACCTCTGTGGCTCTGCTCGACAGTGGCACAGGAAAATAATTTTCTTGGGTGGTAAAAGCCAGGGTACCTTTTTGGCTGGCTTGTATAGGCCCCAGGGCCGATAGCCTAGTACCTACCTATGAACCTCTAAGTTCCATGGCCTTGCAGACCAAGCTCATCAGGCTAATAGGATGATAGTTCCCGAGATAAGTGGTGGCTCCCCTTTTGTGGAGTGGGATAACTGTTGCGGTGCACCATTCAATGGGCACAAAGCCTGATGTGAGGCTATGATTGAACATGGTGCTTAGGTGGGTGCCAGTTTGTTCTGAAGTTCATGTAAAACGCAGCCTGGGATGTTGTCCAGTCCCATGGATGCTGTGTTTTTGGCTTTAGAGAATGCAGCTTTTACCTGTGTAGTTGTGATTACAGGGACTCTGCATTCTTCCTGTATAGATATGGGCCTTTTAGAGTGTGAGAGGGTGGTAAAGTTAGCACTGAACCTATCTGCCAGAATATTGGTAATATCAGTTGGTTCTGTAATTTTCATGCAGTTGTGCTGCAACTCAGAGCAGATCTGGGTATTGCCATTGAGATTATTGACATAGGTATAGAATGCTTTGTGGTTGTCCTTAGAATCGGTGGCAATTTTATTTTCATAGCTAGCGTTGGATGCTGTTATAAGGGATCTCAGCGTCTTACTGAGGCTGACCAGGGAGCTCCACCACTCATGGGATTTCACTCTCTTTTGCAATCGTTTCTTCCTTCTGTTGTACAGTTTGTTTATGGCAGGGGACCACCAGATTGGCTTCCATTTTTTGGAGGATAGCTACCTGGTTCTGTTTGGGATAGCACGATCCATGCACTCATGTAAGTGCTTATAGAGTGCATTTGTGTAGGATTCAGCAGTCGTAACTGTATTGGCCCGTCTGCATGGGTGTCATGAATTTCGCCACTTCTGTCTTAAGAAGCATGAAGTTGGCTATGGGGAAATTTTTTACCATGGTTTCCTTAATGTGGGGTGGGGGTGGGCTGTGGATATCTGGGGTGATTAGCTTGTGGTCGGATCTGACCAACAAGGAGTTGACTTCAGGTGTGGAACACCGGTCATTCATGTTGGTAATGACTAGGTCTAGGATATTGTTGCCCTTGGTGGGAGTGTGGATAAGTTGATCCAGGGCACTGGAATTTATGAATTCCAGAAAGCGTTGAGCGAAGGAGCTGGTACATGAGTAGTTTTCCCAGTTAATGGTGTGGTACTTGAAATCACCCATTATTAGGATGTTTGAACCCTAATATTTTCCAGTAAATCAAGAAAAAAGGAGTGGTAATCCTGGGGCATGATGGGGAATCTGTAGAAAGCTACAATTTGGATTGCAGTTTTGCCCAGAGTTAGTTGCACTTGGATAACCTCGGATGCATTATGCTGAGCAACTAGCCTGGAGGTGTGGATATTTTTAATGAATATGGGCACACCTCTGCCTTTGCTGTGCCGGTCCTGGTTACGTGGCCGAAAAGTATGGTATGAGTTATAGCCTGGTAGTGCAGGGGTGCTCTTTGGAGCCTTGAATCAGGTCTCAGTCACTGCACAGGTATCAATGTTCTCCATTTTAAGGAGTGCCTTGAGTGAGTGCATTTTGAGATTTAGACTTCTAGCATTGAGTAGCATTACCCTCAGTTTTTGCTTGCCTGTTCCTGTTACATTTGAAACTTGTCTAAAAAAGGCACTATAGGGGTGGCGTGAGCCTTAACCAGTATCCGGAATCCCATGGGCAACAGGTGCAGGCCATCTCTGGCAAAGCATCATGGTCTGTCGACCATGTCGTCCCAGGCAGACAGATACTGGATCCCCTTAGAATGACACCAGAAGCTTAGTCAATTGTTGAAGTCAATCATTTTGTCCTTGTACTGCGGTATCATTTTGGGCAATGGCAAAATGCTACTCAGGGCTAGGGTCATACCTCCCTGGGCTACAAGATCGGAGAGCTCTTCCATGTCTCTTTTCATGTAGTCCAGGGAGGCATGTCTCAGGTCATTCACACCAACATGGACAATGCAGAGTCATATTTGTACTTGGTTGTGGAGTGACCTGAGTGCATGGGTTATGTGGCAGATCGTGGCACCCGACAGCCAGCTGACAGTAACCTTCTCCTTGTTTAGCCTGATAAGTGGGACATCAGTGTGCCTGACTATAGAGTCATCTATGACTAGTGTGTTGGGTACGTTGTTTTGCCTAATATATTATGTATGTTATAAGATATATATATATATATATATATATATATATATATATATATATATATATATATATGTTTGCCCATAATATCTGAATAAGTGAGTGGGATTTTTATGACAGCATCAAGGAAACATTTTCCTTCCTTCTGTGTTTTTTTTTTTCTTACGTTTTGGATTTTTCTTGGTATATTGATTTATTTTCTTAGTATATTTTATTTTTTATTTATTTTCCATTTGTTTACTAGGTTAGTCTGACTGAACACAAGATGACCGTTTTCAGCGGAGGCTGGGGGAGAAAAGCTCCAGATACATAGTAAACAATTATAAAAAATAAATTATACAAATATAGCTATTTTGTACAAAGAGCATAGAAAATATAAAAGGAGTAAAATCAGAGTTTTACAATTGATGCAGCATACACAGGGGTTAGAATATTGAGAAACAATTAAACAAGACAATATATAACAAATATACAACTGCTTGAACATAAATTCAAAAAGAAGTTTCCAGAGGCAAACAGGGTCATAAACTAGAAATCATAACTATATTGATATGATTTACATTGCATTTATCTTGTTTTAATGATGGTATATGTGTATTATTGTACATGTCATATGTGCACAAATATTTGTATTAATCTATGTATTTACAGTATATTGACAAAGGACTGGGTCACATCAGAGGCTTGGGAGGTCATTGTTAAGAAACTGAGAACTGTTGTAAAGCTTGGCAATGAATACCATAACTTCAGGTTATGCTATAAGAGAATAACTATGTAAAGATAACCATGTCAGCAGCTAGAATGCATTATAAAATGAATGTTTTACTGTGCACAATAAGAAATGGACAGATTGGCCCAAACTCTGGACTGGTGTGTGTGTGTTTTTTTTTTTTTTTTTTTTTTAATTCCTGGGGAAATGCTATTCAGAAGTGAAGAGACATATAAGGGAACAGTTTTAGTGGCACACCAGGCTGTGATTTTTTTGATGTCTATTGTCATGCAAAGCTGACAAAATAGTTGAATCGACCCAAGCTGGAAATGTGAGACTGTAGCCCACTGAAGGAGTGGAGATGGGAGGAGTAACTTGGCCAGGAACTAAAACTTGCAAAACTGCTCCTTGTGAAAAGTCTTTTTTATCTCAGTAATTTGTTGACACTTTTGCAAGTTTTTTTCAGAGAATGTGTAGTACATTGATAGGAACAACATTTGTAAAACTCAGCACATATCAGTCAATAACACATGTGCTGCAGACTCTCAAACTTGGCATTTTGTTTCAGGTGGTCCATTCTAAGTGAATGGAAGTCTAGTCTGACAACAAATTGTAGGGCTATTTGTTCTCACAGTCTGTGCATTGAGACAGATTTAGCTTTCCAAAGAAATCACAATGTCTGCACCCATGAGGGCAGACAAGAGTAAAAAAAAAAAATAAAATCAAGAATGAGCACTTATTTTGCTGCAGGCAGCTTTAGGAAGTGTAGTAAATCATGGCAAGATAAAAATATATGTTTTTTCATTGATTGCCCGTAGCTGTCCTTTAAACTGAAATCTGTTGAGCAGAGAAGTGCGTGTGTGTGAGAAGTTAAGGAGGAATCATGGCAGCAGTTAACTTGCTTTTGAACTGTAATCTGTTAAGGAGAGGGGTGTGTGTGTGTTTGTGTGTGTGTGAGTGAGTGAGAAACTTTCAGCAGCACATTATTCTTACTTTTGTCCTTAATTCTTGTAAGAGAAGTGTGATCGCTGGCTTGGGCTCTGTGTTTGAGAACCCCGAGAAAACACGGCAGCAGTCTGTTAAGGAGAGAAGAGGTGTGTGTCAGCAACAGGGTATTCTATTAAGGAGGAAAGACGGCAACCAACTTCTGTTTAGGAGGAAACAAAGCAGCAAAATAGAAGTTATGTCCTTACCATAACGTTCCATGTGGAGTGTTCATCTCGCCTTTGTTCTTACAATCCTCGGCTCCGAAGCTCTGTATCGAGAAGAAGCTCGAGACCAACCTATCTCCCACAATCCCCCTCTGCCTTTACCTCAGATCTAGTTTGCAAACAAACCAGAACCCAACGGGAGTGAACATAACACATACATGCTAAAGCATAGCTGAAACACAGCCGCAACAACTGAACAAAAGCAGAAATGGGAGAACCAAACCAGACACCTAAACTGGACGTTCTTCCTGAGGGTGGGAGGAATGTAAGAACAAAGGCGAGATGAACACTCCACATGGAACGTTATGCTAAGGACATAACTTCTATATGTGAGAGTGTTCAATCTCGCCGTTTGTTCTTACACCTGGGTAGCGTCCCTAGCTCGGTGTTCCTGAGGAACTCAGGGAAGAACGTTCCTGAGCACAGTGGAACCAAAGGTTGCCCTGTCCCTGGAAACCCTATCTACTTTGTAATGAGTAATGAATGTATGTGGCTTAGACCAAGTGGCAGCCGCACAAATAGTGTCCAATGGTAGGCAGGCCGCATGAGCCAGGGATGTAGATATTGATCTTGTAGAATGCCCTTTGGGCTTGACAGGTAAGCTCTGCTCAGAGGCAGTATAAACAAAAATAATACAATCGGAAAGCCATTTGGAAAGGGTTGCCATGCCCTTTCTGCTGTCTGCAAAGGCTATAAAGAGCTGATCTGTTTTTCTGTGATCCTTTGTTCTATCCAAGTAAAACCTGAGTTGTCTATGAACATCCAACTTGTGTAACATATATTCCAACTTATTAGAATGGTTCTTGAAAAATGTGGGGAGCTCAATGGACTGATTAATGTTATTGACGGAGCAAACTTTGGGAAGAAAGGATGGATTAGTGCGAAGAGATACTCTATCAGGGTGAAAGATCAAATATGGGTGTTTAACGGAAAGAGCTTGAAGTTCCAATACCTGTCTGGCTGATGTGATAGCTACCAGAAAAAGGGTTTTCCATGACAAAAACTTCAAAGAACAGGAAGAGGCTGGATCAAAGGGTGGTAGCATTAGCTGTGATAATAGAAGATTCAAATTCCAAGGTGATGTAGGAATCCTAACTGGTGGTCTGATATGGAAAGACCCTTTTAGAAAGGCCTTACAAAGTCTATGAGCTATAATAGGCGCCCCATTTTCTCCCACATGAAAGTTTGAAATGGCAGCCAATTGAACTCTCAAAGTGGCAGGAGAAGCTCCTTGGTGGAATAGTACGGATAGAAACTCCAAGACTGTTTAGTGGGGCTATTACGGGATCCAACTGTTGTGTAGTTGCCCAGTGTACAAAACGCTTCCACTTACTAGTGTAAATCTTTGTAGTGGAAGCCTTATGAGAAGCCACTAGAATATTTTGAACTGCAGGGGAAAGAAGATCAGACCTGGCTAAGAAGCGGAGCAGCCAAGCTGCTAGTCTGATGGAGAGAAGCGACGGGTGGGGAGCCCCTGACGAGTGGGTCAGTAGATCCGGCTCTGGGTCCAGGATCCAGGGTTCCTGAATTTGGTGTGCTTGAAGAAAGGGAAACCAAATTTGACGAGGCCAGAATGGGGCAATGAGGATTATTGTCCTCTCCAGGTTGTTGGCTTTCTGTAGAAATTTTGCAATCAGAGGAATAGGAGGAAAGGCATACAGGAGGCCCGGGGGCCAATCGTGAACCAGAGCGTCCCTGGGGACTTCCCTGGAGGGGGTAATAGGGCAAAATAGCTTCTGCATTTGGCGTTCATTGGAGATGCAGACAGATCGTAGCAAGGCTGGCCCACTAGCCCCACTCATAAAAATTTTCTTCGCAATTGTTCATTTGAGGGACCACTCGTGAGGTAACAGGATGGCTCTGCTCAACCTGTCCGCTATGACGTTGGATAACCCCGGGATATGCATTGCTATCAGAAAGCGACCCGTGGACTCTGCCCATTGCCAAATTCTCATGGCCTCTCTCCATAGTTGATAAGACTTGGTTCCCCCTTGTTTGTTTATGTACCAGACTACGGACATGTTGTCCGACTTAACTGCAATGGTCCCTAGAGGAAGAAGGGGAGAAAAGTGTTGCAACGCTAGAAACACTGCCCTCATCTCTAGAACATTGATGTGCAGATTGTACTCCAATTTGGTCCATTAAGCTTGGACTGTCTGTCCCTGAAAGATGCCCCACCCTATCAGGGAAGCGTCCGTGGTCACCGTAGCTGTCGTGGGTAGCACAAATGGTCGGCCGGAGAGATTGCAAGTCTGAAGCCACCAAGACAGGTGCGATTTGCAGATGTTCGTGATGTGAATTTCGTGTGTCAGGGGTAACTGTTGGAACGACCATTGTGCAAACAGTAGCCATTGAAGAACTCTCATGTGCAGTCTTCCCAAGGGTATCGCAATGAGGCTGCCATGAGACCCAAAACCTTCAGAACCAGTTTTGCTGGGGATTTTTTGGACAACAGGAGAAGAGATATATGGTTTTGTAGAGAGGCTATTCTTTCTGGAGGAAGCCTTAGAATTAAGCATCAATTCTGCTCCTATGAATGAGATATGCTGTGATGGCTGTAATACAGATTTTTTGAAATTTACGGAAATTCCGAGATGAACACAGAGTTGTAGTGTGTAATCCCTGGCCTGAATCAGGCGACGCCGGTGGTGGCAGAAAGGAGCCAGTCGTCCAGATCACGGAAACACCTGGAATCCTAGGCGTCTCAAGTGAGCGCTACCACTGCCATACATTTGGTGAAAACCCTGGGGCTGAGGTCAGACCAAAGGGCAGGGCTCGAAACTGAAAGTGACTGGCTCCCAGCCGGAAGCGCAAGTGATCCCTGGACGCCCTGGCCATTTTGATGTGGTAGTACGCGTCCTTTAGATCTATTGAGCACATCCAGTTGTCCTTCTGTAAGAATGGAAGGATCGATTGAAGCGTGACCATCCGGAACTTTTCTTTCTTGACGAAGGTATTGAGTTTGCTTAGGTCCAGGATTGGCCTCCAGTCCCCTGTCTTTTTCGGAACTAAAAAGAACCTTGAGTAAGTTCCGAATCCTTGTTGGTCCGCCGGGACTGGTTGGATGACTCTTTTTTTCTAGCAGCTTTGAAATTTCTATAGCTGCAGGGTCTCGCAGATGGGGCGGTACATCTGGGAGTCTTTTCTGTGGAAATGGGGGCAATAGGAAAGGAATTTTGTAACCTCTGGTAACAATGCTTTTTACCCAGTTGTCTGATGTTAGACTTTGCCAGGCCTGAGGGTATAAAGCTAAGTGACACCCGACTGCCTCCAGAGCAGGACAGTCGGGCCTCCTCTCAGGAGTGCTGGAAAGGTTTCCCGGGGAGTGTATCCCTGTCACCTTGGTTTTGCGGACCCCCTCTGCCACCAGGGCGATGTCTTCCACCTCTGCCCCCTCCTCTGCCTCTAGAGGGGGCATCACCCTGTGTGCTTGGGAAAGAGCCTTGGGGTTTTCGAAACCACATTTTTCCACCACGTTGCCCTTTGGGGCACGGTCTGGATGGGGTGGAAAAACGGACTCAGACAGCAGACAGAGTCTTTCCCTCTTGCTCACACCGGGTAAGGGTCTCCTTTACTTTTGGGCCAAAGAGAGTGGCACCATCAAATGGGGCGTTAGTAAAGGAAGACTTGAAGGCTTCCACAAAGGAACATAAGCGCATCCAGGATTGTCTACGAAGAGCAATCGCTGAAGCCGCAGCCCTACTCGATCCTTGACTGCATATGAAATGAGCCTCATGGACGAGTTCACAATAGATGTAAGGGTATTGAGTTGTGCTGTAACTTTCTCCGAGACAGCAGCATCTGTAGTACCCTGGAGGGTATCTCCCAACTCTTTTATTAGATCCCTCTGTAACCGTGTGAAATGGGTCAAATAGTTCAGGGATCGCATGGAAAAAGCCGCTGAACTAAAAATGCACTTCCCATACCTGTCCATAGTCCTAGAATCTCTGTTAGGCGGATGGACAGATGAGGAAGATTCAGACATCTCCTTTTTAGTGGCCACTGCCACCACCATAGCGTCCACTGGAACTCCCTTTGTGAGATAAGCCTTGTCTTGAGGGGCAGTAATATATTTATTAGGCTTTCTAGGGACTGGCTCCACTGTGCCAGGTGGCTCCCACGCCTTTGAGCAATCAGTTCCATCAACTCATCGCGGAGTGACCCAGGAGGAAGAAGGGCGAGCACCGAATGCCTTCAGCAAGACTGACTCATCCTCAGAAGGGGGTAGGGCTTGCCAATCACCTCTCTGTTTTAGGATCTCCAGGATGTCAGAAAAGGAGACATCCTCCGAGGGTGATTTCGGGGACCCTTCTGAATCATCTAAGTCAGTGTCCGATGTCAAGGATTCTTGTGGAGAATCCAAGTGTCTCCTCTTACACAACCTTTTCCTCGGAACTTTCTCGGGGGGGACATCCGATGAAGCCTCCGAGGAAGAGCTCCTCTGGGGCGGCTGAGACACCGGTGCTCGATGCTTTGGTAGCGTGGGTGCAGAGGAGGATAACGGACCCTTATGGGAAGGAGAAGCTGTTTCTGCTGAAGTGGTTGTCTGAGTCGACAACACCTTCCTCAAGAGGTCGAAGGCCCCCGGGTCCCGAGTCGAGGAATCCCTTGGATCCGAAGAAAGCGGAGGAATCCCCGAGACGGGGACCGAGGACATCGATCCCGAGGACGGAGCCGAGTCGATCAGAGCCGAGGCTTCGAGAGGGAGAGTCGGAACCGAAATGTCGGTTCGACTCTCGGTCCCCGAACCAAGGATGGATCTTCGGCTACGTGATTCCGGTAATGGGTCCATCAGAGTCAAGGTGAACGGTGCCGACCGAGAGAAGGACGGTTCAGGCACCGAGGGCTCCACAATCATCAGATCAGCCTCTCCCAGCTCCGAAGACTGAATAGGCCTCGGAGGAGGAACAGATGGAGATAAGGGAAGGCCTTTGAGTCTCGACTCCAACTGGGAGGAGACAGAGATGAGTTTGGACAAGGCCGTATTCTCCATTAATTTCTGCACCACGCGGTCTATGTCGGTGTCGGAGAGGGGCCTAGAAGAACGTGTCGAAGGAATCTAAGACGGTGCCAACCTCAAGAGCACAGGAGGTGGAAGCTCCATCACCGGTTCCAAGACTCGAGGCTCGGTAACGGACAAAAGTTCAACACTCGGCCCCGAGGTCTGTGGAACCGGTGAGCGAACTTTAAATGAAGAGCTCAGAGCCGATGACATAGGCTCCAATGTCTTCGATTCCTTCGAGGATTTAGATGTCTGGTACGATGCATCCAGAGCCTCTTGGAATGCAGGCTTCAAAAGGCCTCTATCCATAAGTTTCCTGCGCCTATCTGTCATGACCCTTCCACTGAAAGAATGACAGATGGAGCAGTCTTCTTGCAGATGGAGAGGGCCAAGACAGTAGACGCAGGAACTATGATTGTCTGTGACAGACATTTTCTGTCCACATTGGCACCGTTTGAAGCTGATTTAGCTTTTTCAGACATGGTAACTATTAGAAATATTATCCAAAAATATTAGATAAAGTAATCTTAGACTAAAGTCAAATCCAAAAGGTAATAGTGTAAAGACTTGTACAGTGGCAATAATAAGTCAAATCCAGCAATATCAGTCAAATCCGGTAGTTAGTCAAATCCAGAAGTCTTATAGGATATATAAGTTTGAAGGGTGGGGTAGGCCCCGAGGGAACTAACTTAATACAAGTATATAAAAATTATACTCGAAGAAAGCCCTCGACTCACTACACACACACACACACAACAACTTTAAGATAAACTAGAAGAAATATTATCCAAAAATATTAGATAAAAGTAATCTTAGCTTTCAGGTGGTCCAAGCTCATCAAAATGATTTGCAGCGGCAAACTAGATCTGAGGTAAAGGCAGAGGGATTGTGGGAGATAGGTTGGTCTCGAGCTTCTTCGATGCAGAGCTTTTATAGCGCCACAGCCAAGCGAACACAGGATCGGCTCCGAATCCAGGTGTAAGAACAAACGGCGAGATTGAACACTCTCACATCTTGTTATTCTTTGCATTTGGCTTGAGAAGAAGGGTGTGTGCATAGGGTACTTACTTCTGTTAATCTTTATAATTTTTTCCTCAAGAGCAATGGCACTATTTGTAGATGAACAATGAAATACAAAGTTGTTTTCTAGCAGCAACCTCCTTATTAGTTACAGATCTCTTTAATGTGGAATTATTTAGACGACTTTTACTTCTGCAGAGATTGTGCATATTTACTGATACTGGTGGGTTGTAGAAGTTTGAGTAGACTTTTATGAGGGAAATGTTCTGACTTGAGCAGTTTTGTCATTATTGGTTCATGCATTTTGTTTCAATTTTTACTGGAAAAATGTTCAAAACAGTACATTTAAAACACACTCTAACAAGTGTGCTGTATTATACAAGGATATAATTTAATACAATCAGGAAGATGTATCAAAGAATACATGTATGTTTTGTGTGCAAGGGGCCTATGATTTGAAAACATCCAGAAGGTAATCTGTATCCACCACTGGCCAGATGCATTTTCTTTGAATGTGGGTGCAAGAGCCGTTTCATTGAATGTGAGTTTCAAGAGCAGAGAAGTTTTAATGCCAAGTCTGTTTTCATTGTGAGACTGCATTGCTTTGTTTCTCAGATGCCTATAAAATGTAAAATAAAAGTTTTAAATGAAATACAAAGAATCATTGCAGAATGTATGCACATTACAGTGTTTATCATAAATGGGGAGAAATAGTCAAGTAATGAGACAGTGGAATGGCTGTAGGGGTAGGGCTGTGTATGGAGGTCCCCATTCAACCATGATTTTGTGAGGGAGGAAGGGTGGCAAACTCAGACAGCCCTGGGCAGCACAAACTCTAGCTACGCCACTGATCCATAAGCCATGGAGAATGACATTTGGAGGTCCTAGCAAACTATAATATTCTTTTGCTAAGATTAGAATATTGACTACCATTAAATACCCTTCTTTTACCACAAAACCCACATACTGCAAGTCACCAAAAACAAAATCCTAATTCTTCATCTTCTCCCTTTCCAGTGAACATTACTACACATTTAAAAAAATGGTTACCATTTACTACAGGGCCTGGGGCCACATTTTGGTTGTCTGTTCTTCAGTTTATGTTTGAAAGTTGATATCCCATAATTCCACTGGAGCGGCCTTTGTCCAGATTTTTGATGTTTCAAGGTTGAGAGGCATGATCCTATGATGTCATCCTGCCACGTAACGCATCTAACAGACAATGGAGATGCAACTGGAGGTTGCAGTCAGCAGATGATTTGTTTTTAGAATGATCCTTCTCCAACTGCATCTCCATTGTAATTTATGTGCATTGGTGAGAGACAGCTTGTGATAATCGCCAACCTGAGACTGCTTAGTTTTAAAGAGAAATACAACTGTGATCAGCTCTGCTAAGATAAGATTTGCTAATTATTTCATTTTTATTTTATTGATGCATACCAACTCAGCACCAAAAAAAAAAAAAAAATGGTACAGTTGAGCATACCGTGTTTGTTGTGCAACTGTCCCAAAAATACAGTTTGCAGTTCAAAATTAATATATCTAGTTAACTTGCAGAGACTTCAAATGGAGGGCTCAGACTTCAGTTGCTACAACATTACACATGCAAATGGCATGTAAACAAAACTAGTGTGTTACACGGAGCATCCGGGACTTCTAGTGCATAAAATAAATATATTAGCTTTCTTCTTTCTTTTTCTGCTTTGTTTTATAAAGTTGTTTATTTATTTAGTTATATCTGGTTATGGATACATGGCTTTGTATATAGAAATTATTTTTTGATTGCATGCTCATTTAACTGTAAGATTCAGTTATCTCGGTGTTGTAAGGCAGCAAATACCAAAGTGAGTTTATAGATGAAAACCAACAGTAGTAACAAGTCTGACTCAGTTAAGACATGCTCAGAAAAGCAAGTTGTGTAAAAAGCCCCAAAGTGATTCTCACTGAGCATTGAAACTGTTATTATTATGGGGGAATTAAATTACTCGGAGAATTACCAGATTTAGATAATTACAGTGGCCATGTAAGTAACCATTAGTTATCGTAGCTATTTACTGTGGACCAGAGAGAGAGAGAGAGAGCAGTCAAAATGTTCCTCGGGAATTGAAATGAAGTGTAGACCTACTGCACTTCCAGCTGCTTTAACTTCTGCACTCTCCAGACATACCGTAGTTCCCAAGTGACTCGCTCTCCTATTTCATTTTTTTCTGGGAATGTAACCATCATTAAATACTCTCAAATAATAGAAATCAGGGGAAACTTTAACTGTATATACTTGCCACAGTGTTTGGCTTTCGTGTGTGTGTGTGTGTGTGTGTGTGTGTGTGTGTGTGTGTGTGTGTGTGTGTGTGTATATATATATATATATATATATATATATATGGATTCCTATTACAAGAACGAAAGTTCACAACTTCGAACTTGTAATAGGAAGCCTCATTTACGCAAAAGTTCGCTTTAACGAAAGTGAACTTCCGCGAAAGTGCACTTCACCAAAAGTGCCGCAGCACAGTGGAGGACATCAAAAAACAAGCTATGTCCTCCACTATGGTGCAATACTTACGGACCTCAGGGTTAGGGCACGGGTTGGGGTAAGGGGATAGTTAGTAAAGCTATCCCCTTTACCCTAAGCCATGCCCTAATCCTAAGGTTCGTGACTACTGCACCATAGTGGAGGACATTGCTATGTCCTTCACTGCGCTGCAGTCGTCACGGACCTCAGGGTTAGAACACGGGTCATGGTAAGGCTATCCCCTTACCATGACCCGTGCCCTAACCCTAAGGTCCCTAAGTACTGCACAGAAGTTCATGCATACCATACACTATTTAGAAGTAGTGAACCTTCGACCTAATGTATGGAATCTATATATATATATATCTATATATCTATATATCTATATATCTATATATATCTATATGTATCTATATGTATCTATATGTATCTATATATCTATATATCTATATATCTATATATCTATATATCTATATATCTATATATCTATATATATATATATATATATATATATATATATATATATATACATACATACACATATATACACACACACACATTTTTTTCTTTTGGATGCTCCTGTTAGGGGTCGCCACAGCAGATCATCTGTTTCCATTTCTTCCTGTCATCTGCATCTTGCTGTCACACCAACCACCTGCATGTCCGCTCTCACCGCAACCATGAACTTTATCTTAGGTGTTACTCTTTTTCCGTTTACCTGGCAACTCCATCCGTCTCCTAATATACACAGCATCCCTCATCAGAATATGTGCAAACCAATGCAATCTTGCCTCCCTAGCTTTGTTTCCAAACCATCTACAGACAAACAGTTTTGTAAAGTAATTACAACATGGCAAAGCTGAGAACAGGTCATGCATTCATTTATGAATTGTTTTACATCCGCTCTATCTTCAGCCTAATTAACACTTGCTGTTGGGGCCATTGCCTAAGTCAGTAGTACTTGACATTGTTTTATTTTGTACGTTATATACAGAAGCAGTTACTTGTTTTATTTTGTACGTTAGATACAGAAGCAGTTAGTTCTTGTATTGAAATGAGCTGCAGTATGTCAGGAAAAAGTGCTGCCATGTCTTCAGGAGCCAAGCGAGAACTACAGCAACAGTCTCTCTTTAAATTTTTCAGAAAGGCCGTAAAACACGGGGAAGGTTCAGTCTCTGAGGGTAAGTCATTGTGAGTGAGAGCAAAGTACAGGATAATGCCTATTCTCTGGATGGTTATATTAGATAGTTCAGATATGTATGACACTATTTCCTGTGGTAAAGTATTTCCTGTGGTAAAGTATTTGTGTAGGATTTTGTGAATTAGGGTGTTCATAACTTTTACTGATTCAGTTTGGAAAGGAAATATGGTAATGAATGGAAAATGAACTGCAAGGTACTGTACTTTAAAAGTTTGACTTGTTTATATATCAAGGAAGGAACTCATGTGTGAGAGGAAACATCTTGGTATTCCTTGTGTACTTTACATTTCTTTGTAGGTTTGCAGGCATCCAGAGCGTAGAATGTGCTTTCCTATGATTGTTTTCTTAGCAAAACATTTTGTTTCTGTAACAGTATGCTCTTCAGTGGAGGCAAATGTAGTTGTAGCTGTATTTCATTTTGTTGTACTGTTAGGGAAGTTATCACCTATTGATACTTGTTTTCATTTTTTTAAACCAGCAGTGAGAGAGTCGTGTGTGCTTGATGAGACAAACTACAGTTAATGAATGTAGTGCCATCAAAGAAGTCAGTCAAGGTAGTACTATCACTGAAGTCAGCAGCTCAAGAGATAACCTGGAAAGTGAGAGAAGTACCATAAGTGTAGTCGTCATTTACTTCACTAACAAGTATTCAGATGAAATCGGTGATGCTATGTGTTCACTGACAGATATTAGCGAGTACATCACATGTACTAATACTACAGATAAGGTTAAAGTCATGGTCATAAATCATCGCAAACCACATGACAGTTTCCGCTTTCCACTCAAAACCTTCACAGACAAAAGAAAATCAGGCATTTCCCTTCACCAGTGTCAACTCTCATGGCTAGACCAGTTTAATTTTCTGGCATATTCGGGGAAACAGGATGGGCTGTATTGTTTAGCCTGAGTGTTATTTCCAACACCAGCACAGACAGAACGGGCAAAGTTTTTCATTGAGCAGTCTTACTGTAATTGGAAGCATGCTAAAGCTGATATTCAGCGACACTCGGAATTAGAGTACCACAAGAAATCTGAGGCAAAATTGCATGCTTTCGGAATCACAAGTGACAATCAAAGTCAAAGAGTGGACTTTGCAATTTCAAATGCTTCACAGCTGCAGGTGGCCAAAAACAGAGCTCTGCTAACCTCTATTATAAAGTGTCTGGAGTACTGTGGAAGGAAAGGGATAGCACTTCGAGGACATAGAGATGACTGCCCATCTGACTGTTACCAACAAAGGAAACTTCAGATCTCTAACTGATTTCCGAATTGACACTGGTGACAAAGACTTACAAACCCACTTGCAGACATGCCAAAAGAATGCAACATATATTTCAAAAACAGTGCAGAATGAATTGCTAGAATGTATTAAAGAATATATTCAACAGCAGATAATAAAGGATATTAAACAACAGCCTCTTGGACCCTTTTACTCCATCCAAGCAGATGAAATTGCAGATGTAAGCAACTGGGAGCAACTTGGAGTTGTACTGTGATATGTGAAGAATGGCCATCCTGTGGAGAGATTCATAGACTTTATTCCATGTGAATCTGTCACTGGAGAGGAGATCTGCAATAAGTTGGTTGCATGCCTAACAAAGTTAACACTGAATCTTGAGCACTGCAGAGCTCAAAGGTATGATGGTGTTGGAAACATGGCTGGAGCACAGAAAGGCTGTGCAGCTTTGTTTCAAGAAAGAGTACCACATGCTATTTTTTTCCATTGTGCTAGTCACCAGCTGAACCGTGTACTTTCAAAGGCTTGCCAAGTTCTAGAAGTACGACTAATGATAAATATAGTGAATGAAGTCAGTTTGTTTTTCAAGTACTCCCCAAAAAGGCAAAGAAGCCTAAATGAATCAGTACAGTACATGAATTTACAGCGAAAGGCAACTGGCCAAAAACAAATAGAAAAACAAAAGCTTAAGTTGCTTTGTGAGACCAGATGAGTGGAGAGACATACAGCCTTTGATGACTTCTATCATATCTATGAAGCTCTTCTTCACTGTTTGGACATTATGAATAACAGAGGACCACATTGGGATGGAAAAACTTTGACAGATGCCAGTGGACTTTACAGTTCAATTACAAAGTCATGCTTTATTGTTTCTTTCCAGTCAGCAAGGTTCTTGTTTGGCTTTACTAAGCCCCTTAGCAAACTTCTGCAAGGATCATCACAAGACATACTGTATGCATATGAGCAAGTCAGCTGTGTGCTTGACGAGCTGCAGGCTATTCGTGCAAACATTGAGCATGAGTTTAGGAATATCTTCAGACATATGTCAGAAATGGGAAGCTTCTGCGTTAAGACTGATTTACCCCTTCCACGTTTGTGTACCAAACGAACTATGAGGAACAATGTTGATGGACAGATTTCAGAAGTGTACTGGAAGAAAGCAATTTTTATTCCCTTTCTGGATCACTTTATTCATGAACTGGATTCACTTTATTCATGAACTGTCCAGAAGATTCACTACAATGGCAGCAACAGCTATACAAGGATTCACACTCATTCCATCAAACTTGAACAGCTTAACATCAGAGAGAGAATTAACTTAAAACTTCTTTTGACTTGCCTTCACCGGCAACTTTCTACCAAGAGCTCAGACTGTGGAAAAGGATATGGGAAACTATCAGCCAGTTCTGCAGTGCCAAATGACTTGAAGCAGACATATTCACAAACGTCAACATGTTTCCAAACATTTCTTTCATATTAAATACCCTGTTGCTCACTCCAGTCACAACTGCTGGAGTAGAGAGGGCTAATTCAGCCTTAAAACTGATAAAGTCTGAACTCCGGAGTACTATGGGACAAGAGCACCTTAACAGTTTAGTGCTGCTATTCATGCATAGAGACATCCCGATGGACTGTTCTTTGGTAATTGATTTATTTGCAGAAAGGCACCCAAGAAGAATGCTACTTACTAATCCACTTAATTAAGAATTGAACAGTAGTATTACTGATAACAGTAAACAATCCAAAAACATTATGGCCTGCTTAGGAAAGTTTTGAGTTTAGTTATTTGGTACATCCATTAAATGAAGCTTTTACTAATTTATCCAAACATCAGTGCCTGTGGTATATATTTTGTCGCATAACAATAACATACATTTCACTGTGGTTATTTTCATCTTCTGAGGGTTTCTTTCCAAGTTTATAACAGTACATGTGCCCAGTATGATGTGGAAGGAGAATGATGTGATTTGGTATGGGCAACCAGTCATCTTTTCCAGGCATGCATTGAAAATAATTTTACTATCTGTACATGTGATGTGTGCTGCACAGGAATTACCTATTTCTATTACCATATCCACAGCAAAATCATGTGTAACTGAATGTAAATTGATGACTTTCCACATGTGATGTCAGAGCTTCTTCTGGTAATCTTTTCACAACCACCAAACCTAGTGTCCCGCTTTCACCCGGTAGTCAACTAACCTAACTGTGCCCCCCCCTTTTGCAAATTCCTGGATCTGCCACTGCTGTCTCCTCTCTTTTCGATACCAAGGGCTCATTTCATACATTAGCAACATCTATCCTTACTCACCTAGTCTCTCTACTCTAAAACACTGTACTACTCATTGATAAACTTAAGTGCAAGTCCCAGTGATAGTTATTTGAAGCATAGCAATCTGCTGCTCCTGGCTGTGCCTGCTCCGGTCAGGCTCAGTCCACTCCTCTACTTTCCTCCTATTCCCACCCATCCCTGCATTAATTACTTTATAGATAAATATGCTGTACTCCACCCCTCTACACTCCAACTTCCTGTAAACCTCACCTAATCGGATCCTACCCTATCATCTAAACCTCTCCCACCACAGCACATACTATGATAAAAAACAGTGACGCTGATTCCTATAGGTCCACTCCAAAAACGAAGAGCAAATCCAAACGTAAAAAACACTGGAAGCAGACCACCACGATAAGTAAAAAGAATTTATTAGGCAAGGATGAGCGCTTTCGCGTACATAAAGCACGCTTCTTCAGATCCATAAAAACTAAAAGCAACTGGTGCTGTATATATACAAAAATTTTTCTAATAATAGGCAATCAAGCAATAGACAAACAAGCAATAAAGCAATAAAACCATCATTCAATCAAGAATTTCATTAGATGTAGAAAGCCCAAAAAGACATTATTAAAGAACTAGGAGCATATATACATTTCAAGCATCTATAAGCTTTTTGGTAGTGCTAATGTCTAAACATATCTTTTGCACACTGACCCATAAAGTGAAATGATATCTAAGCTAAATCACATAAATAATGAATAAAAACTGAATGAATGAATGAAAGAGTAAATAAACATGTTTCAAACAAATATGTTCGTGCAAAATAGCAAGCATAATGTGAATTTCAAACAAACACAAAAACAGTACAAAAAATACAAATATGTAAAAAGCGAAAATGCAAAGCCTTCTCTGAGAGCTCAAAATGCACCTTGGATGTCCACCTACATAGCGATGTATGGCAGAAATACAGGGACAAAGTATAAAACACAAACACTATATAGAATTAGCATAATGTTAATATTGCTAGGACTAACATGATGTTAAAATTAATGTAATGTTAAAATTAAAATTAAAGTCCCTACCAACTCCCATTTTCATAACATAGTGTGCTGAAAACGAGCACCTAGCGCTCTAATGAAGCGAAAACTATTTATGATGGTCATCTCAGTCTGAATGAAGTATAAAAAGCATTAAAATTAAACATGATTAAATGACTATAATTAATCTACATCATCCATATGATAATCTTATAACAAAACAAAATGAAACATTTTAAATATGTAAGTAATAAAAAAAACAACTAAGTATATATTGTGTACCTGTAGTAGTTGAATAATATGAAATATAAAAATGTATATACATATATATATATATATATATATATATATATATATATATACATATATATATATATAAGGTGTACAATATATGTGTGTACATATAGCACATACTATACCCCAAACTACACACCCAAACTCACAAACCCAATCCCCTGTTCATACTAAATCTACATAACTTCCCTCACAGTCCCACCACACACTCTTTTCATACATTACCCTCCATGTTCCTTCCTCTCTCCTCTTCATTTTGTCTTCTACTCCTCTCTAACCTCACCCCCTATCACACTAAGCTAAACCTACATCCCAACTCTCCTACCTTCTCTCAACAGACTAAACAGCAATAGCCACTAATCCTCTCCCATATCACCTGCACTCTTCTTCAGCACTGTATACACTCTCCCCAAAATTAAATTGCTTCCAGCTATATCTCTACATTACAAAAATCAAACATTTCTCCTCCACCCTCACAACATCCTTCTGCTCTCAGGTGATATCCACCCCCAACCCTGGCCCACATCAACTCATCAGATCCCACCAGTGTTACACAAACTCTTCCACAGACATCTAACCCTAATCTCAAATATCTGTCTTTCTAATCTATCAGCATCCACAGCATCGTTAACAAGACATCTGAATTCCACTCTGGATAGCCCAACACTTCCCCAACATAATCAATCACTCTCCTGAAACAAGGCTTAGACCACATAACACTAACACAAAATTTCTCCCTCCTGGCTACAACATATTATGCCTTGATAAAACACATGAAGGAGGAGGTGTTGCCATCATATACTCAGACCTCCTAACCTTAGTTTTATATTAAACCTTTTGGTGGATTCTGTGGTTGTTGCTTTTCTACATCTTGTTCCTGTGTTCTGGTTTTCTTCATTTATGTCTACTGATCCACAGCTCCACCTGCCTCGTATTTTCCGAGAGACCATGGATGGAAGCCAATTGTCTCTAGATAACTTTTTGGCTAATACAGCTGAGAGAGGTGAGCGACAAGCCCCCTAGAGAATTGGGACTGATAATTCTGTGTGGGAGAAATGGGATGAGGACAGGCGTAAGCGGTCCTCTAACCCATTCTCTAGTGTGGGTAGAAAACTACCATTGGTTGTTAATACAGAAAACAAAGTATTGTTCGATGATTTGGAGAAGAAAATGTGGAAGGAGACTGCTACTTACTATAATATATGTGGTTTGCAGAAATACCTAGAGACTGAAACTACGCCGAGGGGTCTTAGAGTATTTAAGGACCCCACTACCCCGTTTGATTTATCATCAGATGCAGACTGTGTCTTTCATAAGAGATGGGTGAATGCTGCTCATAAATGTGTGACCGAATGGTTGCATATTTTAATAGAACGTGATCAGCTTAAACAGAAAGAACTGTGTTCAGAAATAAAAAAACTTTGTGCTGATTTGACGAGGAATGTGCCTGCTTCTATATTTGAAGAATTTTTGAAACAAACTAACTTAAAATTGAAGGAATATGAGGCTACTTTAATTGATAGAAAAAAAGGGAAAGCTATTACGTGATGTACGTGATTACGAAACAAACAGAGCTTTCCTTTCTAGAGCTCACCGTAACAAGGGGCGTAAGCAAGTTAGGTTTCAATCAAGTTTGGTTGGTAATCAGCCACATAATTCTTCAGCGTCGGAAGGCGGTTTTACTTCGTTTGAAGAAGACAACACTGATTCTGAATACCCTTTGCTTCCTGCAGCTCAACAAATGGATAGTTTCCGTCAAACTTTTCGTGGCGACTCCACTACTGCATTTCAGAACGCTCAAGGGCAGAAGCGTTTGCGTGAACAGTTCTCAAATGCAGGGGGCCATCGTTTTGGACAGGGGGGATTTAAACGTGGCAAATGGTGACTATAGTTTTGACTCTAATGCTATTAACACTAAAGAATATGTCATCAATTTATCAGGTCATGAATTTAATAATGTAGAAATGTCTGTGTTGAACAAGGGGCTGAAATTCATCCCCACTGTAGTTACAAGACTACATGACATCCAAAAGGATGTGTATTTATTTGGCAGAAAATTACATATTAAATATTTTTTTTAAATATAACCAATTTTTTCAATCTACTGTGTGCAATGACAGCAATAGTAGTCTTTCGGATAGTTTTTATTCGTGTGTGTCAGATGATGTAGCAAATGCTTATTGCAAATTTGATATGACTAAGGTTCCTTCTTCAAGTAATTTTGTTCCCAATAGTCTTAATGTGGATGTATGTCATTGTGTTAATTTGATTAACTATTTTACTGAGATTGCATATAAAGAGTTTATGGGTAATAAATCAAGCATTGATTATAATATGCAGTATGAGGAATGGAAGGCCTTAATGGCACTTAGTGGGTTGAATGATATCATATTCAAGCCATCTGATAAGGGCAATAAATTGGTAGTTATGCATTCCACTAATTATCTAGCCATTTGTATGGAGCATTTAAGTGATACTAGTACATATAAAATAGTAGATTTAAATGTGTATGTTACATCTATTAATGAATACCTGGATCTTATTAACAAAGGTGTTAGATTAGGGTACTTTTGTCAGGCAGACGTTAAGAACAAATTTAAAGTAGAAGGTTGTTCCATGGCTCTATTCTACTGTCTGCCCAAAATACACAAAAGTTTATCAAGACCTCCGGGTAGGCCTATAGTTTCAGGTTGCCATTATGTTTTGCATAATCTAGACATTTCTTGCATCATTTTCTTACTCCTTATGTAACTAAGTTACCATCTTATATTACAGATGTTTTTGATTTTTTAGAGAAAATTAAGAATGTACAGTTTAATCATAATATGCTGTGGGTTACTATTGATGTTAAGAGCCTATATACAAATATTAAACATCAGTTTGGGATGGAAGCTATTAGGTTCTTTTTAGGGGAGTCCCCAGCTACAGAATATATAGTTGAATTGATTTATTTTTCTTTGACTCAACTTTTTTGAATTCAATAACACCATTTACCAGCAACTACAGGGTACAGCCATGGAGGCTGCTTTTGCCCCCATGTATGCTAATCTTGTTATGGGGTTGTTTGAGTTAGAAGTTATTTATAAACATAATTTTTTCCATACACATGTAATTAAATATTACAGGTATGTTGATGATTTGATATTTTTAGTTGATGGCAGCGAGTCTGCCATAATGGATTTTTTTATTGATCTCAATAATAATAGATATATGTTACAATTTGATGGGTTGAAAGTTGGGACTATTGTTCCTTTTTTGGATGTAGTAATAGACATTTCTGATGGTACTAATTTGGTCACCTCTTTAAATAGGAAGTTTGAAGGGGGGTTTCAGTACATACATGGTACGAGTGGCCACCCCTTGCATACAATAAATGCTCTCCCATATGGGGAAATGTCAAGAATTCATAGATTATGTAATAAGTCTGAAGTATTTCATAAAGAATTAAGGTCCATGGTGCAATCATTTTCAGCCCGGGGTTACCGCAATGAAATTCTAAGCAATAGCTATAATAGGCTGTTTAGTAGCAAAAAACAAGCAGGTCCCACATTTCCTGTTATTTATGGGTCTGATGTTAATTTGTATGATAGATCACAGGAGAAAAAGGAGACTATATATTTTGTTACTACCTTTGGCTGTTTCACTATGAAATTTATTGAAATTGTCATTCAATTCTGGAATTATTTGTGTTCCTTGAATAGTGTTCAACAATGGCTGAAGTTAAATTTAAAATTCTCCTATCGTAGGGGTAAAAATATTAAAGATTTTCTGGTTAGGAGTAAATTCAGTTTACCTCCACTTGTTTTGTATAAAGAACTTGATAAAGTTGGTACTTTTTCTTGTGGAAAGTATAAAGCTTGCAAGTTCATTGTGCCATATTTTGCTTTTATCAATAATATAAAATTTAGTACTAAAAACTTTTTTCATTGCAATTCAGTAGGTGTTATTTATTCCCTACAATGTCCATGTAAAAAAATTTACATTGGAGAGACTAAAAGGGCATTTAAGGTGAGGCTCTTAGAGCACATCAGGGATATAAATAATGGTAATGAAGAAAGCCCAATAGCTTTGCATTTTGCACAATTTCATGGGGGCAATAGTAATTGTCTTAAAGGTACTATTTTAGAACAGGTTTGTTTTTCTACACATTATAGTGTGGATGTTAAAACACTTATTACAAAAAGAAGCTATGTATATTTTAAAATTTAAAACAATGTCTCCATTTGGGTTGAATGAAGACTTTAATTGGAAGGCATTGCTTAATTGATTGTTAAGATGTAAGTGGGTAACTAGCATTTGTATGAGTATATATATTGCTACAGTTTTTTTGTGTGTTATACTCCTTGAAGGCATAGGCCGAGACGTCAGAGAACTAAAGTTTTATATTAAACCTTTTGGTGGATTCTGTGGTTGTTGCTTTTCTCCTAACCTTATCCTCCCTAACCACCCCTCCCCCCTCTTTTCACCTAGCAGAACTCATTATTGGTAATTAAAAACTTGACCATAAAACTCTAACTCTAGCTGCTATCTGCAAACCCCATGGAGAAACTATACCCATACTAGAGCAAATTATTAACTGGACGTCTGTAAATATACCTAATGAAACCATAATAATAGGTGATGTTATCAACTGGCTTCCTCTCACCTCTAACGCCTCTACCACCAGCATTCACCTATATGGCTATATCCAACTTATCTCCTCTCCCACCTTTCTTCATAAACCCACGTATACCAATTCTAACCTTGACTGAATTCTGGTTTCTCATCCTAATCTCTATCACCACCCAGAATCCCTACCAGACTCAGTGACCACTGCCATATACACATCCTAAGATTCTTCCCACACCTCTCTAGACCTCACAAACTTAAGGCATGCTGAAAACTAACCAACGTCAACCCTTATACTTTCAATAATTGTCTCTCCACAATCAACTGGTCCTGCCTTTAATCTTTTCCTCTTGATGAAGCTGTCCTTCAGTTCAACTCCATCTTTCTAAGCACACTTAACTCCCTTGCCCCTCTTAGAAATATCAGTCAAGTCACGCTGTTCTCCTTGGCTCATTAAGTCTACACGGTCTCTTATCCATAAGACAGAATCTACCTGGAAGCTCTGGATTAAGACAATCTCTCACACACTTCCAAAAATATAGAGAACTCCTAAACGTAACCAAAAAAATAAATAAATAAAAGATTAACATTGATAAAAAGAACTTCTATCACACCCCTCAAACTACTGAACCTAGAAACCCCCCAAAATTCTGGAAAACTAATTCTCCACCCTTGATAATCTCTCAACTCCTGCCTTAATAACTGCATCCATTTTCAATTCATACTTTATAGACACCATCAGCAAACTTATGCAAACTACTAAACCTACCAACCCCCTCACCATCCACCACCCCCCTTGTACAAAACTCCCCATTCTTATTAAAACCCATCCCAACCAGCTAGAAGTCTTCTTCTCAAACTGAAATCTTCATCTCCTCAGCTGATAACTTACCATCTCTCTTCCCAGATGCAGTTGCTAATTCCATTGCATACCCTGTCCATCCTTGTAAACCACTCACAGAATCCACTGTCCTTACTCTATGGAAAAAATCCCATACTATACCTATCCACAAAGGTGGAAATTCTGTAGAGGTCTTTAATTATCAACCTATTGCCATACTCTCTCCCCTGTCTAAAATTCTTAAGCACTGTGTTCATAAACAAATCATGGCATATCTTACTCAAGAAAACCTGATCACCTCCACCCAGAATGGCTCCAACCACGTGTCTATATTATCTTATCAAAGTTTCAGAATATCGAATCTGATATAGTCAACACCGTATCATCGAATTCTAAAACATTGAAAGATAAAAAAATGCCTAAAAGCAAAAATAAATAAAAACTTACCTTTGCAAGCCCCCTGCACACACCCTACTTAGATATACCAACTCCGAGACCGCACTACATTGAACTAAACAGAAATCTCCCTTTACGGAGATTTCCGTAAAATGTTCAAATCTGGTGCCGACAATATCAGCTTTGATATTGTCGGCCTTCGACAACATAAAGTAGACCCTCCAACCACCACCACAGCACCACTACTACACTTATTTCCTTTACAAACTCCATCACCTTTGCCAGTGAATAATAAATTAGTGTCCTGGCTCTTCATAGATCTCTCTATAGTCTTTGACACTGTCTCTCACTCCATTCTCCTCTCCAAACTGTCTCAACTCAACCTCTCCCCAACAACACTCTCCTGGTTTAACAGCTACCTCACAGACAGCAATCCATCTAATGGCTCTGTTCTATCCCTCTTTCTCCCCATCAGAATGGGCATACCACAAGGCTCAATTATAGGCCCCCTTCTCTTTAATATCTTTACTAACCAATTTCATACTTCTGTCCTCATACAGCATGCAGATGGCTCTACAATCATCTCCACTGCTGACAACCCCTCTGACCTGCACATCCTGACACAAACATCTTTCAACCTTGCTGAACAATGGTTTACCAACAACCAACTCATACTTAACCCAAGACTAAACCACTTCCCTTCCTCCCTAAATCCCTCTTGTCATCTTAAATCTTCCTTCACCATCTCATCCCTTAACACTACTATCACAGCTGATACCCACACCTAACTCCTTGATGCAGTCCTAGACAACCAACTTAAATATGACCGCCATCTATATCAATGTATCAAGGAAACCCAGCAAAGGTTTGGCCTTCTGTATATAAATAAAATAATCCTCACACCCAACTCCAGAATCTCACTAGCCCAGGTTTACCTTCTCCCTCACCTATTCTACAGCTCACAAATTTTAGCTTACAGTCCTCACTACTCTTCAAACTACCTACAACAAAGTAGCACAATTTGCAGCTAATCTGCCCTTAAAAATCACACCACTGTCACACTCTCTATACTCTCAACTGGCTTGTGTTTTCTGACCCACTTTTACAAAACATTTATCCTGAACAAGCCCTCCTCCTGCCCTAACCTATCCTCTCGTTTGCCTCTGTAACTCCCATCAATCCCTCAGAAGCTCTGACTAATGTTTCTTAGACAGTCACAAACCTAAAAAATCTATTAGACAGAATCTCTACAGCTTTCTCGCTCTATCATGGATCAACCTCCCTCTGACCCTCATACATTTCCCATACGCATGAATTCACAGCACCTGGTCTTGTCTCTGTAATCATCCCACTTGAGCCCTCCCCTCTCCCCCCATTACTCTTTTCTCTCTCTCCTTAGTCTCCTTTCCTATTCCTCCATTTCCCCTTATCTTTATAACACTAGCCTCTTACAAATGAAATGACTGTCACCTACTACTAATCACTGTCCTTTACTTCCTAACGTCTGGATCAGGCCTCCTGTCTACAACATGCAACTGGCTTATATTTAATACTGTCACACAGTATTGCTGCTTAACAATTACTATCATAGACCAAATGTATTTCGTGCTGATTTTGTTTTTTTACTTGTGCCTAAATGAACTGCTGCTTAATTACTCTATTGTATATATTTCTCTCCTTTAATTTAATCCTGTAACTTTTTGTATTCTTATTGGATTTTACTTCAGTTTGGCAAGTTTCTTGCTTAATTGTACAGTGGAGCTTTTCTCCCCAGGTCTCCTCTGAAAAAGGGCACAAGCCCAGTCGGACTATCCCAATCAACAAATGTCAAATCAAATAAATAAATAATAAATAGGACACTTGTAGGGGGTCATGGCTGTGTCATAGCTGCCAGTTCATTACTTTTTAGTCAAATTTTTTATTGCAATTTACTTTTTAAAAACAATGCAAACCCATTTCCGTGGCAGGGCTAGCCACCCGGTGGTGTAAACCTTGGCTCAAGATGATGGTCACTGTTGAAGTGACACCCCGACCCCATGTGCAAAATGGGAAAAGGGGTTGAGGATGGATGGAATGCGAACTCATTTACTTTGGAGTCTCAATGTCTGCAATCACCTTTCACATAAGACAGATTTCCTTCAGTGATGCTTCCTTCCTATTGGAAACGGTCATGGTCGCTCTTTTAAGTCCTCACATGTATGTCTACAGATGTCATTCAGAAACATATGTATTTTTTGTTTCCTAGCAGAGTAAGGCTTTGTCAACCCTGCACTTCAGAACAAGTGCTGCTTTATTCTCTTTTAATCTGATTTGCATCAAATACCTTCACAGACATTCATTTCAATATGCATGCACCCAATATGTCTCTCTCCATTTATTTTGTCACCTCCACAGTGTGCTTTCCCTCTGCATTTCATCTCTGTTATTTGATATTTATTTTACATTTGATTACCGGGAAAGTCCGAATGGACACGCATCCTTTTTCAGAAGAGGCCCATGGAGAAAAGCTCCACATAGTACATACAGTTTACCAGTATTTGATTAGAATTGGCAACACAGTATGTCACTAACACTAGATAACATATAGATTCCTGATTGTTTAATCTCTGTTAACTAAGTAATTAGTTATAATACAAGAACATGGGGTAGTGAAACATAGCTATGTGACGCCCATGCCCTGGCCCAGCAATCAAGGAGCCTCAATCCTCACCATTAACACCGGAGAGGGCGTCTCATAGGAGGAAAGGATAAAAAATACATACAGTAAAGTGCAATTTCCCTTAAGAGCACACAGAAATCACAGTCAGTCTGGGGCTGGTCGCCTCCCTTGCTCCCCACGTCCCCAATATGACTCCCCACTGGCACAGCTATAGGGTCCAGATCTCAGCCTAGCTGGACAAGCTAAAATCTCCAGCACCCTCTCTGTACAACCAGTGCTTTGTGTCCCTGCCCAAGTAGCTGACACACACACACACACAGTTTGAGAAGAGTTTACACAACCGCACAGACACTTTTTGGGAAGGCTGGTACAGGTTCTCCAGCTGTGCCCCTTTAACCCAGACTATATAGTAGAAATCACTGCCACCACCCAGCTAATAATGATCAGCTACTCACAGGCCCTTAAAAGGGTGTCCAATTATTAGTGTGCAATATTATTATCCAATTAGTATTGCCCACGGCTAAAGCTATAGGAGTGACTTTGTACAATTTTACCAAAGGCATACAAATACTCTAAAGAGCTTAAATTATCTCTACATAAAACAGCCACAGTTAAACTGTTTTAAAATATTTAATAAATAATTAAAACCACCACACAATACTTTCTACTACACAGGGCTAGTCAAAAGTTCAGAGATCACACAGAAATACTTAAAATAAATCAGTAGTACAGTTCTGACATCACAGAAAAATATTTAGTCTAAACTTTCCAATTCTTAGCTATTGCTACAAGAAAACACACTTCTAAAATAACTTACTTACATAGAGCAATAGGCAGTGCTGTGGGTTGGATAGTCAGACAAAAATGCTTAATAATCTCTGGTTCTCACTGTTTAAATTGAAACTGCAGTTCTGATAACATTACATAATTTGTTTACACTTTCCTGGTTCCCAGGCTGACAAACTGCATTTACATTCTCTTACTCTTAGAGCAATAAAGGACATTCCATATGTAAATTCTGGTCATTAACTTTAGCCTTAAAACAATAGGCATGAAGCCTTCATCTAGCCAGACTGGAGCTGACTTGTAAACTTCAAAGGCAGTCATGAATTCATTTTAATTTCAAAGGACCAACAACAAATGCTGGACATAGCTTTCTTTGCAGCAGAGGGCAAAGTTGCCACATTGTTTTAAGTTCAACATTTCACACATATTCTTTCATTTAAGAAGCAAGCCTGCATTTCAACATTTCACAGTATTTACAAATGATAGAATTATGTACCAAATTATATTCGACTAGGCTGGCAGCCTTCACCCATCTCTACCAGTCTTCGCAAGCTAGATGCAACATGAAATCTTAAACAATTTCTATAAGGACTAAGAAAATTAAAATAAAGTGCAGGTAGGCATAGAATAGAGAAGCGAGAGACATTTACATTATGTAATTTCCACGTAGGACTTACTTTTTTTTCAGGTTACTGTTTTTGTTTGTCAGAGCAATGCACATGCTTACTCCAAGGCATCTTTCTCATATGACTATTTGCGAAAAATGAGTCATGGACAGCAGACTGAATGTAATCATCTATTTTCTGTCCATTCAACACATTAATTTTATTTATTTTATCTTAGTAATTCTAATTTTCAAAACTAGAAATAAATAGAATGTTAAATTAATGTACTAGTGGAGCTTTTCTCCTCTGGTCTGTGCTGAAAAAGGGCTTCGCCCAGTCAGATTAACCTGGTTAACAAATGCCAAAATAAAATAAAATATAATAAAAATAAAATTACAAATATAGACCATTTGTTTGACAGGCAGACATCGATGTGCTACTAGTACTCTAGTATACACAGTGAGTGTTATTTTCTCCAGTGATATTTGCATATAAACATAATGTACTAGTTCTTTTGGAACTAGAAATTAGGTTTAAAGAGGAGGAAATGGAAGGCAACATGATAAAGTAAGGATGAATGATGAAAGGCAGGAAAATTCATTGCATAGATGGCAGTTTCCACCTTTATTGCCCTTGGTTCAAAATGAAAGTAGAGTTATTTTAAATATTACTGCAGATAATTTGAAGGCCGTCATAGTGTAGTGCATGGAAATATGCATTTACCCTTAAGTAGTTTGATCTGTTTAAGATGCTCATTTAGTCTAAGGCATCATCATTGTTATGTCAAGGGTCTTGATCTTGCGAGCAACATGGCCAATTAGATTAGACTTATGTAGGGAGAGGTTATTCTCTTGGAACAGCAAGTAGAGGTACTATGTAATAATTCACTTTTTTATTCTGAATCTCTTGATATTTGAGGTTTTCAAAGGCCACATTATGGGGAGATCTACGGGCATGGTTCATCAACTGTCCATGTTGCCTTTTTAAGCATGAATGTAGCCTCAACTTCCACAATCTGTTAGTTCAATGACAGTTTCTGACTTACTTTCACAGTCATGCTGGAGTGACAATTTCTCTCTCAAAACACAGCCATGTCTTAGCACAATGTCAGTTTCCTCTTCCTTTCTTTCTGTGATTCTCAATTAGCCACCAGAATGTGCTCAGCATTCCCACATATGTGCCTGGGATACTGTTTTCCCTTCATTTATGATATTCTCTTCAAGTGATGCAACTTTGCATTCTTCTTTGATGTCCCCATTTCTTTGTCTGCTCATCCATGTCCATTCTAACACCCGTCTTAGGCGATACTTCTATATCATCTCTAGCTTCCTCAGCTGCTCTGCCTTCACTGCCATGGTTTCTGCATCATACAATACTAGTCAAAGCACTGTAGTATACATACTCTTCTGTAACATTCATTTGTCTTATACTGCCCTTGACAATAAAAAAAGACTTGAGCCCACTCTGCTTATTGCTTTGATGTCCTCATTTAGACTTCCACACACTTCATCCTCCCCTCACATTCACTGAAAGCTGTCAACCAATTCCAGTGCATTGCTTTCAATCTCCAAGGTCTACTTCTTTGCATTACACTTTGATACCGTTATATCCACAAAACCCTCACCACAAGTAAAACAAACCAAGTCCACACAAAGAGACTGAAAACCAGGAGCCAGCAGGAACAAATAAATGAAATAGGTGTACAGTTACTTCAAAACAAAGCAAATCTTTGATGTTAGAGTCCACACTTCTTTACTGCAACACAGTAAAGATAAGCACTTTTATTTACTGACAACACTCTACTGCTAGTCCACACAAACTCAACATGTAAGAGATGCAACTATATTCAGAACCTTGAATCCATGCTCTCTAACACACCAGTCAGCACATATGATGAGTGGGTTGTCAGCATGCACACCTCACCTCATACTCCACTCACATATACATACCTAGAAATGTGGAGGTCCTCACCAGAAACATAACTAAATACCAGAGACCTCCCAGACAAACACAAGCATGCTACACATAATACTTTCTCTGCAGAATACAGTGTATATAATAGCTCATGCAAAAATGTCTCACCTGTCAAGCTCTTAAGGCAAAACACAAAATCAAACATATTAGTCATAGGTGATTCCATAGTGAGACACCGATGTCTCTCTCACCAGAATAGATAAGGAAAAGGTCACAGTCAGCTATTTGTCAGGTGCTAGGAACTGCCATATCACACATACACTCAAGTTTCTCAACATCATCAGATACTGTTATGACGCCGTCATAGTCCATGTCGGTGTGAACAACGCGAGACTTATCTCTCTGGACTATACAAAGAGAAACATGACTGAGCTCTCAGATTCTGTATCTCAGGCAGGTATGTCCCTAGCATTAAGCAGCATTTTCTTCAATTAGGATGATGTCGCACTACAAACAAAGAATGACTGACTTCAGTAATTGGCTTAGATTCTGGTGTCATTCTAAGAGGAACCAGTATCTGTCAGCCTGGGATGACATGATCAACAGACCTTGATGCTTTGCAAGAGATGGTCTTCATCTGTCACCCCTGGGATTTTGGCTACTGGCTATGGTTCTTGCCACCCCCATAGTGCATTTTTTTAGTAAGTGTCTCAAGGACAAAATTCCCAAAATAAAAACTCGGATCTACAAACAACCTCTAAGTTATGCTGCTAAACACTAACAATCTTAACATGAAACTGCACTCACTGGAAGCAGTCCTCACCTTAGAAGATGCAGACATTTGTGCTGTTACGGAGACCTGTTTCAAGGCTATGGAGAGCACCTCAGCCATACCAGGTTACACGTCCTTTAACACATTCAGACCACAAACTGAAGGTGTAAAAACTAAAGGAGGTGGTGCATCAATATTCATTAAAGATAAATACACCTCCAGATTGGTTAAACAGTATGATTCCTGGGATGTAGTTCAGGTGCAATTAACTGTTGGTAGGACACTTATTCAAGTCATTGCCAGCTACAGGACCCCCACCATGAATCAGGACACCCACTCTGCCTATTTGGATCTACTCAAGTCCATCAAGATACATCTGAACACCATAGTTTTACTCAACTTTAACTATCCACCCATTGACTGGGTAAATTATTTGTGGTCAAACTCACTTGCCCAAAAGTTCCACAACTAACTCCAATGCCCTGGACCAACTGGTTGACAGAACCACAAGGGCTGCCAACATCCTGGATCTGATGCTTACCAATATGGGGGACCAATGTAACACCCCCCACTGTGAGGTCTTTCCTTGTGAGATCTGACAACACAGTCTCATTTGAAGTAACTGTCACACCTGACCCTCCCCTTCCCATAGCAGCAACTAAACTAAAAAACTTCTCCATAACAGATTATAACCTCTTACAGAATGGTATAAATAGCTTCACTGCACCTCCCCCACAGGTGGAACTGGCAACTATGCTAAGTTCTACACCAGTGCTTTATAAAAACACCTGTATAACTGCATTGACTTGGCTGTACCTCATAGGACCAAAACTAGCTCCTCAAGGAAGAGCAAACCTGCCTGGTGGACAACTGCCATTAACAAGCTTTACAATAAGAGGACGAAATTGCTATCTATGAGTAAGAGGGAGCGAGCCCTAAATTGGAAACACTCCCTCCTCAGCTTAAACAAGCAAAGTCTTCTTGTGAAATCCTCAAAAGCAAACTGAAAATCTCAAGTTAGCTTCCTCAAATAAGGACAACCATAAGGCATTCTTTAGTTATATCCATAACTTAAAAGGAAAGGACCAGATTTGTGCTGAATGGGTAGTTAATGATACCTCATATACTGAGCCTGTGGACATAGCTAACCTGTTGGCAGACAGGTTCTGGGAAAATTCACTCCCCTGTCCCTGCCACACATACCCCATGACATCCCTACCACCTGTCCCCTACCTTGTACCGCAAAAGGGCAGGTCATAAATGTCCTCTCTAAGGCCACAAACACAGCATCTATGGAACATGCTAACATCCCAGGCTGAGTCCTATATGGTCTCCAAAAAGAATTAGCAACCATTGGGTATTCTTTTCAGTCATAGTCTAAGCACCTGCTTTATCCCAGCTGAATGGAAAACGGACACCATTATTCCCTTACACAAAGGTAGTGCTTCCACTGACCCCGAGATATAAAGGCTAGTCATGTTAATAGGTCTAATCTGCAAGGCCATGGAGCAAATTATTTTTATTTTATTTGATTACCCCTTTTCAGTGGAGACCCATGAGGAAAAGCCCCGAACAAAACATACAAATACATACAAATAGAGACAAGTTAATAATATAAAGAGCAAAACAAACTTATGGATACAATGGATAAGAAAAATATAATCCAAAGAATAGTGCATAGATATATACAAGGTCAGAAGAAGGAAAGTCCTTATTAACAAAGATATAGGTAATTTTCCAAACAGTTGACCCTACTCTGTTTGGATTGGTCAATGGGAGATCATCCCTGTTAAACCTGGTGGACTTCTTTGAGAAGAATATCTGTGCATACAGCCAACCTAGACTTAGCAAAGGCTTTTGACACTATCCTCCATTCAGGCATCATTGACAAACTCACCCAACTAGGTATCAACCCTTATATCATTAGATGGGTTGCCAACTGGCTCATTGATAGAACACACAGTCAAAATAGGGGAATCCACCTCCAACAGTAGACCCATAACCAGTGGTGTTCCACAGGGATCAGTCCTGGGACTTCTACTGTTAAGAATCTCTCTGTAGTACAAGCAAAAAAACAAAGGTCTGTGTCTGACAATGTTTGCTGATGACTGCAAACTGGCAGCAGTCATAGAATCTCCAAATGATGTCAACATCCTACAAGAGGGTCGTACACAAATAAATGATTGGTGCTCAAGTCATGGCATCAAACTTAATGCAAAAAAATGCACTATCATTCCTTTCAATAAGAGTGATGTGTCTGCTATCACATCAATAGCAACACCCCAAGTACGCAGTCAGTGGTGAGGTACCTGGATACACAGGTTAACAGCAACCTTACCTTTGACCACCATGTCTCCAGTGGTAAGAAGGGCATTCTATATTGCTCATCTCATAAGTAAGGGCATTGCCTCCAAAAAAAGAAGTTAATTATAACCTCCCTGTACTCTTCCCTCATCAGACCAATAACTGAGTACAACACCCTTTTTGGTAGGTACCTTTCCAAACACCTGCAGCAATTAGAGAGACCACAAAGGTTCCTCACAAGGAAAATTCAAGGTGTTCAGCATGTGTCCTATGGGGATCATCTGAAATCAATGTCACTTTATTCTGTTTCATACTGACTGCTCAGAGGCAATCTCTGCCTTGCATATAAGGCAATCTCTGACCCTGCTTTATTGGAAATACTGCATATCCACAGGTCAAATAATGCACAGGTTACTTACTCTAAAGACCCTAACCTGGTATGTGATGTTAGTAGAATCTGCTGCAGAGACACGTTTGCCTCCCAGAGGTTACCACACCTTTGGAACAGACTCCCACTTCACCAAATAGAGCACCTCATTGGCCCTTGTCAAATAGAGCACTTCATTTGCCCTCATCAAACACAATCTGGATGGGTAACCATAAATTCACCATGGGGATTCCACCCATGTCCCCCTTGGACAGGGGCATTTGTTAAAGTATGTTAAAGGGTTAAAAATGTATTTGCTGTAAGTAAAAAGTAGAAAAATAAAGTAGTTACTATGTACACTTGGTATCCATACTATGTGACCATAACTGTTCCATGACTAGCACAGCTGCAAGGAAAACTGCAGAGAAGAATGACTCCCTAATTCTTGAAAAATATCACATAAATAACCTTTAAACAGAACAAAAAAAAGCTTATCAGCAGACTGCATGACATCAAGCAAATACCAAACTATTGACTTTGAAAGATTACTTGGACAAATGGATTCAAATGGGGTAACAAAAACTGTATAAAAGGACTGTAAAACTACACACTGCTCTGGGTACCTTGTAGGAAACAGTTCCGAGGTAAATGGAGAATAGTCATCTGTATCTGTAACGAAAAGCAAACCTTGTACAGTAAAAAACTGTAACCTGTAGTGTGTGGTACATATTTATTATATTAATAAATTGTTTCATTAGTAACTGCACTGAAATTGGTTAAAGTACTGTAAAGAATATTTTGCTAAAATTTATCAGTGACAAGCCAAACCTGTATTCGAACACAGGGGGAGTATTGCCCTGCATATTGTCACCCCAGTAAAGGCATAGTAATTAAACTTATATGAGTGAGTCCTGAATAGGAGCACTCTGTACTGCTGCAAGCCATAAAAGACCAGTTTTCAGACATCTGAATCCGGAGTGACACTGCCGTGCAGTTTGGTCGCAGTTAAATAGATTCTCCAAGTCGGTGAATTCCATGGTTTTGATTCTGTAACTGCCAGTTTCATTTCACCAGCTTTTTGAGTGACTGCAGGGACTTTCCAACCATCTATACTCAGCAGTCTGATCATCTGCCTGTCGACTGGTGAGAATTTTTCTGTCACATACAGTATAGATGCCATTAGTGATCATAGTAAAAAATGTAAACAGAGCTTTACTCAATGTAGCAGAATGACCAGATAAGATCTGGGATAAAATGCAATGTTGGTATGAACAGCATATTGGTAAGTGTAAAACCTTACTAGGGCAAGTTGATTTAAATGCATTATGCAAATGGATTACAACATAAGCATCTCAAACAAAAGAATGTGTGGTATAACAATAAATGTTTATTGTGTGAGTCATGTGAAATTGCCGTCTGCATTGTCATAATAGAATAGTGATACACCTACAGTATATCCAGATATTAAACAGTTATGCCCTGTTACTATGAGTAAAATGTTGATTTCATATTTAGAACAGCAGTCATATCAGTTACTGTCTACTGTAGATCCTCTTACACCCTTTAAAGAATATGTACAAAGGTGGAATGAAGCCACTGTACAGGGGAAAAACAGATAAGGATAGGGAAAAAGCTCATGATGAATTGTCAGAGGAATTTAATAAATTCCTAAAAGATAAGCAAAGTTAGTTCAGAAAGTATAGACAAGATGTAAAAACACTTTTTCAGAAGTGCATAGGAGCTTTGCAGTCAGCAGAAGAGGTCACCGAGAAATATCAAAGAGCCCATAAAGAATCACAGGAAAAAAAATCAAAATCTTAAGCAGCAGTTACAAGACAAGGAAGATCTGGCTAGTGAGTCTTGGGATAAAATAATGCAAGCTAACAGTCAAATAGAAGAGTTAAAAGAAGAATTACAAAAGACAAAGCAAGTACAGGTCATAGAGCAGGGAACTCCGACAGGTTTATACACTCAGTTAAGGTTGTTACAAAGCATGCCATAGTGGAATGATAAAAGGCATGTTTTAAAATATACTTACATTTGACAAATGGGTAGCATACACAGCAGGGTCTGATGATGGACAGATGCCTTACTCGGATGTTTTTGGATTTTTATTCCCAAGCATCCAATTAAATCAGGATGAATGTGTGTTAGACACAAAGGTAGGGTGAATGACTGTCATGCTTATGGCTTATACACAGAGACAGCCTCTTACAGCTACATTGTTAGATAATTTCAACATCACCATTACAGATAAATTAATGGAGCAAGTGGAACATTTAAAACTAGCCTTCCATATAACCTAACAATAGTCAGATAGGGACATGAAACAAAAGAAACTACAAAAACAATTAATACATTGCTTTTTTAGAGCAAGTAAAAGGAGTTCCAGGGGATATTAAATGCATTTATGATGGAAATTCAAACATCCTCACTGACTTAGTACAAAGACTAATGAGGGGACAGACTATGGCTGATGATGGGGGCATTATACTTGCATCTTATTTTTGCCTTGGGGAAAATAGCGAGCTGTTTGAGGTAATAAGTGAGGTAAGAGGTGGAAGCTGAGGATGATGGTGTGATCAACCACCACTGTAGATAGCCACACCAGCACCGCTGGCTCCAGGTTTAAAAGCAGGTGATAAGCAAAAGGTGCCAACATGCTTTTTCTGTAAAAATAATACAGCATGTTAAGCAAAATTGTGACCATTACAAAATTTGGTGCAAAAAGAAGGAAGAACAGGGTGTTGGTATTTTTATGGTAGTATACATAAATATTTTTTATATGTTTTATAGATGCAATTATGGTAGTTTAATTCTATATGTTCAACACCCCTTTTTTATATATGTGTAGATTTTTATATATGTATAGATTTTTGTGATTAACACTGCCATCTGCAGGCCATTTTTGGAACTGCTCATTTCTGTGAATTTATAGTTTTATAAACATCTTATTTTAGGATGAATATAATTTATCTGCTATCATATACCTTATAGATTTATGTATATGGTTTAGATACATGTTTGGTGTTCACATATATATATATATATATATATATATATATATATATATATATATATATATATATATATATATATATTTTTTTCCCTATGAATATGCAAAGTGATCATAAGTACATTTATATCTAAATATAGCTTTATTTTCTGCCTGTTTGTATATTTAATTGAAGTAAGTTTTTGATTGGTGAATTTGAGTATATAAAGGTTATGTTGATTATATCATCTTGATAAAAGTCTGAAGAAATGTCTGGGACACACAAAAGCACTTCTTTTTTATTTTAATTAAGTGTTTCATTGGTTTCTCCATTCACTGCATTTGTTACCTCTGCATTTATGATTTCATTGATTATTAGAGGAGTTTCATTTACTAACTCCTTGTCAGTTTCACATTTTTGTTGTTTCTTTAGGTTCATGAAGTATGGCTGAAGGAGCTGACCTTGAGTTGGAATACAATCCTACTCAGAGAGGAACGACTATTAGAGCAGATTAATTCAGGAGATTATGTGCAGAAGATAATCCACTATTGGGTTGTACTGTTAATGAACACACGGATACTAATGGTGAGAATCAACTTCCAGAGAGTGCACTTTTGCTAATGCATGACAAAGAGAATAAAATAATGAAACTGGAATGGGCACAATGGCAGCATAAGCACTTAGAAGCATGTTTGTGCTTCAAAGTGGTCCCTAGGGGAAGACACATACTTAAAATGCCCATGTTTGGGACCAAGTTCCCTGATTTATTATCTAAATGGCAAAGACGTAATCTAGAGACTAGCTTTGGCTATATCAGAATGTTGATGGAACATTACATTAATGTGGAGAGAGAACTATCTGAATGTATCATGAGTATGCAGGAGCAATTAGACAGTGTCATGACACAGAGCAGACTCAATGAGTTTATAGAAGAAGTTATAACTAATATGGCAGCTTTTGAACAAAAACTGCATTTAGAAAAAAAGAAAAAGCTGGAAAGGGATTTGGGGGACGTAAAGAAAGGGCAGGTGCTTGCTTGGCCTAAAGATCAGGAAGCAGAGATCTGATCCACCTATGGGCACCAAACAATCAGATACTTCCTGCCAGCACATTGAATCAAGTTGGGTCTTTGGATCATCCTGTAATGGCCACTTCTGAGTCCACAAGTGTAGATGTGAGGAAGAAAGTAAAAGATATTGTGAATTCTACAGAACAAAATGCCTTCCTGGTTTTTCCATTACCAAACAGAATACTCCTTGACCATGATTATAGAGCCAAGGGAGGAAAAGGAGACTTGAATCAGAAGAGGGAATAGATTTGCAAGGACAAATGAAGAAAACTTGGAAACCTCTTGCACTGAGCTAGTTGTGAATATTTCTAACTGTGTCTTGAACTCGGATGAAAAAAGTTACTCCAGAGAGGTTTGCTTTTCATACCATCTTTAAAGACTGATACTGTTGATATTGTGCTGGGCATTAAAATGTTCTGTAGGAATGTTATGCTTAGTTTAATGTTTGGGAATATAGGAGGGGAATCATCTTGTTTTAGTAAACCAATTACCTTCTCATCCACTTTGAATCCACTCTTAGAAGCTTTTGAGAAAGCATGTGAGAAGGAATTAATTGAGATGGCTACTTCTCAAGAGAAAAATAGGAGACATTATTTTTGTATCAGTGGGAATGAGCATAAAGCATTAAGTTTGAAAAATAACAAGAACATTACAATTAAACCCGTGGATAAAGGCAGGCTGTTGTAGTGATGGACACAATTTACTATAACTCAAAAATGAATGAAATGTTGAGTGAAGTGGATACTTATGTTAGTCCTAACAATGAGCAGTTAAACAAGATTATTAAAGATGTACACTCTGAGCTGTATGAACGACTTATGACAGGTATAATAGGACAAGAGTTGTACAAGTATTTTTTTAGTTAAAACACCTTATGTACCCAGTATCGGGGAACTTCCAAAAATACACAAACAGCAGGATGACCCTCCCATGAGACCTGTCATTTTCAGTAGAGGATGGCTTACCAAGCCAATATCAGTTTATATGGAGGAACAACTGAGACCCATAGTTGATAGAAAGCCTATCATTAGGGATACAGAGCATTTTTTACTTACTTCACTGAATGTTTTTTCAGGAAATTTGATCCAGCTGCTTTGTTAGTTACTTTAGATTTCATGTCTCTGTTCACTGCGATTCCTAATGAAGGACGAATAGATTTTATCAGGCTGTTAATGAGGGAGGAGAGTGTGTTGAATGACCAGATACAATTATATTTTATACTACTTGAGTTAATATTAACCAACAATGTATTTTCATTTGCTGGGTAATACCTACTATAAAAGAAAGGAGCAGCCATGGGGACTCCACAACTCCTATGCCAATTTGGTCATGACATTCTGGGAAGAACACTGTCTTGAATGACAATAGGTATTCTAAGCATGTATCATACTACAAATGATTTGTTGACGATTTATTTCTTGTCTGCAATGCCTCTGAGAATGAACTAGGTAGCTTCCTGGAGTATATTAATACAACTACAGAGTTCTTGAAATTTACTGGGAAATGGTCTTGTGAAAGTATAAAGTTTTTAGATGTCCTTGTCTCTAAAGATGTGGGTAGGTTCATACAGAACTATACAGGAAACCATGTAGAAAGTACAACATGCTACATCAGCAAAGTATGCACCCTACACAGATATATAAGAACATCCTTCAAGGACAGGGTTTAAGAGTGTCAAGGCTTGCCACCTCTTATGAGGCTTGTAGATTGGCCTCAAGTAATTTAGAGAGAGAGTTTTTAGAAAGGGGATATAAACCCCATGAATGCTCTCATAGGTTGGTTCTAGGCTATCTATGGCAAGCCTAGCCATAACAATGAGAGATGAAAGATTCATAGATAGACCATGTAGAGGGAAGCCATATTTTAGAGACAGGAGGAGGCAGCATGATGAACCTTTGACTGTAAGAACTTTACATCCTAGCTCTTATAGATATAGAGTGGCTATTCCCTACTCCTCCAATAATAAAGCTGCTTGGAACAGGATATGTAAGAATTGCCAGATGTTAACTGTAGATGAAAAAAATCAAGAAATGGTAGGAAGCTGTAAGTTTTTCTTATAAAAAAAGTAAGTCGTTGAAAAGGCTGCTTTGCTATTATGATGGAGATAAAAGTACAAAGAAGATTTTATTTCAGAGACAATGGACCTTTGATTGCAGAAACTGCAATCATTGTTCTTACATGCTCAATGATAACATCTTTATACACCCCATAACTCGTACTAAATAGGAATTCAAACATTATGCAGATTGTAAAACCAGGGACCTCGTTTATTTAGCCTTATGTAAGAGAAACCCTGATTTTTACACAGGTAAGACCAATCACACCTTAAATGAGCAAGTAAGAGAACATCTATATGCCATAAACAAAGATGATGAAACCAACAGAGTAGCTAGTCATATACTCAATAATGGCTCCACACACTCTTAGTAATACAGCTTGTTCACCATAGTGCTATATTAGGTAATTTAAAAAATCTAACAGAAAAGAAAGAGACACAGTGGATTATTAGAATGCAAACTGATAAAGCCTATGGATTAAATGACGGTGGTATTAAAACCCTTTTTATTAGATAGACCATTAAAGCACTAGTTGTTTTGTACTAAACATTGGAATTTTTATGGTAGTATACATATATATTTATGTATTTTGTAGATGCAATTCTGGTAGTTTAATTGTATATGTTCAACACCCCCTTTTTATATATGTGTAGATTAATATATATGTATAGATTTTTATGACACCATCTGCAGGCCATTTTTGGTACTGCTCAGACAGGAGTCCCCGTGGACTACGATGTTTGCAAATGACATTGTAATCTGTAGTGAGAGTAGGGAACAGGTGGAGGAGGCCCTGGAGAGGTGGAGATATGCTGTAGAGAGAAGAGGAATGAAGGTCAGCAGGACTAAGACAGAATATGTGTGTGTGAATGAGAGGAAGGATTGAGGAATGGTGAGGATGCAGGGAGTAGAGGTGGTGAAGGTGGATGAGTTTAAGTACTTGGGATCAACAGTTCAGAGTAATAGTGAGTGTGGATGAGAGGTGAAGGAGAGAGTACAGGCAGGATGGAGTGGATGGAGAAGAGTGTCAGGAGTGATTTGTGACAGATGAGTACCAGAAAGAGTGAAAGGGAAGGTCTACAAGAGGGTAGTGAGACCAGCTATGTTATATGGGTTGGAGACCGTGGCATTGATGAAAAGGCAGGAGTCAAAGCTTGATGTGGCAGAGTTGAAGATGTTAAGATTTGCACTGGGTGTGCTGAGGATGGACAGGATTAGGAATAAGTATATTAGAGGGTCAACCCAGGTTGGAAGGTTTGGAGACAAAGCCAAAGAGGCAAGATTACGTTGGTTTGGACATGTGCTGCGGAGGGATGCAGAGTATATTGGGAAAAAGATGCTAAGGATGAAGCTGCCAGGTAACAGGAAAAGAGGAAGGCCTAAGATAAGGTTTATGGATGTGGTGAGAGAGGACATGCAGGTGGTTGGTGTGACAGAGCAAGATGCAGAGGACAGGAAGAAATGGAAACAGTTGATCTGCTGTGGCGACTCCTAACAGGAGCAGCCAAAAGAAGAAGAAGAAGAAGAAGATGGTTTTATAAACATATTTTAAAATGAATATAATTTATCTGCTATCAAGGCTGGAATATACCTTATATATTTATGTATATGGTTTAGATATATGTTTGGTGTGCATATGTATATATATTTTCTATGAATATGCAAAGTGCTCATAAGTTCATTTATGTTTGAATGACCTTTAATTTCTGTTTCTTTGCATATTTAATTGAGGTAAATTTTTGATTTGTGAATTTGAGTATACAAAGGTTATGTTGATTATATCATCTTGATAAAAGTCTGAAGAAGCATCTGAGAGAAGCGAAAGTGCTTACTTTTATATTTTAATAAAATGTTTCATTGGTTTCACTGTTCACCGTGTTTGCTACCTCTTTTTGAATTTATGAAGAACAGGGCGTGTTTGCAAAAACAGGGCCAAAAGGTTCACAAGATAGGTTAGATAAACAAGTTAATGTACAGAGACCTTACAATATTGGTAAGGACATCTATAAGGTTCATCAATACACAGGGAAAAGAGATGCATGTCCCATAGATTTTCAGGCAGCCTCACCTATAAATCCAAAATTTGTGGAGGAGCAGGCAGAAGCCATAACTAGATAACAGTTATGGAAAGAAATTGAAAAATCTAAATATGTAGATCGCTCAGATACAGTGGAGGGTAACAAAAACATGCAGTGTGCCATATTGCATTTGACAATAAAGGTGAGTACGAGTGGATTCCCTTACAATAGGGGTGTGCCCCCTTAGTCTGGTATCTTTCCTGACTACCTTTAAAAAGGGTTGAGACACTCAACCATTGATTGATATCCGGGTAATGGAGTTACTATGGCAAAATGTTTGAAACATTTGAAAGTTTTAATGGAGATCTCTGTACAGTACGGAATGGAAAGATTTTTCCTTTTCTGCACTGTAGTGCAATCTCAGAGTTGGTATATTGAAAGAGCGGACAGTGTGGCAGGCGCAGCCCCCCATGTGAGGGGGGCTTGCCCCCCCCCCTGCTTAAAATGTTCAGGTAGGTTACTTGTGTAGTTTTTTTTGGCTGTTTGAACTTTTAAAAGTTCGATCATATGGTGTCAACCATATGACACTCGATTTTTTTAAAGGTTCGAGCATCCAATATAGACCCCTTCTAGCTACCCCAGAAGATTTAGGTTGTGACAAAATCTAGCAATATGGTTATAAGTTCAGGCTAACACAGAGGGCCTATGGCTGATGAAGTTCACATGTGAGAGATGACTGCAAGCTGGGAACCATTATCGAATCCCCTAATGGTGTGGACATTCTACAAAAGGGCCTCACTGAGACAGATGCTTGGTGTCAAAGCCATGGCCTCAAGCTCAGTGCCAAAAAATGCACTATCATCCCCTTTGGGAAGAACTCTGTTCCCATGAACTGCCACATAGGCAGTAGTCTACTTAACACAGAAGGTGTGATAAGAGACCTGGGGACACAGGTGGACAGTAGTCTCTCCTTAGATAACCACATCACCGCAGTGGTCAGGAAGTCCTTCCACGTGGCACATCTCATCACAAAAGGTTTCTCATCCAGATAAAAGGAGGTCATTGATCCTTTCTACTCATCCCTCATTAGACCTATTATGGAGTACAATGCCCCATTTGGTATGTACCTCACAAAACAACTGCAACAACTGGAAATACTGCACAAATACCTCACAAAGAGGATCACCAGCATCAAACAGATCCCCTACGCAGACCATCTCAAAAAACTCCAGCTCTAGTCAGTTGCATATCATCTAATCAGAGGTGATCTCTGCCTAACATACTAAGCCATGTCAAACCCAGAGCTGTTGGACATGCTAGACTTAAGGTTTAGGTCCCTGGAGTGTGTGACTGAGGGATTGTGACTTCCTTGTCACCACTATAAACAGAACATGCTGGAGGGATAGGTTCCTGTCCCAGAGACTTCTCTTACTCTGGAACAGACTACCCATTCATGTCAAACAGAGCACCTTATTAGCCCTCTTTAAGAAAAATCTTGATGATTGGATGGGAATTAGGAAATTCACCCTGGGGATCACTTCTGTGGCTCTGCTTGACAGGGTTACAGGAAAATATTTTTTTTGGGTGGCGAAAGTCAGGGAATCCTTATGGCTATGCTTAATATAGGCCCTAGGGCCATTAGCCTAGTACCTACCAATGAACCTATGAACCTACAAGAAAAGCTCACCCAGACTGCCACAGCTTTCTGTGAGGGAAAGGTTAGTTTGTTTTTGATTTCATGTATTTTGTATTACTTTATTGCCTTTTTCTATTTTATATACGGTGATTTTTCTTTACACTGTGTTTTACTTGTATTCTGCTTTTAATTGCATACTAAAACTTGGAAAGAGACCACAGCTGTCTCTCTTGGGAGTCAGGTAGAATTTTTCCCAACCCTCCTATGCTGTTGATGTGGTGTTCTTAAACACAACTGTCTTTTGAGTTGACTACCCCTTATGTTAATTTTACCACATATCACCTTCACTTGCCCCTTTCACTGGCTGGTGTGAGTAAGCACAAAATTATCATTTTGTGAAATCACTCCCCTTCAACTACTTAAATTTATTGGTCATACCACTGTATTCCATAGAAGCAGAATACAAAAGTGTCCACCCCTTTCAATCTATATTGGTCTTTTAAAATTAGCGGTTCTCCACTTAGACAGCTAAAACTTAAGCTACCCCTTTCACATCTAACTGCTTAGTGCACACTGCAGTGTTTAGGATATTAACCCATTTTTTTTTCATTTTACCTTTAAACATCGATTGCAAGACCACCAATTATTGGAGAGTCCACATTCTGCCTCTCAGTAGTCATCTTGGGATTAGTGCTTCTGTTTTCTCCTGGTAAGAGAAGGAGCTGAGTGCATTGATTCCTGACTGTTTCTGGCTGGACAGTGAGAGTGTGTGTGCTTAACATTCCTGATTGGTCTAGTTGCTGTTCAAGACAGGAAAAGGCTACAACAAGCCTACAGACCCTTGCATCATTGGGGACAAGACTGTGAAACGCTAGACAGGCTGTGGCCGCCTCCTTATCTTGGGATTGGTGCTAACATCTTGATTGTGAGAGAAGCAAAGGAGCATTGTATACCAGCAGACTGAAGCTGTGGTGAGACCAGCACTAGTAGTAGCCAGCCAGTAGCCATTCATGCAACTCCCCTCTTTTCATCATTCTTGACAAGCTAATTCTTTGTTTTCAGTAAGTACTGCTTGATTTGTTTCTAACTTCAGAATACCTGCCTAAATACTTCATCCTTAAATTTACAGCATCTATGTATTAGTTTCCCCTCAAGTATTTTGCAGTGCTCTGTAGAGAGTCAGACACCTTGAGTGACATTTTTCCTGTAAAAGCACAATCAAAATTTCTCCAATACCTAGTTGCACACAGGATAACTAGTCTGCAGTGACAAGCACTGTCCCCATAGTTGCAAACCGAATACTCCTGACATTCATTGATATTCTCACTCCAACTGTCTAATCAATAAAAAAGGTGTCTGTCATGGATATGAACTTTCCCACTGTCCGTTACCAACATGGTGGATATAGGCATCCTGATGAAATGTAGAAATTGCCTGATGTTTACTGAGGACCAGTTAATTTTCAACAAACTGATATGGTATGTGAGAGATGTATTTACACAATGCCACTGGAGGAAAAGCTCTCACATTAAGGTACTGGATTGTCAGTAGTACACACAGTGCACCCATCACACACAATTCAAAGCAGACGTATTGACCCACATAGCAAACAACGAACACAATATCCACCAAAAAGATTTAATACAAACTAAATGAACTCTGACGTCTCGGCCAAAGCCTTCAAGGAGAATAAAATACATTCAGTAACAAAGCATTATATACAAAAACTCTAGAATAATTATACAATTAATCAATTTAGATCACATCTTAATAAGATAATGCCTTCCAATTGAGCTCTTCATTTTAGCCCAGAAGGAGACATAGTTTTAAATTTTAAAATATACACAGCTTCTTTTTGCAATAAAAGAGTTTTCATGCTAACATTATAGAACATAGGAACACAAATTTGTTCTAATACTGTCCCTTTCAAGCCTTCACTACATTTATTATGAAATTCTGCAAAATGTAATGCTACAGGACTATCCATCTTAGCATTCCTAATATCCCTAACATGTTCTAAAAGTCTTGTTTTAAATGCCCTTTTTGTCTCTCCAATATAAAATTTGTTACAGGGACATTGTAAAATATATACAACACCAACAGAGTTGCAATTAAAAAAAACATGACTATTAAATTTAACATTATTAATGGATTCAAAATTAGTTACAATGTGCTTACAGGCTTTGCACTTCCCACAAGGGAAAGTTCCAACGTTAACAGGTTCTCTATATAATTTTACTGAGGGCATAACAAACCTAGCTTTCACCAGAAAATTTTTAATATTTTTACCTTTACGGTAAGAAAACTTTATATTCAAATTTAGCCATTGTTTCACATTCCTTAGGGAACATAAAAAATGCCAAAAGCGGCTTACTATATCAAGAAAATGTTTAGTGAAACAACCAAATGTAGTTACAAAATAGATACTATCCTTATCTTCCTTAAGATTACTCTGTCTTATTAAATCCCACCCAACAATATTAACATTTCTATCAGAAATTGATTTTTCAACTGTAGGTTTAACCCCTGTGAACTATCTTATAAAGCCTTTGTTCAAAGTATCTTTACTATATCCTCGAGCAAGGAAAGAATTAACCAAAGATCTCATTTCTTTATGGAAAATTTCAGGTCTATTACATAATCTATGAATGCGTAACATTTCACCATAGGGCAAAGCATTGATTATATGAGGAGGATGCCCACTGGTGCCATGTAAATATTGGCATATTCCTTCAAATTTTTTATTAGGAGAAGTGACAATATTCTTACCATCAGATATATCTAATACCACATCTAAAAATGGAATAACATTCTCCAATATTCAGTCCATCAAATTTTATCGAATATTTATTAATATTAATGTCATTAAAGAATTTCATAATTTCTTCCTTATTACTATCAACCAAAAATATTAAATCATCAACGTACCTAAAATATTTCACAACATGTGTCTGAAAAAATTTATGCTTATAAATAACTTCTAATTCAAATAGTCCCATAAACAGATTAGCATACATGGGGGGCAAATGAAGCCCCCATGGCTGTACCCTGCAGTTGGTGATATAGAACATTATTAAACTCAAAAAAATTATGAGTTAAACAAAAATGAACTAGTTCAATTACATATTCTGTAACGGGAGAATCTCCTAAAAAAAATCTGATAGCCTCCATTCCAAACTGATGTTTAATATTCGTATATAAGCTCTTAACATCTATACTAACCCATAACATGTTTTGATTTAATTTAATGCATTTAACTTTATCCAAAAAGTCAAAAACATCACTTATGTATGAGGGTAGTTTCATAACATAAGGAGACAAAAAATAATGTAGGAAAACACCTAAGTTATGCAAAAAATAAGCAGACCCTGAAACTATAGGCCTACCTGGAGGTCTATACAAATTCTTATGAATTTTAGGTAGGCAATAAAACAAGGCCATTTTACAGCCTTCCACCTGAAACTTTTTTTTAATATCTAACTGACAAAAGTAACCTAATCTCACTCCTTTATTCATTAAATCCATATATTCGTCGATAGATGTATAATATACTTCTGAATTAACAACTTTATATGTATTAATATCACTCAAATGTTTCATACACATACTTAAATAATCAGAAAAATACATAACTACCAGTTTATTACCCTTGTCTGATGGTTTAAACACAATGTCATCCATCCTACTTAAAGTTAATAAAACTTTCCATTCTTGATATGACATATTGTAATTTATATTAAACCTATTTTTCATAAATTCCTTATAGGCTAACTCTGTAAAATGATTTACTAAACTGACAAACTGACATACCTCCCCATTTAAAACGTTAGGCATAAAAGTGCTTTGTGAAGGAACTTTAGACGTATCAAAACTATAATAAGCATTGTTGTCAGTATCAGACATACATGAATAAAAGCTGTCCAATGAACTATCTACACTCTCTTCATTTACTTCAGAAACAGGAAAATCATCATTTCTGAAAAAGTATTTTAAATGTAATTTCCTAGCAAAAGCAAAAACATCACTATGCATTTCGTGAAGACGAGTAATCACCATAGGAACAAATTTAAGTCCCCTATTCAATATACACATTTCAGTTTCATTAAATACATAATTGGAAAGATTAATAACATACTCTTTAGTATCTAACAAATTATTATCATTATAAACATTAGCATCATATTGACCCACATATGCAGAGGCATTTAAATGTAACCTTCCTAAAATAGAAAGACCTCCTAAACGAAGTACATATAACAAATACCCTCAGCAGCCCCAAATGCACTCTTTCAAAACATCCACATCAACACAGAGCTACATTACATGGAGCCTCTACCTTTAAGCACATAAGGCAAGCCACCACATAATCCAACATTCTAGTCATTGGGGACTCCATCGTGAGAAACACTGACATCCAGCTCACCAGGCTGAGTAAGGAGAAAGTCACAATCAGTAGCTTATCAAGAGCTAGGATCCATCACATTACACATGCACTCAGGTCATTAGACCACAAGTACTAATATGACTCACAGTTCATGTGGGAGTAAATGGCATGAGACATCCTCCCTAGACTATATAAAGTCACATCATGGAGCTCTTGGAATGTGTGTCTCAGGCTGGTATGAGCCTAGCACTGAGCAACCTTTTACCTTTTCCAAGGGTGATGCCGCAATATGAACAAAATGTGACTAACTTCAATAATTGGCTTAGTTTCTGGTGTCATTCTAATGGGGTGAAATATGTGTCAGCATGGAAGGAGATGGTGAACAGACCATGCCACTTCTCCAAGGATGGTCTGCTCCTCTCCCCTCTAGGGTTAAGAATATTAGCTAAAACATTGTCTTTCCCCATAGTGTCTTTTTAGGCAATGCCAAACTGAAATTACTTCCGACATAGCAAATCAAATCCAAGAAAATCTAAAGGTATTACTGCTCAATGCTAGGAGTCTAAGCAAAGAACTCCAATCCCTGGAAGCTCTCTTCACCCTAGAGAATGCTGATATATGTACGGTTACTGAGACATGGTTTAAAGCCATGGAGAGCACACCAATAGTGCAAGGTTATATGCCTTCCACACATTTAGATCAGGTACTTTACAGGCAGAGACTAGAGGTGGAAGTGTCTCTGCTTGCATCAAAATAAATATATTTCAAGTCTGGTCAAACAGAGCAATGCACTTGAGCTGCTCCATGTTCAAATCACCATAGGCAAAATCCAATATCACCTCCTTGCAAGCTATAGGTCCCTCCTCTATGACCCAGGAAACCCATACCATGTATTTAAACTTATCAGAAGCAAGAACAATCCAACCCAATACCATATTCATAGGTGACTTTAATTACCCTACTATTAACTGGGAATCCTATATGACACCAAACATACAGACACAGAGATTCCTGGATTTTGTAAAGACAAACTTCCTGGACCAGACAGTCAGTACACCAACCAGGGGATGTAACCATACTGGATCTGGTCCTCACTAATATGGGAGAGTGATGCACACCACCTACTGTAATTTCTTCCCTTCTAAGGTTAGGACTCCCAGCTAAATGTGGAATATTCAGGAACTACTCTAAGGCTAACATCCTGCTATTAAATGATAACCTGGCAACATTTCAAGCCTTCATAAACCCTGAGAACACTCCTGCCTATGCAGAACTGTTCAGAGAAACCTGGTAGAAGCATGTTAACAGCTGCATAGAGGCAGCTGTACCCACCAGGAAGTAGTACAGAACTCATTCAAAAAAACAAACCACAAAAGAGTGGAATCACAAAATCAATAGGCTGTGTAACAGAAGGAAGAAAATCATGGCAAACTTTAGGAGGTGCAGTGCCCATCAGGATAAAAGCACTCCCAAACTAAAACAACTCAGAGGACAAAAAGTCTACCAAATTCAAATACGAGGTAAGTTTGGCTTCCCAGGCCAAGGACAACCACAAAGCATTCTTTAGCTATGTCTACAACTTCAAAGGTAATACACAATTGTGTGCAGAGCTCATTGTAAATGGAGCCACCTATACTGAGCCAGAAGATACAGCAAGCCTTCTGGTTGATAAATTCAGCTCCAACTTTACCCCCCAACCTTCCCTCAGGAAATATCAAATATAACTCTCCCTACTATTACTAGGGAACAGGTCCTTAATGCTTTCTCTAAGACCAAGAGCACTGCATCATTTTTCCCAGACAGTATCCCAGGATGCCTTTTAAATGACATGAAACGTGACTTATCAGGGCCTCTGGAATTACTATTTTACTGTAGTATCCAAACAGGCTCCGTGCCTCGTGAATGGGGAACAGCAACAGTCATCCCTCTGTGCAGAGGTGGGCCATCTACAGACCCTGGAAACTACAGACGCACAAGTCTCACTAGTCTTACATGTAAAGCCATCACAAGAGTTATCATGGAAATAATAATCAGAGATATATAAAATCTCCAGGCACTGGACCCAACTCAATTTGGTTTCATCAAGCACAGATCATGCCTACTCAACCTGGTGGACTTCTTTGAGAAGGTAACCAAAGCAATGGATGAGGGGGAAAAATGATTCACACTGTCTACCTTGATCTGGCCAAGGCATTTGACACAATACCCCACTCAAGCATTGTTGACATCAACAGGTTGGGTATAAACTTGTAAGTCATGCAGTGGATAGACAAGTGGCTAACAGACAGGACCCAGAAAGTTAGAATTGGGGAGTCCCCCTCTACAAAAAGAAGCCAGTCACAAGTGGAGTCCCTCAGGGATCAGTCTTTGGACCGCTCCTTTTTTCCATTTACTTCTTTGAAGTCAAGGCCAACATCAAAGGTCTCTGGCTGACTAAATTTGCAGATGATTGCAAATTAGGAGTTGTCACTGAATCCCACACTGACACAAATGTCCTCCAGGAGAGGCTGACACAGACAAACAACTGATGTCAGAGCCATGGACTAAAACTAAATGCCAAGGAATGGATAATAGTATCCTTTGGGAAGTCATCCATCCCTAGTAACTAACATACTGATAACATACTCCTTAGAGCTGACCCAGTACTTAGAGACACACATAGATAGTAATTTAGTCTTTGACCATCAAGTGTCTACTGTAGTGAGGAAATTATTCTATGTTGCGCAATTTATAAGCAAAGGTATGGCATTGAAGTCCCAGGAAGTCATTGTTCCACTGTATTTGGCATTCATCAGACCTGTTATTGAGTACAATGCCCTCTTTGGTATGTACCTAACCAGGCATATCCAACAACTGGAACGCCCACAGAGCTTCCTTACTAAAAAGAATACAGAGCATAAGTAAAATGTCCTATGCAGACTGCATGAAGGCCCCATCTCTGTATTCTGTCTCCTACAGGCTTTTGAGGGGATATCTGTGCCTGGCATACAGGGCATTGTCAAACCCCACTCGGATGGACCTCCTGCATATACTCAAAATAAACAGCACCAGAATTCTATGTTCTAAAGACTTAAACCTTGCCTGTGATATAAATAGGAACTGCAGGAGAAACAGGTATGTATAGACTACCTCATCTATGGAACAGGTTTCCCATCCATGTGAAGCAGAGTTCCTCCTAACCCAATTCAAGTGCAACTTGGACAATTGGATGGACAACAGAAAATTCATCCCTAGTTTGGCACCTGTCTCTCCAATGGACACAAGCAAGCTGTAAATGGTTCATCTCCCAGGCCCCTGCTTGTAAATATTTCACATCCCAAACCCCCTGCTTACACTTATCAAGAGTATCAGAACTTGTCAGAGATTTGGGATGCATGGATAGGCTTAAAAATGTCCTTGTGGCTGTTAGCCTAGTAAACGTCTATGAACCTATAAATGCCTGACTGAATCGAGGGCAATGTGATGTGGAACAGAAGGATAAGAGTGTTGGGTGTCATACCAGTATACCTCACAAGTGTACCTAATTTGGACTTGCACTTTTTTTCTCACATGGTAGAATCCATAATGATTTTTGAGTAAGGTTTTCAATTCTCTTGAACAAACTGACATTTATTGCAATAAATAACTGTTTTATGAAAGGAACGCCAATTCATGCAGTCTTATTCTGTGAGCATAACCAAATTGGTAGTACTTATAGGTAGAAAAGGTGAATGATTTGGAAGTTTTCTCCATGAGTCTATTGCTGAAAGGATGAGAGATATGCTTCAAAGTAAACAACTAAAAAAGGCTGAGTAATGCAATATCTTAAGGCTTGGGAGGTCGTTGTTAAGGAGAAACAAAACAAACTGTCAAGTAAAGCTTGGCACTTCCTAAAACGGTTCATGTTATGCCATGAAAGAATAACTATGCAAAAATAATCATGTGACCATCCAGAAAGCACTAAGCGAAACAAAGCAAATATTTTACTGTGCACATTTGAAGATATTGATATATTGCCCAAAACAGTGGATTGAGATTAGTGAGTTTTTTCTCATATTTCCTGAGATAGTGCTAGTCAATAGTAAGGAGAAACAAGTCATTAGGAAACAGTTTGAGTGGCACACCAGGCTGTCATTTGATGTCTGTTGTCATGCAAGGTTGACTAATTAGCTCAGTGATGGCGAACCTTTTGGGTTCAGCATGTCAAAAATTCAGAAAATGGTGCATCACCCCCAAAACAAAAATAAGGGATAAATCTCAATAGAATCAGGGACAAATCTTGAAATAAGAGACATGGACAGTTTTAAACTACTAGTACTATTAATTTGGGACAGTCAGAGAAAAAAAATGAACGTGAATTAAATACATTTTCTGAAGTAAAATAAGTCTATGAATTTAATTGTTGTCATTATCGAGTGTAAAAGGTTTCCAGTTTTAGGAGAGATTAAGAGGGAAAGTTGAGAGGAATGTAAAATGGCACACCCTTAGGAATGCAGACTACTTGCCATGTGCAGAAGTATAACCACGAAGAAAAAACAATGTCAGCACTGCCCTGTGCAGACTATCGAGACATTAAAATGAAATATCTTTGAGGTTAATAACTTCCTTACCTCTACAGCAGTGTTTTTGAACTGGCTCCTGGCACAAAACAATTCAATGCACTTCACACGAGCAATGAATGCAAAAGCAGTGTCATTGGTAACTCGGGTGTTAGTGATTGCTGGTGTGTCACCCAAAATGTTGTGGTGTGCCACCTTTGACACACGCATAGGTTTGTCATCAATGAATTAACTAAACCTAGCCTAGCTGGAAATGTGAGATTCTGTCTCACTGAAGTAGGGGAGATGGGTGGAGTAACTTGGTCAGGAACTGAAAGTAACAAAACTGCTCTTTGTAAAAAGCATTTTTTATCTCAGTAATTTGACGACACTTTTGAAAGCTTCTTTCAGAAAAAAATGTAGTACATCAGTAGGAACAACATTTGTTAAACTCAGTGCAGACCAATCAATGACACAATAATCATCTTCTTCTTTCAGCTTTTCCCAGTTAGGGGTCGCCACAGTGGATCAGCTGTCTGCTCATGATTGGCAGTGGAGTTTTACAGTGTCAAGTTGCCAGCCCGGCATCCAACTTTCCACAGAAGGCACACGCATGCACGCACTCACACCTAGGGCCAATTTAGAGTGCCACTGACTGTTAAACCTGGCAATATTTTTCAGCCAGGTTTTCCATTCTAAGTGAATTGAAATCTGATCTGACAACAAAGGGTAGAGCTACTTGTTCTCACAACCAGGGCTGTCGTACTACATTTTGGGACAGATTTAACCTTGCAAAGAAAAAAAAAAAACTCATCAGGATTTCTGCCCCCAAGAGGGCAGACAAGAATAAAAAAAAAGAAGAATTAATACATTTCTGGTTGAAAGCATCTGTGGATTACAGAAATTCATGACTAGATAAAAACATTTTTTCACACTCTGCCCATAGTGGTCCTTTAAAGTACAACTATGGGAAACAATACATGTTTTCTGTTATTTAACCTCATTTCCCCCCTTCTTAATGATCCCATCACCTTAAAATGTTATTTGGTCATGAGAAATCTCTCTTTTCCTGTGTTTCTGATGTTATCTCCTAGTGCTTACCAGTGCAGCCCGCCATTGTAAACTAAATGTTGCTCTAGCATTTGCTGGAATCTCCGACAAGTCGCCCATCATTCTAAGGGACGTTTTCTGCTAAATGCATTTGCACATGCCCACTCTTCTAATTCTCACCCAGTATATGCCCACTTGCTAATTATTCACGCCCTCTTTTTCACTTCAATTCATTTGTGGTCTTCTTTGTCCATAAATCCCCCCTTGGCCATAAAAGCAGGAACTTCTTTTTCATTATTCTGTTGCTGCATGTCATTTCTGTATTGAATCATTCAGTTGCTACAGTCTTGTACAAAGGATCATAGGAAGTTACTAGGCTATTGGCCCTGAGGCCCTTACAAGCCTAGCCAAGAGTTTAGTCCATGGTCCAACAAGTCAGCACCCTATGCCACTGTCCAGCAGGGACACAGGTGGAATCCTTGGGGTGTATTTTCTCTTCCCCATCCAGTTATCCAGGTTGCACTTAAAAGGGGTTAATGAGGTACTCTGCTGACATGAAGAGGGAGTCTATTCCACAAAACTGGGAGTCTCTGGGACACAAATCTGTCCTGCCAACAAGTCCTATTCATGTCACAGACCAGGTTGAGGTTATGCATGCAGATTATTCAAGTGGAGCTTGACTTGCGGATATGCAGCAGTCCCATCAAGATGGAGTCTGAGATTGCTTTGTATGCTATACAGGGGTCACCTCTGACTGAGGAGTCTGTAAGAGACTGAGTAGAGGGACAGGGCATTTAGCCTATCTGTGTATGGTAGATGTTTGGGGCCCTGAATTGTCCTGGTGAGGAACCACTGTGGTCTCTCCAGCTGCTCCATGTGCTTTGTGAGGTACATGCCGAAAGGGGCATTCTACTCAATAATGGGTCTTATAAGGGAAGAATACAGGGTTGTTATGACCACCTTGTCCCTGGATGAGATACCCTTACTAATGAGGTGGGCCATGTAGAAAGCTTTCTATACAGTGAGGGCAATATGGTGGTCAAAAGTCAGTTTGCTACCAACCTGGGTGCCCAAGTCCCTCACTATTGATTGCATGCTAAGAACCTTATCACTCTCCTCAAAGGAATGATGATGCATTTTTTGGCATTCAGTTTGAAACCATGTTTCTGGCACCAGTCATTTGATGATGACAAATTGATGACAGCACCCACCCTGCAGTCATCTGCAAACTTGGTCAGCCATAGCCCACTAGTTTAGGCCTGCACCTCAGAAAAATATATCCCAAACAGCAGAGGACCCAAGACCAATCCCTGGGGTACACCATTAATTACAGGTCTACTGCTTGAGGTGGCTTCCCCTATTTTGACTAGGTGGGTTCTATCAGTGAGCCAGTTTGCTACCCATCTGGTAACATATGGAATGATTAGCTGATAGAGAGTTTATCTACTATACCCGAGTGGGGAATAGTATCAAAGGCTTTGGCCAGGTCAAGGTAGGCAGTGTGCACTCTCTTCCCCTTGTCCATGGTCTTGGTGGCTGTCTCAAAGAAATAGACCAAATTTAACAGGCATGAGCTCCCCTTGATGAAACCAAACTGTGTGAGGTCGAGTGTCTGGATGTTGCCAATGTCCTTATTAATGGAGGTCCATGATAATCCATTCCATGGCCTTGCAGATCAGGCTAGTTAGGTTGATAGGTCTATAATTTCCTGGATTGGTGGACACTCCACCTTTGTACAAAGGGATGACAGTGCCTGCCCTCCACTCGGCTGAGACAAAGCTGGTACTCAGTCTTTGGTTGAATAGGGTGCCTAATGGTGCTGCAAGTCCTGCCTCAGTTCATGTAGGATGCAGCCTGGGATGTTATCGGGTACCATGGAGGCTGTATTTTTTTCCTTTGAGAGGGCACTGATGACTTGTTTCCAAGAGGAAGGGGGCAGAGACTGGAGATGTCTTGTTTTACTGATGGGGGGACAGACAGGTGAAGTTTTCACTGAACCTGTCTACCAGCAGTTTGGCTATATCTACAGCGTTTGTGTTTGTGGTGTCCTTGACCATCAGCTCTGAGCAGATCTGGGTGCTTCCCTTAGGATTGTGGACATATGTGAAGAAGGCCTTATGATTGTCTTTAGTAGATGTGGCCAGTTTGGACTCATTTGCTGTTCAGGATAAGGAGAGATTGCTTTCCAATTAGGCACCTGCTCCTTCTTAGTCCTGGACAGCATGGTGGTGCTGCGGTAGCGTTGTCACCTCACAGTTAGATGTTGCCCATTGGATTCTCAGTTAGAGCGTCTTCTGTGTGTCGATATGTGTGAACGGGTGTTCCTTCGTGGAAGGTTGTGCGTTAGGCCCGGCAAGCCAGCGCGTAAAACTCTACTGCCAATCATTAGCGGACCGGAGGTCCGCTGTGGTGACCCCTAACCGGGAAAAGCCGAAAGACACAAAATTTACTGCAGATGTCCACCAAACAAGTTTACTCTTCCTTGAGGAGGAGGAAGAGGAATTTGTCCTATTGGATATTCCTAAATCCATACAGCTATATAAATGCTCTTATAGCACTTTGGTGAAGGTTTGCACATATGTGACAGTTCCTATGGAGGGGAAGGGTGCTATGAACCAACCTGTTTATAACTTCCCTCAGGATGCTGTAATCAGCTTTGGAGAAGTTTTTTTTTTTTTGTTTGACCCTAACTGGGGGTAGGGGGATGGTGACTTCAAAAGTGACCGCTTTGTGGTTGGATCTTACCAGGGATGATGACATTGCAGGGATACTGCAGTGGTTACTCATGTTTGTTAATACCAAGTCCAACATATTTTCACCTCTTGTGGGGGTGTTAACCAACTGGTCCAAGGCATTTGCACTGACGAAACCAAGGAATCTCTGGGCATTTATGTTTTGGCATGAGTATTTCTTCCAATCTATGGTTGAATAGTTAAAGTCGCCCAGGATCAGGGTAAAGGGTTGAATCTTGATAGATTAGAAACAGTCCAGATAGGAGAAGTGGGCATAGAGTCAAACTTGGAGGTCTATAGCTAGCTATGATTTGAATAGGGGTCTTGTCAATTAACTGCACCTGGAGTGTTTCCATTGTTTGACATATTGATAACATACTGCAAGAGCTGAAATTTGTGTGGTGGCATTACATAAAAATAGCACTGTAAAATCTCAGACTGTTTCTGGCTCATGCTGCCTTTTTTCTACTTGGTGAGTTTGCTTGAATACATATTTATTGGAGGTTAATACACTTGTATTTCTGTTGTAAGAATTGTATAGGATTAATTAAAAATGTAGACAAAAAGCAAGCAACAAATGTGTAATTCTACAAGGACTTTGTTACTTTTGATAGAGCAGGACTTGTAAAGTTCAATGGAAAATCGATTAGGTGAATGTGCTTTGTAACTTTTAAATAAAATATCAGTAATGGACTCCCACTGCGTAAATGGCACATTTTACATTGTTTAAAAAGAAGGACTTCAGTGGAAAAGCTGGTTCCAAAACAGTTCAACTCATTTTCATTTGTACTGATAAATGGAAAAACATGTATACAAGGTATTGACCCTAGCATTGTTACATTGTATCATCTGACCATCCATTTTCAAAGCAGAAAAATGTTGCTACATCTAAGAACTAATGGCATGTACTGGCCAAATAATTAGAAAGTACCAGACAACCTGAGCATACTCCGCATAATTTATTTGCCACAAAAACACAGTGTATACAAGTATGAAATTCAACCTGTAACAATTGAATTCACTGCTCTGACTACCATAGTTAGACATCAGTTCTTTTTCAATTAAGTAAATGAGTGAATGAATCAATACAGTAAGACAATAAAAGTAACTTGATTTAATTGATTTTTTCACTCAATTTTTTTAATGTTTTTAGACAGGTAGCATTACTAATTTCAGTCCTAATTTCTGCTTGAAGTATCATGCCCAATGAATGAATGAATGAATAAATAAATACAAAGCTATTTTTATGTTCAGTTATGTATTCATTATTTCATGTAAAATTGGCCTCTTCACAGGCTTGTACACAGAAACGAAAGTTAGCACTCATGGAAATGTGTAATTTTTTTCATGTTTTCAGCAAAATTTCTTCTACTGTGCTTAATCAGAGAAATACACACATGCTTAGAAGCACTAACTAGTGCAGGACAAACTTAAGGGCATAACTAAACAAGTGCAGTAGTGGACAAGCCAATCCAAGGAATTTTTAAACAGCTAAATTTTTATGTACACATTTCATTTTATTCTCTGTCACTATTTGTTAAATGGTTAAGCTGAAGACATTATGGGAAATATTTTGTGTGTCACAGCATCAGCACCATGGTTCATTATATTAATGTTTTTCATTTACCATTTTGGGTTTCATTTGTAAAACCTGCTCTCTGCTAGTGTATAAACTTTACATGTTCTGCTTGAATCAGCACTGGTTTTCACTGTGTACCATATTTTACTTTTCCCATGTTACAAAACCTGTTTGATTTTGGGGGTTGTGCTTACTTGTACATATTAATGAAAGGGTCACTAAGATGTTTAATTTTTGTGCTTCTGCATACTTGCACATATTATTCCAGTGGTTGCTGAGAAACATGGTTTCTTGGGTAAATGTTTCCGTTCTTTGCCTCTGCATACTTGGAAAAATTACTGAAGGTGGCACTTGAAGAAAATGGTTCATTTTGCTGCTTGCCCGTGACTAAACGTATTACTGAATAGATTGCTTGGTAAATTGTTTCTTTTTTACTGCTTGATCAGATTTTGACATTCTACTAAAGGGGGTCACTTAGGGAAATGTTTCTTTTCAGCACTTGTACATACTTAGACATATTACAGAAGGGGTCACTTAGATAAATGTCTCATTTTGTTGTTTGTGCATACCTAGCCATATTATTGAAGGATCATTATGGTAAATCTTTTACAGTTGTGCATGCTTGGATATAGTAATGAAAGGATCACTTGGTTAATGTGTCATTACTGTGCTTATACATACTTGAACATATTACTCAAGGGTCCCTGAGGTATACGTTTCATCTTGGTATTTATGTTTACTTGGACATACTAAGGAAGGGGTCACTTAGTTAAATGTGCCTCTGCTTACTTGAATATACAAAGTGACTGCTGGGGTAACTATTTTTTCATTGTTCTGCATATTTGAACACAAACAGTGGTTGCTGGGGTAAATGTTTTACTTTTGTGTTTCAGCACACTCAGACATATTAATGAAGGGTCACTTGGGTAAATGTTTTTCTGTGCTTTTTCAAACTTGTACATATTACTGAAGGTGTCACTAGGGAAATTGTTCACTTTGATGCTTGCACATGCTTAAACATATAGCTGAAGAGATTGCTTGGGTAACTGTCCAAGTTTTAGTACTTGTGCATGGTTGGACATGCTACTGATGGGGTCACTTGGAAACCGCTTTCTTTTCAGTACTTGAATATATAACTGAAGTGGTTTCTGGGACTAATGTTTTACTTTTGTGATTTTGCATACTTGGACATATTCTTAAAGGGGCCACTTGGGTAAATGTTCCCTTTTGTGCCTCTGCATACTTGGAGAAATTACTGATGATGTCACTTGGGAAAGTGGTTCATTTTGATAGTTGCCCATGCCTAACATATTACTAAAGAGTTGGTTTGGACAATTTTTTTTCTTTTTTTACTGCTTTTGCATCTTTGGACACATTAGGGTTTGCTTGGTGAAATGTTTCTTTTCTGTACATATGTATACTTGGACATAGTAATGAAGGTGGCACTTGGTTAATGTTTTATTATTGTGGTTGTGCATAATTGGACATATGACTGAAGGGTCGCTTGGTTATGTTTCCTGTTGGTATTTGTGCTTACTTGGATATATTGAAGAAGGTAGCAGCTAGTTAAATGTTTGATTTTTGTGCTTGTGCATACCTGCACATGTAACTGAAGCGGTTGTTGTGGTAAATGTTTTACTTTGGTGTGTCTGCATTCTTGTACATATATTAATGAAGGGGTCACTCAGGTAAATGTTTCATTTTTGTGCTTCTGCATACTTGGACATATAGCTGAAGGTGTCACTTGTGAAAATGGTCCATTGTGATGCTTGTTGTTGTGTCTTTCGGCTTTTCCCAGTTAGGGGTTGCCACAGCGGAACTCTAACTGCTAATGACATGCCTAAATGCATTACTTAAGAGATTGCTTGGGTAACTGTTTCATTTTTAGTGCTGGTGCATATTTGGACATATTACCAAAGGGGTTGCATGGGTAAATGTTTCATTTTGGGAGTAGTGCATACTGGTACATATTAGTGAAGGGATACCTGGATACACGTTTCATCTCGGTGTTGATGCATAACTGGACATATTATTGAAGGATCCATAGGGTAAATGTTTCACATTTGTGCTTGTGCATGCTTGGACATAGTAATGAAGGGGTCACTTGGTTAATGTGACATTACTGGGGTTATGCATACTGGTACATATTAGTGAAGGGATACCTGGATACACGTTTCATCTCGGTGTTGATGCATAACTGGACATATTATTGAAGGATCCATAGGGTAAATGTTTCACATTTGTGCTTGTGCATGCTTGGACATAGTAATGAAGGGGTCACTTGGTTAATGTGACATTACTGGGGTTATGCATACTGGTACATATTAGTGAAGGGATACCTGGATACGTTTCATCTCGGTGTTGATGCATAACTGGACATATTATTGAAGGATCCATAGGGTAAATGTTTCACATTTGTGCTTGTGCATGCTTGGACATAGTAATGAAGGGTCACTTGGTTAATGTGACATTACTGGGGTTATGCATACTGGTACATATTAGTGAAGGGATACCTGGATACACGTTTCATCTCGGTGTTGATGCATAACTGGACATATTATTGAAGGATCCATAGGGTAAATGTTTCACATTTGTGCTTGTGCATGCTTGGACATAGTAATGAAGGGTCACTTGGTTAATGTGACATTACTGGGGTTATGCATACTGGTACATATTAGTGAAGGGATACCTGGATACACGTTTCATCTCGGTGTTGATGCATAACTGGACATATTATTGAAGGATCCATAGGTAAATGTTTCACATTTGTGCTTGTGCATGCTTGGACATAGTAATGAAGGGGTCACTTGGTTAATGTGACATTACTGGGGTTATGCATACTGGTACATATTAGTGAAGGGATACCTGGATACACGTTTCATCTCGGTGTTGATGCATAACTGGACATATTATTGAAGGATCCATAGGGTAAATGTTTCACATTTGTGCTTGTGCATGCTTGGACATAGTAATGAAGGGGTCACTTGGTTAATGTGACATTACTGGGGTTATGCATACTGGTACATATTAGTGAAGGGATACCTGGATACACGTTTCATCTCGGTGTTGATGCATAACTGGACATATTATTGAAGGATCCATAGGGTAAATGTTTCACATTTGTGCTTGTGCATGCTTGGACATAGTAATGAAGGGGTCACTTGGTTAATGTGACATTACTGGGGTTATGCATACTGGTACATATTAGTGAAGGGATACCTGGATACACGTTTCATCTCGGTGTTGATGCATAACTGGACATATTATTGAAGGATCCATAGGGTAAATGTTTCACATTTGTGCTTGTGTATGCTTGGACATAGTAATGAAGGGGTCACTTGGTTAATGTGACATTACTGGGGTTATGCATACTTGGACATATTACCTCAAGGGTCACTTGTGTATATGTTTCATCTTGGTATTTGTGCTTGCTTGGACATACTAAAGAAGGGGTCTAGACTATTATGTGGTGCCTTATTGGATATTCTAGACCTGGGAGAACATGCTCGATGTACTAAAGTACATCAAGTTATAGCCATTCCCTCATCAAGTACTCAGTACAGATTGTTAGTCAGTGTAAAATATGGTTCTAACAGCTACTACTTGCCTACAGTACCCTCCTCTTTTACCCTTATCTATCATCTACTGCTATATAATGCCACTGCAAGTGATCTGACAATCTCTTCTTCCTCAATTACCATCACTAACTACATAAGCAACTCTCATTACTTCAACACTTCTCAACCAAATGCAAGCAACAGGGCACACAAACACTGGACTTTATGTTCTCTACATTTAATACAACAGTTCCTTCAACACAGCAATTATCAATGGAGGGGGAGAGGCAAGATTAATATTTAACTCAATGGAATAATTTTAGCCAACATAGTTTAACAAAGGCATTATTAAGGAAGGCTTTAAGTTCACTTTTGATGGGTATAACAATTTTTAATTATAGTGACTTGGAGGTTAACAAAATATAGTTTTCTTTATTTTCTAAAGGTTTTAATTTTATACCAATACAAAAATCTGACATTAGCAAAATTATTGATTTAAAGTTGTTCCTAAGAAAAATAAATTTGGAAGTTATTTATGGTGACAATTTTTTTGGTTTAGTTTATCTGGTGATTTGTGAAGAATGAGTCTTTCTATGTGGAAAAGACAGAGTGAAAACTGAAAAAAAGAATTTACGAACACCACTATGATATTCAAACAAAAAAAAAAGAAAATAATGCATTATTTAAACATTTAAAAGAATGTGAGAATGTATGTTTTTTATATTTTGTCCTAGAAGTTAAAAATGACCTAAAAGGAGGCTTTGGGAGGATAAAATACAGTATATGGAACTATGATGGCAGATAACACTGCAAGCTAATGTTCCTTCTGGTCTTAATGAGAACATCTCTATAGCCTCCCTTTTAAAATTGAGAGCTGCAAAATTGTGATGTGAAGTGAATAATTTTTTTAAACGTGTAATACTGAAGCAATGATTTTTTTTTTTTTTTTTTTTAGGAGATTTTATTGTAATGGTGGTAGTTGGTCACTAGAGGGAGCCCTTACATTAGTTTTTTTTTAATGTATAATGGTTTGCACAAGAATTAATAATACAAATATTTTTTAATGGCTGTTATAAAGATCTGGTTTTCACACAATATGATTTATTTACACTGGTTTATAAAAACTTTTAAACTTATAAGTATTTAATCAGAAATATTATTTAGTAGTTAAAGGACAGATTGATGTTTGAAATGGTTTTAATTAAATAATTGATGGAATTATAAAAGAAAGATAGTATGGGATACATTGTATCTGATGAAGTATTTGTATTGAGGACAAAGAAGCCGTGATTTAAGTTAAGAGTTTATGTGTTTTATATATTAAAGAAGTGTTTTTCACTATTTGGTTGCGGACTGCTGTTTCTCCTTCCTGGGTGCTATTTTGGACTTTTATTACAGAATATAATCATCATACCATGTGGTAGTATTATTCTCTTTGAAATGAACAATGTTTCCAGGAAGCCTTGAATGGTTCATATAAATCTAATTCTTTGCATTGCTTGGACAGCACTATTACAAGGATTGCTGGAGTGCATGACCTCAGTTGTGTGTCCTTATTTATCTACAAATCTTTGTTTTATGAAGTGTGTGTACAGCAGTCTGGGACACCAGCCTGATGTTAATATCACCACTGTGTACACAGGCATTCTTTCTATGGTATGGATGTTGTTTGCCCTTGTGTATGTGTAACAGTAAATCATGCTTCTTCAGAAGGAGCACAGTGTAAGAGATGCACAGGACATCTGACAGCAGTTTACATTTTTTTCATTGAAATGTTGTTTTTTGTGATTATATTAATCACAGTGGTTTCCAGAGCAGTACATTTCTGAAGTGATTGCAACTAACTATTGAAACCCTCTGCCATCATAGAGGCAGTAGCCTGCCTTTGACACGTGTGACAGTTTGTGACTGCCAACTGTGTAAGTTGGTGTGTATGGCAAACCTTTCTGTAAATTCCCTTATCTTTCTTTCACTAGTGACATTTATGCTCACTGCACATGCTATTTTTTATGATGAATGATAGTCAGTTAATAGCAACACATAATCCTAGTGACAAGATGATGTATTCACATTAATTCAATACCAGACGTTGTTGAAACTACCAATCTTATTTAAAATAGTCACTCGTGAAATGGTTGTCTTTCTTTTGAAGTAACATGTAAGGCAATGCCTCAGACAGCACAAACAGGGCACCTGTAGGGGGTCATGGCTAGCTGTATCATGACTGCCAGTCCATTGCTTTATAGTTAAACTTATCACACGTTATCTTTTAAAATCTTTTAAAAACAAGGCAAACTCATTTACTTCAGAGTCCCAATTTCTGCAATCACCTATCACATGAGAAAACAGATTTCTGTCAGTGACACTACCCTCTTAAGGAAAAAAGGTGTGGTTATTTTTATTCATAAGCCCTCATGTTATGTCTTCAGAAGTCATTCAGAGACACATGTATCTGTTGTTTTCTACTAAATTAAAACAGTGTCAACCCTGAACTTCAGAGCAAGTGCTGCTTTGTTGTCTTCTAATCCGATTTGCAACACAAACATTTACAGACATTAATTTCCATTTGCAAGCCTACAGCATGTTTATTTTCATTTACCTTTGTCACCTCCACAGGGTGCTTTCCCTCTGCACTTCATCTCTACCTTTTGATATGCACATGCGAACTCCAAAGCATTTTTCTTACATGACTAGTTACTAATGCATTTGTCAAAAATGAGTCATGAAGAGCAGACTGAATGTAATCATCTGTTCTCTGTCCATTCATCACCTTGTTTACATTTTTTTTAGTAATGTTGATTTTCAAAAATAGACATGAAATTATAAATATAGACCATCTGTTAGAAAGACATACAACAATGTGCTACTAGTACTCAAGCATACACATTGAGCGTTGATATCTAAAGTGACAGGTTGCATATAGATGTAATGCACTAGTCATTTTTGAAAGAGAAATCAGGTTTGAGGAAGATGAAATGGAAGGCAACATGGGAAAGGAAAGCTGAATTATGAAAGGCAAGAAATTCCTGTACATAGAAGTTCGAAGCTTTAGTGCTCTTTGTTCAAAATGATTATGGAGTTTTTAGATATTACTGCAGATAACTACGAAGTCATGGTAGTGCAGTACAGGGAAATATACATTCTTTTTGATCTTTGCTGCAAGGATGTAATGCTACTCACAGCTATTTAAGTTGCTCATTTCATCTAAGGCCTCTTCATTGATGTGTCAAGGCTCTTGATCTTGAGAGCAAGGTGGACATTTAGAGTAGACTTATGTAGGATGAGGTTATTTTCTGGTACAGCAAGTAGAGATTCTACGTAATAATTTACTTTTTTTTTATTCTGAAAATCATGAAATATGAGGTATTCAATGGCCACAGTTTGTTGAGATCTGTGAGCATGGTTTATATACATCAACTCTCCTTGTTGCAATTTTCAGCATGGGGTCTGAATGTACCCTCAGCTTACAAAATCTGTTAGCTCATTGACCGTCTCTGACTTTCTTCTAAAGTCATGCTTGAGTGACACTTTTTTCTTAACCTATGCTCTTGGCTTAGCTCAGTGACATAGTTTCCTTTTGCTTACTTTGTTTCTCATAAATTTGTCACCAGAATATGTACAGCCTTCCCGCACATGTGCCTGGGATACTGTTGTCTCTTTGTTTATCATATTCTCTACAAGTGAAGTAACTTGTCATTGATCTCTGATGACCCCATTTCTTTGTCTGTCCATCTGTGTCCATCACAACACCCACCTTAGGTACTTAAATCATCCATAGATTCCTCAACTGCTTTTCCTTCACAGCCAAGATATCATAAAAGACCTACCAGTGAAAGCAAGGTAGTGTAAATATTATTTTAAATATCCTGTTGCATTCTTTTGTCATATACTACCCTTGACAATATGCATGATTTATTAACTGACTCTGCTTATTCTTCGATCTCCTAAATTCAGACTTCCACGCTCTTCATCCTCCCATGCAGTCATTGAAACCTATCAACATATCCCAGTTCATTGTTTCCAATCTCAAAGGTCTGCTTTTTTGAATTTGACACTTTCACACCATTACATCCACATTTTTGTTAATCAGTTTCTGCCTGTGTGCCTTCACAGTTTTTGTATGTGATTCACCTGTCATTGTCTGAAAGCCTCACTTAAAGCCTATGTGCCATGATACTTCATATGCATATGTGGCAGCCTATTTTTTTCTCTCTATCTCCCCGGTACCATTAACGTGGTCCATTAGCAGCATATTCATGAAGGAAGCCTAATGTACACCAGCTCCTTACGGGAATCGCTCTCAGTGTAAACTATTCATACTGCTGTGATTGGTTCCTTGTACATGGCCTGCTGTAATTCAGCGATTGTTTTTCTAGCATAACTAGCCAAAGGACCACAGTAATCATTTGTCTGGTGGCTTTGCTAATCTGCTTCTAAGAGTCTTTGAATGGTCTGCTTGACTGTCTGATTTTTCTTTCTACAAACAATGAGTTTGTCATGCTCCCTTCACAAATAAATACACAGAGTGGTAGAAAATTATCAGTCACCCTCTCCAGAATTGTCATTCAGTGTCGTAATAGCTTAATAACATTACACTGGCCACAGAAGTCAAACTACTGTTTGTTCTAGTATACTACACTGCAATGATTATTGCCTTTCTCACCAATCTGATGTGTACACGTAGATGACATTTGCTAATTCAGCCACTAGGTTTAAATATATTTAATAAATAATAAAACAACAAGACAATAGTCAATCAACACAGTAACTTCAGAGTTCTAAATCACAGGAAATATTTTAAAACAACATTGCACAACATTCGCAAATACAGAAAACATCTAATCTAATGTTTACTACATTCCTATCTATATCTAAAAGAGATACTATACTCTAATACATACTTATAAGCAAGGCAAGTGCAGGTGAGTGGATGCTTCTAGGTCAAAGACAAAATACAAAATGCAGTCTCTCTTTGAAAGAGTTCTTAAATTAATATCAATTATTACTGATGGGTAAGCTTGGATGGCATCACTTTGTCACCTGACTTAAGTTCCCAGGCTAAAACAGAAACAAATATGTATTTCTCACACAGAGATGTTAAATTCTCTCTCGCAGATCTTGGAAATCATAAAACAATAAAATGCTTTTACATTTGAAACCTAGTAATTATTTATCTTTCAAGACCATACAAAAACTTCTAGCTCTAGACATTGTGTCTGTTACTGAACTGAAACTAAGAGATAGCATCTTTTGTTTATGGCCCCATTATAAAGTAACTTCAACTAGGTACTTAAAACTGCCAATTTGTGTCTGCTTCAAACTAGGTATCTATGCAGAAAGGACACAGCTGAAATCCAGTCTATAGATTGTTTTTGGCAGCATTTGCTGCTCAATTTCTCCTGAGTGCAACCCGCTCTGCTTCCCCTCGCTCCGCTCCTCTACCCTACTCCCATTCCCACCCACCCCCTATTCAATTACATTTATTCTTAGCCAACCACACCCACTGCTTCTCTCACCCAATTAAAATTGCTCAGCACTCCTCACCAATTATCCGCTCATAAGACACACCTTAGACACCTCCTCTAGTTAATTAAGACCATATCCCACTTTGCTTTCACTTCCATAATCACCTCTCCTTACTCCATCACACTTTATTCAACCAAAATACACTTACCAACCAATAACACACCCACCTCATTCTTACCATACTCACTGACTTTCTACTACACCATGATCATCCTTCATTGTGTAGCACTATTCACTCTTAGCACCTTGTCCTACCTTACATCCTAACACACAAACTTAAGCTACACCCAAGCATACTTAGTTCCATCACCCATATAATCCATTCAAAGTAAATCCAATTTACATTTGCCTTTAACCCAGCTATGTACAACTACACAGCTTTAGATCTTGCCCCCTCAAATGGTTTCCCCCAATATACTACCCTACAGGCAACCATGCAATACAATAAACTAATACACAAATACCTAAACAACAACTACTTAGCCATCCTACTCAGTCTTAGTAGAGACATTCACCCCAACCCTGGACCCTCACCCTTTCTAGACAACACAATCAGTGCTCAAAACCACTCTTTTAATATCCCCAGAAAAAAGTAATGATCTACTTATAATAAACTTAAACATAAGAAGCATTTTAAACAAAATACAAGAACTGCATGCAAGCCTCTCTCTATATTCCCCTGACATGCTCCTTCTGACAGAAACCTGGCTTAAATCAGATATCCTTGATAATGAAATTCTTCCCACTGGCTATAGCATGCTCAGGCATGATAGGAAAACAAAAAGGGGCAGCGGTATAGCCCTACTCTTCAAAAAAACATCTTACATTAGAGAGGGTTAACCTTAACCACCCTAATAGTGCCAACATAGAAATACTCTTGGCTAAAATAAAACTCAACCAAAATAAAAATATCAACATTGTAGGTACCTATAATCCTCTTGGCAGCAACATAGACAAACTTGAAACCATCCTACAATGGTCCTCCAATAACCTCCCACAAGAGACCATTATACTAGGGGGACTTTAATATTAACTGTTACTCTTGCAACTCTGACCACCCCGCCACCCATATCAACCTCTACGGCTTTACCCAATTAATTCAAACCACAACAAGGTTTGATAAAACTACTAAAAAGGAAACTATCCTTGACTGGATTCTCACCAACTACTCCACACTTTACTATAGTTCTGGTACCCTCCCCAATTCACTCAGTGACCACCCCCCAACATACATTATACGTCATCAGGCAAATCCTACAAAAAAACATCTACTTACCAAATTAGCAACACCAAATATTTCAGGCCTCAATATTTCATAATATCCCTTAAGCTCTGCAACTGGAAACCCCTCAAAACTTTATCTCTGGACAGTGCAGTCGACAAACACCACATTTTTAAATATCTTAAATAACATGGCCCCTATCAGGACAATACAAGCAAAATCTAATTACTCTCCTTGGCTCACTAAACAGACAAAATCACTCCTAAAAAAAGGGATAAAGCGTGGCACAAATGGACCCACAAAAAATCAGTAGTTACTCACCAGAAGTATCGCCAGCTAAGAAACCAAGCCAAAACCCAAATACGACTTGTTAAGAATTACTATACTAGCTTACGAGTTAAATACCAAAATAATCCTCAAAACGTCTGGGCCACTTTAAGTAAAATACTACAACCAGGTCAAACTAAGACCCCCTCAACCAACAGCAAGTAATCCCCCAGAATGTATTGCTACCCAGTTTTGTAAATACTTCATTGACTCCATCAAAATCCTTACTAACCAATACTTCCCATCACTGCCCATCAACCTAAGCTCTCTACCAGACAACAACACATTCTCCTTAAACCCAGTCCCAACACACAACATACACAAATGCCCAGGCTAAAACCCACAACCCTGGCAGCTGACAACCTACCCTCAACATACTTAAAAATAGCAGCTGAAGCCATCTCCTATCGAATTTCCCTACTAATTATCCATTCCATATCTGAGCAATGCATCCCTACTCTCTGGGAAATTGCTCACATCATACCCCTACACAAAGGAGATCCCTCCACCAACTTCTCTAACTATCGGCCCATAGCAATCCTATTCCCTCTATCAAAAATCCTTGAAAGGTGTGTTCACACCCAAATACTTAACCATCTCCTAGACAATAAATTACTTACAAATACTCAGCATGGCTTTCGTCCCTACCATAGTACTACCACAGCCCTTATTAGCTTCACTAGCACCATCAGTCAACTTAGAAATAAAGGTGACCTAATATCAGAAATCTTTTTAAAGTTATCAAAAGCCTGTGATACAGTGTCTCAAACTGCTGACTGCCTTGTCCAAACTGAACCTAAGCTACTCCACTCTAGCCTCGTTTCAGAACTACCTCGTAGATCAGCAACAAGCAGTACGGTGGAACAAAGCTCTTTCTACCTTACTACCAGTGAGTATGGGCGTGCTTTAAGGGTCTACTCTTGGTCCTCTCTTTTTTAACCTGTTTACAAATAATCTCCATAATGCTACAACTCTAGCCACCCTTATATACAGTATGCAGATGACTCCACTGTCATATGTTCTGCCCCAACTCTACCTGAACTACAAAACTTAACCCAAACATCCTTCAATGCTATTGAATCATGGTTGGCAAATGCCCAATTAATTTTGAACCCAATTAAAACTAAACTCATGCTGTTCCACTCCACTAAATTAAAAACCCAATCCACTTACTTAAACATCACGTCCATTAATAAGACTTTGAGTGAACCAGTACCATCCACCCAACTTCTCGGTGGTGTTATTGATCAAAATCTGAAGTTTAACTTACACATTGCCAAGACTGTAAAAAAGTACACAAGAAAATAGGTACCTTATACAGATGCAAAAACTACCTAACCACAAAATCCAGAATAACCACAGCCAGAACTCATCTTCTGTCAACTTTACTATACGCCTCACCCATCCTTACCAACCTCTCCAAATCAGACCTAAGCAAGCTAGATGCCTGCTATAATAAGATAGCTAAATTTGCCACTAGCTGTCCCCCTAGAACCCATCACTGTAAGGCCCTACGACAACTATCTTGGTTAGAACTACCCTACTAACTCATTCTCATGCAGCTCTCTACTGCCCACCAAATGTACTATAAACCCAATAAAACACCAGCTCTACAAAGCCTCCTCAATACCCATATGTGTACCCATCCATTAAGATCCACTAATAAAGCTCTAACTGAAGTAACCAGGAGTAAAAATAGCTCAGGTGACTCCCTATACTCCTACTACATTGCTAAACTGTGGAATGCATTGCCACTTGTAATTAGAACTATAGCTAGCTTAAAAAAACTTAAAACATCACATTAAAGCCCACCTCACCAATTTCTGGACTTGTACATGTATTGGGCATGGGTAGCCCAAACCATGGAACTAGTGGATTTTAAAATTAATTGCATATGTAATGAGCATTGAATTTAAGCCATATACCTTATGTTGATTTTTTTCTTTCTCACTGTTAATATCTGCCAGATTTTAAGTCTTCAGTTTTCTATGCTACCTGTATATAAGACTAAGTATTGTAACTGCACTCTTATTGTATACAATGTCACTACCTGCTACTACTGTAAGAACTGTCTTCTGTTATACAAGGTTATTGGTCTGGTCTCCCACTTGACCAATTTATTCTGTTCTAGTCTTTTTACCGTTATGAATGTCTGTTACTACTTTTTTCTTTATTCTATTATACAATTTCTCCCCAGGCCTCCCCTGAAAAAGGGTTTTATGTCCAGTCGGACTCTCCCGGTAAACAAATGTAAAATAAAATAAAATAAATAAAAACTATTCTTAAGTTTGTAGGTTAATCTTCTATGTTCCAGCAGGGTACACTGTGGGTACATCTTAGCTCAGTATATAACATACAGTTCTGTACAAATCAAATAAATATTCACAAATGACATACAATTATTTACAAAATTCCAGATAGCTGGGCTGGCGATATTTCCTTATATCACAACCCAGACAGAATATTCAGACAGGGGAAGTGCCAGTAACATTAAGATGTCATGGGAGTAATGATCCAGATGTTGGGTACAGGCCATTCCTAAATAGCCCTGCAAGTCTTGGTCAGACTACCATTTGGATTAGTAGTAACATTACACAGTAGGATTGGACACCCGTTGCAAGGGCCTTATAGTAGCTGATAAGTAGGGGTTCTGGTGGCAGTGATAACTACCTTATAGTCTGGGCAGAAGGGGACATAGCTAGTAAACCTGTGCCAGCCTTCCCCAGGTGTGTGTGTGTGTGTGTGTGTGTGTGTGTGTGTGTGTGTGTGTGTGTGTGTGTGTGTGTGTGTGTGTGTGTAAAACAAATCTCCAAGAGTATGTGTGTATCAGCTACCTGGGCAGGGGCACAAAGCACTGGTTGAACAGAGAGAGTGTTAGAGGACTTGCCTTGGAATCCTGGTTAAGGTCTCCAGAGTTCTATAGCTGTGCCAGTGGGGAGTCTCATTAGGGATCTGGAGAAAGTGGCAGAAACCAGCCCCAGACTGACTGTGGTCTCTGTGTGCTCTTAAGGGAAATTGCACTTTACTGTGTGTGTACTTGTGATCCTCCCATTTTGTACATCTCTCACTGTTCCCAGTGGTGAGGATTGAGGCTCCTTGATTACTAGGCCAGTGTTGGGGTGTCACAGAGGTGTTCTGTCTTCTGTTACCGAGTGCGACTCTTCTGTCATTGTAGGTTGTAACTGGGACAGTGGTGTTTATGAGGTGCCTTCAGCACTGGTATCAAAGCTGGAAGCTCACATTTGATCTGCCTGTGAGGCAATGTGGTCTGATTACACGGTTGTTTTTATGACATCCACTATGAAACATGTCTGATTATCTTCAATTTTCCATGTTGGCTTTGCAGCCTTGATAAAGCCTCTTAGTGCCTTATTCCTGGAAGTCAATTTTCTGGTATCTGGCAAAGGGCATTTTTTGCTTTCTTTCTTGAAAATGAAACTTCTCTGTCTCTCTTTGTAGGGCCACCATTTTCCTTGCCCAGCCTAATCCCTTTCTGTAATCCTTTTTTTGTAGAAGCTTTTGCAATTTTAAGACTTCATGGGCTTGGCTCTCCAACACCAGCTGGCATTGTATCACTTTTTTAAAAAACTGGATGTGATTCTTTTTTTTCTGTATACCTCACAAATGCTGCTTTGAGGTGGTGATAATCATCAGCTCCCAACTATTTACTGTTCTTTGAGGTTTTATGCCTTTATTTCCTTGAGCTTTGTCTGACTAATCTTTAGGTATAGGTGAAGGATATTTGGAAGCAGTTCCTGCTTTCCTGTGTACATTGGTGTAATCTTTTGACAGTGTACACAGATTATTTTCTCAGTTGTACACATGCTATCAGCTTCCAGTGTTTGTGTCTGAGGGTTTGTGACTGTTTCACTATAACCTCAACCGAAACTAGAGACTTATTAATGGGGTCATTGATTTTTATGACATTATCTGCCTGTTTCCATAGGATCATATGCTTGAGCTGTATGTGAATGCTTGGTGTTGAGTATAATCACAAGTGTAAGTTTTCTTGAGTTAAACATTGACCTAATTAGTGAATGTATGTTTAGCCTGTTCTGGTGCATGACTGCTTTCCAAGTCTTTAATAATAGTACCAGTGCTATAGTGTTGCATTGTTTCAGTTACAACCGAGAACTCTAAGAAAGGATGGCCTCCCAGCCAAAGTCACATACTATTGTGCTGTATAGCTTTGAGCATGTATATACGGATGGCTAGCATCCATCCAAATGGAGACACAGCTGCAGTAGTAGCAGTGAAGGGGATGGCACATGTATGCCAGATGGAAGTCATGAAATGGTGCACATGACAGCTCTGCATACCAATGAGGACTGCACGTGAATGTTACTGCTGTGCATCGTCGACCCGTGCAAAAGCCAAAATCAGTCTAATTCAGCCTCCACCATACATCCCCTCTTTGAAAGTACTTGCCTGATACCGCATTTGTTACACATCCTTCTGCAAGCCATATAGATGTTCAAAGGTCATTTTCAGCATACTCAGTCGTCAAATGGGTACAAATCAAGTCCTTGTCTATCATTCTCCATGTCAGGAATATTCCCTTTACTGAATTGGGGATAACGCAATTAGTGGGCTATAGATGAAGTATTTGATGCGGTACAATGGCACTTTACCTTGCAATGCTTATTATTGCAATATAATGTGAATGCATTGTACTATTTGTAGTACATGTTTTGCTGTAGTTACTGCACTGAACTGAAACAAAGTTCGGCTATGGTGAACTTTTAAAAAATTGTGGGTGGTAGGAAGCAAGGTTCTTATGCCGTGATATTTTCTGGGGAGGTTAGATGTGAGAATTGAAAAATAGCATTGTAGATCAATGCCATGTGACAGTTGATTTTAAGATGCTAATTATTTAACTGCCATCTACACCCACAGCGGTTAGTGTGAGACTAATCAGTGCATGTAGACACACAATATAGTGTGCAGTATATGAGTAACACACTGCATCATAATCTGCATTGACTTGCAATCAAAAATTTTACTGGAATGAAAGTGAGCATCCCCACCTTGCATGGGTGAAGAATATCCAGAGACATCGGAAGCTGTTGAAGATTAGCGTTGCCACCCCTCCGTTTTTTTCCCCCAGAGTGTCCGGAAATCAGTAGGGCACGCCGGTTCTCATTCTGAGACTCCAGAAATACAAAGCACTTCGTCAGCTCGTCTGTACGCTAATGATTAAAAAAAAAAAAAAAAAATTGCCGTCTCGGTTGATTGGCTGCTTCCTGCATCAAGAGGCTTATGCAGCAAACAGCCAATCAGCACTTAGATTTGCTAGTCAATGCCCGTGAAAATTAAGGCATAAAAAGCGGTGCTTTCAGCTATGTGTTGCCTTTTTGTAAAAGGTCGGTGAGAAACTTAAGGTCTGAAATTTCTTTTCTTTGCTAGTTCGGCTGTTCTGGACGTCTTCAGTGGGTTGCCTGGTATGGTCTTCTTGTGGCTGTGTCCTTGTCTGCTGTCCTCTTTTGCTGCTGGAGCCTGGAATTGGAAGGAAGGATTCGGGATACTCGGGAGCCCTAGCCCTGCTGCTTGCTTGCTTGCTGGAGCCTGGAAGGGAAGAGTAGTGCTGTGGACCGGGTGGTGTTGTGTTTTTCCCCTGCCTGCTGCTTGCTTGCTGTGCCTTTGCAACTCGTGTTAGCTGCCTGTCCTGTTCTGGCTGAGAGGTTGTTTAAAGGAGTCCTGCTGCTGCTTTTCTGGAGGTAAGTGGAAATTTTTTAATATGGATGGATTGAAAGAGGTAGATTTTCAAAGCTTAGTGTGGCAAGAGAATGAGATACTGCCAGCACAGCTACTAGTGAATTTTGTAAATATTAAACTTATATTAATCCACTAGCGATATTTGCTTTGAGAGTGTTGATGGAAAAGTACAGAGAATGTCAGGAGGAGTTGCATTGTGTCTTTGTGGATTTAGAGAAAGCATATGACAGGGTGCCTAAAGAGGAGTTGTGGTATTGTATGAGGAAGTTGGGAGTGTCAGAGAAGCATGTAAGAGTGGTACATGTTATGTACGAGGGTAGTGAGACAGCAGTGAGGTCTGCAGTGGGAGTGACGAATGCATTTAAGGTGGAGGTGGAATTACATAACGGTTCAGCTCTGAGCCCTGTCTTATTTGTAATGGTGATGGACAGGTTGACAGACAAGATCACACAGGAGTCCCCATGGACTATGATGTTTGCAGATGACATTGTGATCTGTAGTGAGAGTAGGGAACAGGTGGAGGAGACCCTGGAGCGGTAGAGATATGCTCTTAGCCGGTTTTAGGCACCAGCGAACCCTGCGGTCGCTGGGGGCCCCCTGTTCTCTGGGGTCCCCCAACCACAGCAAGTTATCTTATCCTGATATTTTGTCACATCTGTAAAACCACAAAAAGCTAGTGCAGCAGTATTGCATATTTAATAAACTATGAGGGTAATAACTCTTATTTATATCTCCTTTAAAATTCAAATATATTTCTGGTTGTAGTAACGGCGTTTTGTCAAGTAACAGGCATCAGAATGCCATTAAATATTTTACTACTGACATAGTGCTCCTGGCTTAGTTAAACCCTGCTTTTGGACATTTTCTCCACTAAAAAACTAACTACAGTCAGCTTTTAGTCCCTGCAAAACCATGGATGCAGGGGGCCCCCTTAATCATCTTTGTGTGGGGGCCCCACAAAAGCTGCTGTTGATTGGGGAAAAATGAGGAATGAAAAATGCATTAATTTCCTAATTATGCTCTTTAACATGAACAGGGCTGTGATATGACCCTGTTAGGATGAAGATGATAATGAACATGAACAATATAAGCACTAGAGGGATCAGCAGCCCAGACTGACTTACCTCAGTGCAAACTTTGGATTTTAAGAAGAACTGATGCTTCTGATCATCAGGGATAGTTTCTCTTTCAGGTAGTTTTATAACTAATACCAGAACACCAGATACTATAACTCAATTTCTTCGCTTAAGAATTCAGTACAATCCCAAAAATAATAGAATAAATGCTCAGAATGATAAATATCTGTAAATATTTCTCTAATTCACTTAAAAAGTTACTAGAATAACATTTTGCATCAACATCTATTTTTGGACAATAAGTATAAAACTCAGATGTCTGGATTGATTGACTGTAATCCTGAATGATTTACCAGCAAATCAGACTTTTTACGAAGGATAAAGCAAAAGTAAGAACAAAATCAGGGAAGGTCTGTGAAAGTAGGGACAGTGACAAGTATGCATTACTCCTCAATGGGATAAATCTTACCGCTTCTGCTGTTTCATGGCTGCTAAACAGCAGTGACCAATCTGGTGTGGCAGTACCAATGTTGCACAAGGCATTGCTGTTTGCTGAAATAAGTACATAACTAGTACTGCTGTGGCTTGTGTGTGTGTGTGTGTGTGTGTGTGTGTGTGTGTGTGTGTGTGTGCGTGTGTGCGTGTGTGTAAAAAAACATCACTGATTTTTATCTGTGCATGCATCCAGTAATGCCAGGACACAGACATTATTCTTCTGTGTATCAGTAAAAAATGTACCTAACAAGTAATTATATTTCGAAAGTAAGACATAACATATATCACAGAACATTCAGACACTTAGATATTCTTGGAGTCTGGTTGCCCCCACTCACCAGACTGTCTAAATGGATAATGGGGACTCCCTTTATCATCCTTGACTCTGTGGGGGCCCCCACCAAAGCTGCTGCTTGTTGGAGAAAAATATATCAATTTTCTGAATACGCTGTTTAACCTGAATGGTGCTGAGATATGACCCTTTTAGGATAAAGCTAATAGCCTCTGTTTACAACCACACCCATTCTAAAACCAGCCCTGCTCAAATGTGTGTGTGTGTGTGTGTGTGTATATACATAAAGCTGCTACGGGTTATGAGGGGCTAGAGATTGTGTGACTATTACATCTTTAATTTTCATCACCGTCAAACCTTAGAGGTGTGCACATGAAGTCATTGTAGCTTGTGTTTGAGCTGAGGGCAGTGTTTCTCACAGAACTCAGAGGTGTACAAAGAATGTTACTATAGCTTGTGTAAGAGAGATGTACTGTTTAGGAGCAACAAATTTGAATATTACTGAAATCATTCTCACAATCACGTACTAGGCACATATACATGTGGCTACCTTTGATGGCTAGGGTGAAGAACATGCTATGTGTATATGTATATCATCAGTCACTTTAAATATATGACAAAGGCAATTTAAATCTCTGCTTTCATCCCAGTCTAACACCAGAGGGATGCATAGGCAGTGACTTGTCATTTTTAGAGGGTTAGGGAGGTAGGCAGTATTTCCAGACAAGATAAAAATATTCTCACAACTACTGGGCTTGTTAGTTTACTGTAAGCTACAATTTTGTCAGCTTTAAATATTAAGCCTTGGGCACAAATTATGCCTTGAAAGAAATAAATAAGACTGAAATTCTTTTTTTCTTCATAATTTTTATTTAGGCAACCATTGGAGTAAAATATTGAGAAAATGCTCTAAAATGCATCCCAGACCATCTGTAAACCTGTGGCCTCTTGGGCCCTGACTTGAGTTATTTCCTAAATGGTTATCACTGGGCTGTCTTGTTCAGGAAAGGTGTGTTGAAGGATGCAAGGAAAACTAAAGCTGAACCACAACAGTGAATTTCTTTCCTTAATCATAATTTCTGTTCAAGCTATTATTGGATGAAAAGGTTGTGTAAAATGCACTTCAGAGCATATAGAAAGTTATGGCTTCTTGAAAAAGCTTAGAGTAAGGCAAAATGTGAGAAAAGGAAGAAAAAAGTAACGTGGATGGTATGGGGAGCCCAAAAGGAGAAGGACTCAGAGGTGAGGACTGGAGTGTGTGTGTGTGTGTGTGTGTGTGTGTGTGTGTGTGTGTGTGTGTGTGTGTGTGTGTGTGTGTGTGTGTGTGTGTGTGTGTGTGTGTGTGTGTGTGTGTGGAGGGGTGTTGAAATGTAGGTCCAGTCATCATTTCACTTTAAGTCCAGACCTGTACATAGACTTATTGCAATGTATCACTGTTGCAACTAGGTGCCAGTAACTCTAACTGCCCCTTTGTTAGACAGCTCAACATAGTGATAGTGTGATACATAGGCCTGTTGTAATGTAAAAGCTTGTAGCTGCAGGTCTGTCTGTGGATACTACTCCTAAAAGTTTGCAGCATGAAATGAAAGGTTGCTTAGGATGGATGGCATTGTTAGAATGATACTTTTACTGGAAGTGCCTAGGGGGCCCCCAACTTGACATTTGCTGGTGGCCCCCAAAATGCTAACACCAGCCCTGGATATGCTCGAGAGAGAAGAGGAATGAATGTCAGCAGAACTAAGACAGAATATATATGTGTGTGAATGAGAGGGAGGATAGAGGAATGGTGAGGATACAGGGAGTAGAGGTGGCAAAGGTGGATGAGTTTAAATACTTGGGATCATCAGTTCAGAGTAATGGTGAGTGTGGAAGAGAGGTGAAGGAGAGAGTACAGGCAGGATGGAGTGGGTGGAGAAGAGTGTCAGGAGTGATTTGTGACAGACGAGTACCAGTAAGAGTGAAAGGGAAGGTCTACAAGTGGGTAGTGAGACCAGCTATGTTATATGGGTTGGAGACAGTGGCATTGACAAAAAGGCAGGAGTCAGAACTTGACGTGGCAGAGTTGAAGATGTTAAGATTTGCACTGGGTGTGACGAGGATGGACAGGATTAGGAATAAGTATATTAGAGGGTCAAGCCCAGGTTGGAAGATTTGGAGACAAAGCCAGAGAGGCAAGATTACGTTGGTTTGGACATGCTGAGGAGGGATGCAGAGTATATTGGGAAAAAGATGCCAAGGATTAAGCTGCCAAGTAACAGGAAAAGAGGAAGGCCCAAGATAAGGTTTATGGATGTGGTGAGAGAGGACATGCAGGTGGTTGATGTGCCAGAGCAAGATGCAGAGGACAGGAAGAAATGGAAACAGTTGATCTGCTGTGGCGACCCCTGACGGGAGCAGCCGAAAGAAGATGATTAATCCACTAGCTGTGCTGGCGCTATCTCATTCATTGATCGTGACAACAAATGATTTGTATAAGATGCTTTTAACTGTATCTAGATGTTCAACATGTTGTGGTGATTATTAACTAGAACAATTTCTAGTTTGTAATCACCACATCTATCTTTATCTGTAGTTTATAGGATACTGTCTGCAGACTGAGATATATAAGCAAGGGTTGGTTTGGCGGTTTTTACTGCAGTTATTGTAATTTTCTATTTTTCATGTGGGTGCACTTTGATTTATTATTTTTCATGTGAGCGCACTTTGATGTTACAGTGAATGTATACTGACTGAGTTATATAGGGTTCTTGCTATGATTGCAGAACTATCATTTCTCTAGTTTGTCATCACTGCTAGGTTTACCTTGATCTGCATTTTCTAGGGTATACCAAGGCTTACTATGGCTGTTTTTACTGCAATGTTTTAAATCTTTCATGTGGTTTTGTACTTTGTTACAGTGAATATATAATGACTACATGATTTGTATAAGATGCTTGGACTGTAGAACTGTCTTTTCTAGTCTGTCATCACAGTGATGTTTACCTTGAACTGTTTTTCTTTCTAGGTGTACTGTCTTGGGTATATAGCAAGGCTTAATGTAGCTGTTTTTCTTTGGGACTGTCAATGTGAAATATTTCATGTGGTTTTGAGCTTGTTACAGTGAATATATACTGTATATTTTCTTATTAAATATGTTTAAATGTTTTGTTGTGGTGTAGATATTTATTTTGAGACTACTTGCATATTTATTTAGTGACACTGTGGACCACTCTACCTTGGCATTGGTCAAACTACCAATGTTTAATATTACTATTGCACAGTAAGACTGAACACACTTTGTTAGGGCCTTAAAGTTGCTGATAAGGAGTAGGTGGCAATGATTATCTTGTAGTCTGGGGAAAAGGGGGGCATAGTTAATAAACTTGTGCCAGCCTTTCCTGTGTGTGTATAAATCAGACCTCAGTGTGTCTCAACTGCTTGAGCAGGGGCCCAAAGCACTGGCTAGACAAATAGGGTGCTGGAGGTCTTCACTTGGCCACTATGCTCAACTCTATAGCTGTGCCAGTGGGAGGTGGTGGTGGGGATCTGGAGTGGAAAAAGGGAGAGAAACCAGCCGCAAGTTGACTGGTCTCTGTGCTGTTAAGAGAAATTGCACTTCATATGAGGTGTTGCATCTGGAATACTGTGGGGCTACATAATTCATATTTATCATGTCGGCCCATACGGTCTATTTTATCATTACGCAAGTTATTACTGTTGCAGCCAGAGGGTATTATGATTGCTGAGCTACGTATTTCGCCTTTATCATGTAGGCCCACACTGTCCGGTTTGTCTTTATGCAAGTTATTACGGTTGTAGCCAGAGGGTATGATTGCTCAGCTACCATGTATTTAGTCTTTATCTCGTCAGTCCACAGTATGCCTGAACTTTCTTGCTGTGTCCAGACTCAGCTGGATAACTTTGCATTGGGTTCTGCATAACAGTAGAGGGTCTTAACTTGGTACATTGCTGTCGTGTCTGACCCATGTGTATTACACACAGTTGAATGCCTTCTGTGCATATTCTGCTGTCACACCAGGTTCATGTGTATAACAGCTGCAGAATGTCCCTCAGACAGGAGTTGCTTCTGCCTTTCATTGCTTTACCTCTTCACTGTTAATTTTTCATGTGGAGTCTCTCATGTTTTATTTTTCTCATACCAACTTGGTATTACTAGGGTGTGAAAGTCTGGAGATTCACATGTGAATGTGATCAACTCTGGCTAGTGGCTACTGACTGACACAGGCCCCACCAGGCACTGGTGTTGGCCACAAGTGTTTTGGTTTTGTATTAATAGCTGTTTCAGTTTATTGTAGTGTTGTTGAGCAAGGATCCTGCATGAATCATGTTCAGGAAAAGGTCAATGGATCATCAAGAAGAGGCTGAAAGAGTGTCTCCTAAGAGGTTTTTCTGCAGTTATAAGGTGTGGGAGCAAAGCTACTCATGGGTGCGACCTGTTCCAAATGCAGATGCCATGTCCAAGTGCACATCCTGTGGAACAATTTTCACTGTAAAATGGGATGAGGAAAAGGCACTGAAAAGCCATCAGAAGTCAGACAAACATCAGCAATGCCTTCAGCTTCAGAAGCAGAACCTTGTAATGACAAAGTTTATTCAGCCACGTAGTGCAACCAGTGAAGCTTCCAAAGTGACTGCAGCTGAAGTGACAGCAGTCTATCATGGAGTGAAGCACGGTCACTCATATGTATCCATAGATTGTGGAGGTAAGCTGGCACTGGCAGTTTTCCCCGATTCTACTTTGGCTTCGAAATTCAGCTGTGGGAAGACAAAATCAGAGTATTGTCATGAATGTACTTGCACCTCATTCAGAGGATCTCCTTCTGCAGGAACTTGGCAATTCCTATTTCTCAGTGGGATCAGATGCATCCAATAAAGGGAACAGAAAAATGTTCCCTTTGGTTATTCAGTACTTTACTCACACCCATGGCACACAACAGAAACTCCTTGATTTCTACATGGATTATAACGAAAGTTCTGAATGTATCTTTACTAGAATAAAGGACATCCTTGTGCATAAAGGACTCAAAGTACAAAACATTGCTAGCTATGCTGCAGACAATGCCTCAGACAGTTATGGAAAGCACAGGCCTGTTTTTAAAAGTTTGAAATCTGAGGTGCCTCACATCATTGCAGTAAACTGTTTATGCCATGTTATACACAACTTTGCCAAGCATGCAAGCAAGTCCCTTGCAAAGTTTGATGTGGAGACTCTGTTTTTGAAGGTATATAGTGAGTTTTCAACATCTGCTAAAAAAAATGGCACTGTTGAAAGACTTCTATTCTTTCCTAGACCAGGACTTTAAGGAAATCATGCAGCATGTTATAACAAGGTGGCTGTCTTTGTTCCCAGCTGTGTTGAGGCTGATAGAATGCTGGCCTGCTATTAAAAGTTATTTTATTAGTCAAGGGCCTGAGGACTGTCACCCCCTTATCTGGAAATTTGTTGAGGCCGATGAAGACGGCATCAGTGGGGATATCTCAGAGGCAGAGTGCTATATACATTTCACGCATTATGTCCTGCAGGTATTCCACAAGCCTATAGCAAAACTTGAAAGTAACACACTGCTCCCGCGTTGTACTCTGTGATGAAAAATCTTAAAGATGAGTTGCAGAGAAAGCTAGATGACCAATTCTTTGATGCTAAAGTTTCATCTGCCTTACAGCACTTTACTCCAGTTGTCGCACAGCAGGTCTGTAGGACCTTCTGTGATTTTTACAGTAAAGCACTTTGTTAACTGCAGAAGTGATTTGACTATGATAACAGTCCCTTTAAAGCTATGCAGGTCCTCAGCCTCCAACATCTTGTAACTTGGCCAGAACTACGTACAGTTGCAGACCTCTTCAAATTGGAAGTGGGCATTTCACATTTTCATTTGAGGCTTGTTAAAAAACCTGCATAGCCAGTGATAAGTGGGGGTAGTTTACCTCATTGTTATTCAGTTTCTGTCTTATACAAGTGGTACAGTGAATTATTTTCTGTTTAAACTGTGAGCTTTGGCCAACTAAGACCTGCATACAATCAACTGTACGCATAAGTGGAGTTAAGTAAATTTTTATCTGCACTTTTATCAAATAATACACGATTTAAAGTAATTTGTTTGTGTTGCATTGAGCAATATCTAGCTGGACGTTGTGACTTTTTTTCAGTAGGTCCCCACCTACCCTCCCTGTTTTTGTCTTGGTGTTAATCTTGGTGGCTTTGAAACTGCCCGCCCCTCTTGTAAATTTGCACTTGGATACTCCTCCTGGGCCCATCTCATTTGCTCACTCAAAAAAAAAAAAAAAAAAAAATGTATCTGCTTTTACTGCATTTGGTGTTTCTTCCTACTTTATTTTGCTTTTGCGTCATCTTAAAAGTACTCAGTTGTATTTATTACTGCTTGGTGTAACTCATTCTAAGCCTTTTAGTTTAAGCACTTGGGCTTCAGACCAGTTGTTCTACATTAAGAAGGTTTGTGGTCTGCACTGTAGTGGCAGAACAGGTAGCTTACATCCTTCTAAGTTGGGAACTGCTAATTTTTCATGTGGAGTCTCTCACTTGAGGGCTCAGTGTCTGTTATTCTAAAAGTGTATTAATTCTGGTTTAAGCACTTGGGCTTCAGGCCAGTAATTTTACATTAAGAGGGTTCATAGTTTGCACTCTTGTCGGAGGAGAGGCTGGACTCTTCCCTTCTGAGCTGGGAATTTCTGGTTAAAGGCTTATAGTGCCTGCATATTTGAACTGCTTCTTACTGAAATTGGTACACCTTGTTTGCTGTAGCATAGACTAGATCCAGGCCTGCTGAATCTAGCTTTGTTTGTATGCTTGTTTTGTTTGCTTGTTATTTCCCTGAAACGCTAATTCCACCTAAAACGCGGCTTTTCAGCGCTTCTGTGGATCCCTAGTGATATCTGCATTGCTTACTGTACTTATTTCCTTGTTTCACTTGAATGAAAGTTACTGTTTGTCGTTTTTGCATTTAAGTTTCCTGTAGCACATTGCATTTAAGTTACCTGGCACTTGCTCACTAAAGCAATTATATAAGTCAGCACTGAAAAATTAAAAGCACTACGCCCTCACAAACTCCCCTTGAGTACCTTGTTCCCCATTGGCTCTTTTTTTCAATTATAAAGGAATTCCCAATACTATTCTAGCATGTCCAAAGGTCAGGCGTCAATCTCCTCTCCGGTCCAGCTGGTGAATCTGGGAATCTTGAGGCAATATTACAACTGCCTCATGTACACAGACAACCCTCTCCTCCTCCCAACAAATTCCAACACATGTGAGAGATGCAACCATATAGCCGAACTGGAGGCTAAGCTCTCTCAACTCAGTACTGGTGTAACCAGTCAGGAGGAGAAGGAAACCACACTCACTACAATTCCAGTCTCACATAGACCTACAACGACAGCAAACCAAACACAAACACACAAAAACATACTCGGAGGCTCTAAATAAAAATCTGCCTAAGCAGCAGAGACCTCCAAAGCAGACATCCAAGCAACCGCTACCCCAAAACAAAACACGTGCAACACACAGCTCACAAAGCCAGTGTGCCGAACAGTCACAGCCCTTAAGGCTAAACAACACACCTGATACACTTGTAATAGGTGACTATCGTCAGGCACACTGATGTCCCGCTCACCAGGCTCAACAAGAAGGTCACGGTGAGCTGCCTGTCGGGCGCTAGGATCCACCACATAACACAAGCACTCAGGTCACTCCAAGGCAAGTACAAATATGACTCAGTCATTGTCCATGCTGGTGTGAATGACCTGAGACGTACCTCCCTGGACTACATGAAAAGAGACATAAAGGAGCTCTCTGAGCATGTAGCCCAGGCCGGTATGACCCTGACCTTGAGTAGCATCTTACCCTCACCAAGAATGATGCCACAATATGAAGACAAGATGATCAATTTCAACAATTGGCTTAAGTATTGGTGTCATTCAAAGGGGATCCAATGCCTGTCGGCCTGGGATGACATGCTCGACAAGCCACGATGCTTCGCTAGGGATGGCTTGCACCTATCACCCCTGGGCTTTCGGATATTGGCAAAGGCTCTTGCTACCCCCATAGTGCCATTTTTAGGCAAGGCTCAAAAGACAAACCCACTTCCATAGGTATCACAAGGGATAAGAAACTAAGAGTAGTGCTACTCAATGCCAGAAGTCTAAACCTCAAGATGCTTGCACTCTAAACTCTCCTTAGCATGGAGGACATCGATATCTGTGCAGTAACAGAAACCTGGTTCAAGGCTCCTGATAGCACCCCAGCACTACCAGGTTATACCTCATACCATGCTTTTCGGCCCCAAAACTTGGACCGAACCACAAAAGGAGGGGGAGTATCAATATCCGTCAAAGATACCCACACCTCCAGGTTGTTGGCACGGCATGAAGCATCAGAGACTATCCATGTGCAAATAACAGTGGGTAAAATTGCCTTCCAGTTTATAGCCTGCTACAGACCACCCTCCCAAACCCAGGAACTCCACTCGGCCTTCCTGAGAACACTGGAAAATATGAAGGTCTCTCCAAACACCATTATATTGGGTGACTTCAACTACCCAAACAGACTGGGATCATTACTCTAGCTCCAACACCCTAGCCCAAAGGTTCCTAGAATTTATAAACTCAGATGCTATGGAACTACTTGTTACCACTCCCACAAGAGGGGAAAATATACTGGACCTGATCATCACCAACATGGGGACTCCATGCTCCAGACCAGAAGTGTATCCCTCACTGGTAAGATCAGACCATAAACTAATCTCACTGGATATTCACATCCCGACCCCGTCCAGAAAACCACAGTGAAAAACTTCTCTAAAGCAAATTTCACACTCCTCAAAACCGAGGTGGAATCCTTCAAAGCCCCCAGGCCTGTCGAAAATACGGCCCAGACCATAGAATCCTTTATAAACACATTCTATGAACACCTTCAGGAATGCATGAATCATGCAATCCCAAATAAAACCAAGACCCAATAATCCAAAGGCAGACGTCCTGTCTGGTGGACCCCAGCCATAAACAAACTATACAATAGAAGGAGGAAGCTACTACATGATAGAGCAAAATCCCAAAAAGGGAAGGCATCTCTGATCAGTATTAGCAAAAAACTACGGGCACTCATAAAATCGTCTAAAGCCAGCTTCGAGAGAAAAATTGCACAGGACACTAAGGATAATCACAAGGCTTTCTTTAGTTATGTTAGGAACCTGGGTGGGAATTCCCAGATATGCTCAGAATTAGTCCAAATTGACAAAAAATACACCAAACCCACAGACACTGCCAACATCCTAGCGGACAGGTTCAGCACAAATGTCCCCCCCCCTCCCCACCAAAAGGGCAAATATCTATCCCAGCAGAGTGCTGCTCTCCTGACATCTCAGATGCTCAGGTAAGAGCCGCCCTCTCCAAAGCAAAAAACACAGCATCAGTGAGACCAGACGGTGTCCCAGGCTGCGTCCTACATGAACTCCAAGAAGAGCTAAACCCAAACATAAAACTACTGTTCAATCTCAGCCTTACTACAGGATATGTACCCAAAGAGTGGTGTACAGCAACGGTGGTCCCTCTCCACAAAGGTGGTGCCTCAACGGATCCTGGAAACTATCACCCCATAAGCCTGACTAGCTTGGTCTGCAAAGCTATGAAAGGATCATCATGGACCTTATAAATAAAGATATTGGGGACCTACAGACACTGGATCCTACCCAGTTCGGCTTTGTTAAGGGCAGATCCTGCCTCTTAAATCTGGTCGATTTCTTTGAAACAGTCACCAAGGCCATTGACGAGGGGAAGGTGGTCCACACAGCCTACCTGGACCTCGCAAAAGCCTTCGATACAATACCCCACTCGGGCATTATAGATAAGCTCACCAGCTTAAATGTAAACCCTTGTGTCACTAGATGGGTTGCAAACTGGCTCAAGGACAGAACCCACATGGTTAGAATTGCTGGAGCCATGTCAGACTCCAAACCAGTTACAAGTGGCATCCCACAAGGCTCAGTCCTAGGACCTCTCTTGTTCGGTATATATTTCTCAGAGGTACAGGCCAACATGGAAGGACTGTGGCTGACCAAGTTTGCAGATGACTGCAAACTGGGCACCATAATCGACTCTCCAGCCGACAGAAGCATCCTCCAAAAGGACCTCATAGAAACAGACAACTGGTGCCAGAGCCATGGCCTCAAGCTAAACGCCAAAAAGTGTATAGTCATCCCCTTTGGCAAAAACAAAGTGCCCACAAATTACCACATAGGTGGTAATCCATTAAGTACAGAAGAAGTAATTAGGGACCTGGGGACCCAAGTTGATAGCAATTTCTCATTTGACAACCATGTGGCCAAAGTGGTTAGAAAAACATTTTATATAGCCCACCTAATCATGAAGGGATTCACATCTAGATCAGGGGAGGTCATCGTGCCTCTTTACTCATCCCTCATCAGGCCCATAATTGAGTACAATGCCCCTTTTGGGATGTACGTTACCAGACACCTGCAGCAACTGGAAAGACCCCAAAAGTACCTCACCAAGAGGATCAAAGGGCTCAAACAGATGCCATATGCTGCCTGGTTAAAGAAACTCCAGCTCTACTCAGTGGCATACCGCCTGCTCAGAGGCGATCTGTGCTTGACGTATAAAGCCATGTCCAACCTGGAATTAATGGACATGCTGCACCTCAGAAAATCCAAATCCCATCGAGCTACACGCTCGAGAGACTTGAACCTCAGCACTGAAATAAATAGGACATGCTGGAGGGACAGATTCATAACCCAGAGGCTCCCTTCACTCTGGAATAAAATCCCAGTCCAGGTTAGGCAGAGTCCCTCACCGACTCTCTTCAAGAGGAATGTTGATGAGTGGATGGGGATCGTAGGTTTACCCTGGGTATCACTTCTGTGTTACTGTTAGACAGAGGCACAGTATACTAACCTCGAAAAAGGGCATAGCAAAATTAATTTAAAATGGGTGGCTAAAGCAAAACACACTCTGGCTAGGCTTATAAATGCCCTAGGGCAGATAGCCTAGTATGAACCTATGAACATTGAAGCACTTTACTCAGACTACTACACTTTAACTGCTGCATTGCCAGCCCTGTTACAGATGACAGAGGCATCTGTAAGTGATCTCTGGGTGAATATTTTTAGTAAATCTCCAGACTGCAGGCCACTTTACAGACTGGTGCAGTTTGCCCTTTCAATCCCCCCCCCCCAGCAATAGCTTTGTGGAAAGGGTTTTTTCACTTATGGGGAATGCGTGGACTGATGTAAGAAATAGAATGCTTGTGTCTCTTGTGAAGGCAGAGTTGCAGGTCAAGCTAAACTTTAACACGAGTTGTTCACAATTTTATTCATTTGTGAAAAATAACCAGTCATTACTTGAGGCTGCTAGATCAAATTCCAAATATAGCTTCAAGTATAAGCAATGATTTCTGGCAAAATTGTGAAGACACTTTTTATACAATTGCTTTTCTTTTTCATCCAGTGCTGTCATTTTTGATGCACTGTTGTGTGTGTAGTGAACCCTTAATGTACTGCTTTGAATAAATTAGTGTTTTTTATATCTAAGTAATTGTATTGCCATTTTAGACCAGCTCCCAGCGGAATACCTACAAATAGCGTCAGATGCCATTGCCTATCCCATATCAATCTTGATTAACAGAACTATAACTGAAACTACCATTCCCTCTATTTGGAAAATCTCATATATCATCCCTCTTCACAAAGGAGGAACCTCCACGGAAACTTCCAACTACCGACCCATAGCAATATTGTCACCAATAGCTAAGGTCATGGAATGGTGTGTTCACAAACAACTCCTTCACTACCTCACCCTTAACAGTCTTTTGTCCTATACCCAACATGGATTTCGCCCCCATCATAGTACTACCACTGCCCTCCTCTCCTTTGTTGACTCAATCAATAACAACCGTAATAATAAATTAATATCCTCTGCTCTTCTTGCTTGACCTATCAAAGGCCTTCGACATGGTTAATCACCAGCATCTACTTCACACCCTGGAAACTCTACATCTTGACAACCCAGCCATAAGCTGGTTTAATGCCTACCTCTCTGGCAGGCAACAAGCTGTCCAATGGCAAAACAGGCTATCTGACCTACTTCCAAACACCATTGGTGTTCCTCAGGGCTCTATACTCGGTCCTCTTCTTTTCTCCGTCTTCATAAATAATCTTCACTCAGTCATCCCCAAAAATACCTGCATCCAATATGCAGATGATTCCACCTTAATCTGTTCTGATGCCTCCCTCCTGAAACTTCAAGCAATGACCCAAAACTGTTTTACTATAGTTGAAAAATGGTTCTCTGAACTGAAACTAATACTTAATCCAACTAAAACCAAATTATTACTATTTTTCCCCTCTGCAAATACTCCCCTAGGAAAAGAACCTCCAAATGCTGACAACACGTTCCATGTGGTATCCACAAATGGTACCATCATAGAGCCTGTCTCTCATACCAAACTACTAGGTGTGACTATTGATCACAAGCTTAAATTTGATATTCACATTAACCTAACCATTAAGTCTGTAAACAAGAAACTCGGCTCTATGTATAGAATAAATAATTTCTTAACCCCTTTTACCAAACTAACCATTGCTCACACTCATCTCCTCTCCACCCTCCTTTACGCCTCCCCAGTACTGTCGTTCCTCAATAAGCGAGAGCTCAACAAACTATCTGTTGCCTACAATCACATAGCCAGATTTGTAACAGGAACACCATATCGTACTCACCATTGCCTCAACCTAATGACACTCGGTTGGTTAGAACTGCCCAATCTTCTCAAACTCAACCAACTCACTGAAGCTTTTAAAATAATCAACCAACCGGATAGAACCCCCTCACTGAGCAAAATACTGACCCCCTACTCCAACCTAAAATCCCTCCGGTCGTCAAATAGTGTCCAGGTATTAACCATTAAATCTAATAACTCAGGAGGTGATGCTCTCTATGCCAACTCCATCGGAAAGCTCTGGAATTCCCTACCAAATAACCTAAGACTCATGACCTCGATTAATCAATTCAAAAATCACCTTAAAGAATTCTTCAAGTCTCACTGGTCATGCCCATGTCCTAAACCAGACTAATCTCAAACGTCTCATTCCACATTCCACCATTGTCTCTTCCCTATCCCAGAGTTTACTAACTTAACCTCTCGGCTCCACAATGTAATCTATGTTCAAGATTATCTATACAATTCTGTGATTGTTATTTAACCAATATGTAAGCGCATTGTTTTCTTTATCTGTCTCTATGTTATGCTATTTACTATTCACATTTAAATGTATTGTGTTTTTTTTCTTTTTTTGTTTGGTGCTTTTCTCCCCGGGCCTCTACTGAAAAAGGATATGTATCCAGCTAGACTAGCCCGGTCAACAAATGTAAAATAAATAAATAAAATAGTACAACCTACATGTGATATTAGACTTGTGCTGAAGGGTTAGTTTTCCCATGCTTGTGATGTACTGTTGTATGTAGTGAACCCTTGAATGAAGTATTGCTAAATCTTCTTTCTGCTTTTTCCCCAGTTAGGGGTCACCACAGCAGATCACCTGCCCGCTCATGATTGGCAGTGGAGGTTTATGGTGCCGAGGTGCCACCCCGGTGCCCAACCTTCCACAGAAGGCACACACGCACACACTCACACCTAGGGCCAATTTGGAGTGTCCAATCCACCTACAGCATGTCTTTGGGATGTGGGAGGAAACCGGAGCACCTGGAGGAAACCCACACGACCACAAGGAGGACATGCAGACTCCGCACAGAAGGCACCCCAGCCGAGAATCGAACCAGAAAACCTCCTGCTGTGAGGCGGCAATGCTAACCGCTGCACCACTGTGGCCACCCTAGAAGTATTGCTAAATAAGGTTTTAATTTACTTCTGACTCGTATATTTTTTCTATTTAGTGGTAAGTGTATGATATTAAAGACTTGTGCCGAAAGGTGCTACAGTAAAGGGGCATGGTTATCAAAGGGAATGGGTGTGGCTTGATTATGCATGGGGCGGGGCTTGTTTCTCAGGAAATGGCACTATAGAAATGTGGCAACCCTACATGTAGCCCATTTTTCCCTTTATAGGTAGCCAATGAATACTTTGCGTCTAAACTGTAGTTAAATAGTATGGTCATGTTTTTGAGTGCCATGTGCTTCCATTGTTTATTGCTCCTGCAGGGTTGAAGTTGAGCATAGTTCCTTAAAATGGTTGAGGTGCTTCACTGTACTCCTGCTGGCTTTTAATAGAATGGTTTTTCAGTCATTACTGTTGCTGTGTTTTTTTTTTTTTGGTATAATGGTCGATGTACTGCTGCCGATGTGTGTGCTTAAGTGCAGGTAAGTCTGCATGTGAGTGTGAATGCTTCGAGTGACTGTTAATGAATGTGCGTGTTTGGAATAGTGGAGTCTGCTGCCAAGTGAATGCTTACTTCAGTGTTTGTAACTGTTTCCATTTCCGGCGTTGTTTATTTTTCATTTTGGCTGTCCATTAGTCTTGTCTGTTGCTGCCTTCACACAGTGTACTGGCCTATGTACTGCTGCTGTTTTTCCCTGAGTTTTTCTGTCAGATGGTGTGCTGAAGTGTGGGTAAGTGTTTAGCATAACTGTAAAGCCTGCATGTGTGTGAATGCTTCAAGTGACTGAGTGAAAGTACATGTTTGCCATAACGTAGTCTAGTGTCTCCCCAAGTCCCATGCTGCTGAGCAAATGCAATGCATGCTTCATTGTTTGTGGCTCTTTCCATTTATTTTCTTCTAATTTTTCTCATTTTTCCAGCCCATTAGTCTCTCTCATGCTGAATTCACAGAGAGTGCGACTAAGTCCGAGTGTGTGTCTGTGTGCAGGAATGCAAGCAAGGGGGATGTGTGTACGTGTGTGTGTGTGTGTGAATGCAAGCAAGGGGGATGTGTGTACGTGTGTGTGTGTGTGTGTGTGTGTGTGTGTGTGCGTGAATGCAAGCAAGGGGGATGTGTGTGTGTGTGTGTGTGTGTGTGTGTGTGTGTGTGTGTGTGTGTGTGTGTGTGTGTGTGAATGCAAGCAAGGGGGATGTGTGTATGTGTGTGTGTGTGTGTGTGTGTGTGTGTGTGTGTGTGTGTGTGTGTGTGTGTGTGTGTGTGTGTGTGTGTGTGTGTGTGTGTGTGTGTGTGTGTGTGTGAATGCAAGCAATGGGGATGTGTGTGTGCGTGTGTGTGTGTGAGAATGCAAGCAAGGGGATGTGTGTGTGTGTGTGTGTGTGTGCGTGTGTGCGTTTGTGCGTGTGTGTGTGTGAGAATGCAAGCAAGGGGATGTGTGTGTGTGTGTGTGTGTGTGTGTGAATGCAAGCAAGGGGAAAGTGTGTGTGTGTGTGTGTGTGTGTGTGTGTGTGTGTGTGTGTGTGTGTGTGTGTGTGTGCATGCAAGCAAGGGGATGTATGCATGTGTGTGTGTGTGTGTGTGTGTGTGTGTGTGTGTGTGTGTGTTGTGAATGCAAGCAAGATGTGAGTGTGTGTTTGTGTGTGTGTGTGTGCATGCAAGCAAGGGGATGTGTGCATGTGTGTGTGTGTGTGTGTGTGTGTGTGTGTGAATGCAAGCAAGGGGGATGTGTGTACGTGTGTGTGAATGCAAGCAAGGGGATGTGTGTACATGTGTGAGAATGCAAGCAAGGGGGATGTGTGTACGTGTGTGAGAATGCAAGCAAGGGGGATGTGTGTCTATATAAGCAAGCAAGGGGGGACATGTGTGTGTGTGTGTGTGTGTGTGTGTGTGTGTCTGTATGCAAGCATGGGGGGTGCAAGTGTGTAACTCCTGCTGATCAGCTGTACAGATTAGAGAAGAATGTCCAGATATTTGCTTCCTATTTCTCTAATCTCGTCCATAAAATTATCTTGATATTTAGTGCCAGAAATAATCACAGGCACTTGAATTTCATACTTCATGCCCTTCCATGCTAACGCAAAACTTGTTCGCTCAACGTTTTTTTTTTTTTTTTTTTAAGCAATGAAATCCCAATAAATCAGCCTTTTTTTTTTTTTGCTCCAAAAAATCCAAAGGGATGTGTGTGTGTGTGTGTGTGTGTGAATGCAAGTAAAGAGGAAGAGTGAGTGAGTGAGTGTGTGTGTGTAGGGGTGGTGGAGGTGGGTGTTTATAACAGATCATTGTTTAATGTTTACAATAAAGCAGCACTAATCTTTCATGTATAGCCCATCCTGAAAGTAATCACACACTGGACCGTTCCGCTAACCACTCCTCCCCCATTTTGTTAGCATGTACTAGTTCTGTAAAGGTCTGTGTGTGTGTGTGTGCCTGTGTGTGTGTGTCTCTGCAAGCAAGGGGACTAGTATGTGTGTGTGTATGTATGTATGTATGTATGTATGTATGTATGTGTGTGTGTGTGTGTGTGTGTGTGTGTGTGTGTGTGTGACTGCAAGCAAGGGGGCTACTGGGTGTGTGTGTGACTGCAAGCAAGGGGGCTAGTGGGTGTGTGTGTGACTGCAAGCAAGGGGGCTAGTGGGTGTGTGTGTGACTGCAAGCAAGGGGGCTAGTGGGTGCGTGTGTCACTGCAACAAGCAAGTGGCTGTGGGTGTGTGTGTCACTGCAAGCAAGGGGGCTAGTGGGTGTGTGTGTCACTGCAAGCAAGGGGGCTAGTGGGTGTGTGTGTCACTGCAAGCAAGGGGGCTAGTGTGTGTGTGTGTCACTGCAAGCAAGGGGGCTAGTGTGTGTGTGTGTGTCACTGCAAGCAAGGGGGCTAGTGTGTGTGTGTGTGTCACTGCAAGCAAGGGGGCTAGTGTGTGTGTGTGTCACTGCAAGCAAGGGGGCTAGTGTGTGTGTGTGTGTCACTGCAAGCAAGGGGGCTAGTGTGTGTGTGTGTGTGAGACTGCAAGCAAGGGGGCTAGTGTGTGTGTGTGTGTGAGACTGCAAGCAAGGGGGCTAGTGTGTGTGTCACCGCGCTAAAGGTGTGTGTGTGTGAGACTGCAAGCAAGGGGGCTAGTGTGTGTGTGTGTGTGTGAGACTGCAAGCAAGGGGCTAGTGTGTGTGTGTGTGAGACTGCAAGCAAGGGGGCTAGTGTGTGTGTGTGTGTGAGACTGCAAGCAAGGGGGCTAGTGTGTGTGTGTGTGAGACTGCAAGCAAGGGGGCTAGTGTGTGTGTGTGTGTGTGACTGCAAGCAAGGGGGCTAGTGTGTGTGTGTGTGACTGCAAGCAAGGGGCTAGTGTGTGTGTGACTGCAAGCAAGGGGGCTAGTGTGTGTGTGTGACTGCAAGCAAGGGGGCTAGTGTGTGTGTGACTGCAAGCAAGGGGGCTAGTGTGTGTGTGTGTGTGTGTGTGTGTGTGTGACTGCAAGCAAGGGGGCTAGTGTGTGTGTGTGTGTGACTGCAAGCAAGGGGGCTAGTGTGTGTGTGTGTGTGTGACTGCAAGCAAGGGGGCTAGTGTGTGTGTGTGTGTGTGTGTGTGTGTGTGTGTGTGTGTGTGTGTGTGTGTGTGTGTGTGTGTGTGTGTGTGTGTGTGTGTGTGTGTGTGTGACTGCAAGCAAGGGGGCTAGTGGGTGTGTGTGACTGCAAGCAAGGGGGCTAGTTATTTTTGTCTTTATCCAGATTTATTGATCCCAGAGTTTTGGTTCATCCTGAACTTGGTTAATTGTGAAACTGAAATACTCCAATGACTTTCAAATTATGTGGCTTGTAGAAAACAAGAAATGGTCATAGAAATGCAGTTCATGGATGTTAGAGATGCAGTTAGCGATGCAAGAAAGTGTGTGACATATGTAGCTTAAGCCCAGTGCTTGATTGCTTGTTTATTTTATTTATTTAATGTATAAGACATAATTTGTAGTGTGGCTTGCATTTTTATACTGATACGTTAATTTACATAGGCAGTTTATCTTCTGAGATGGCTAACAGCTGACTGGTGACAGAGTTTTGGGTTTTGGATTTCAGTCTTCAGTTTTTGATCAAGCACCAAGTTTGAAAGACATTTGCTTTTGTAAGTTGGAACCTATGGAAAAAACAGTTAATTATAGTAAAATGATGAAATTGTTCCAAAAAATCCCAATGCTTATATTCCATTGCATAACATACTGCTTTGGTGGAAAACATCTACCAAATCTAAGGATTATTGTTATTGATTTTTAGGTTGAATATCCTTTGAGTCTGTCAAAATCAGAGAAGATCCTAATGCTGATCTGCTACATCCTTATTTATTTATTTCACATTTGTTTACTGGGAAGGTCCGACTGGACACGGGTCCATTTTCAGCAGAGGCCCGGGAAGAAAACCTCCAATAACAGTAAAATACAATGGATACATTCACTAGATAAATCATACATAGGCTCAATGCAGTATAGCATACTTAGCATGCAATATAACAGCAATAACCAGATAAAATAATACAGGAGTTCTTTTTTAGTTGAGCATACTTTGGAAATAATGACATCTTATAACATACTCAGAATGAGAAATTACTAATATAATTTTTTCAATCTCTGTGTTTTTTTTTTTTTAAATCTATGGGCTTTATCTATAGGAAAACAAGTAGAGAGAGTGGGAGGTATGGTCCGGAGAGCCATCACTTGATAGTAGAATCCCAGCAACAGTGAGTTGATATGGCCTAGCCTGGGGGAGGGTGACATGGGCAGAGCCAGTTTTTTATGTAATGTGTTTTGAGAAGTTTTTTGAACTGGAACGTAGAGGTTGTAGAGGTTATTCGATCTGAAAGACCATTCCAGGTTCTGACAATGGAGTAGGCAGAGAGAGATTTGCCAGCCTCATTTTTGTGTTTAATGACGTTTATGTGGTTCAGGTGTGAAGATCTTTCTGGAGGGGGTGTAGGGGTGAATTAGTCGTTGCGCAGGCCAGGAGTGTGTGTGACTGCAAGCAAAGGGGCTAGTGTGTGTGTGACTGCAAGCAAAGGGGCTAGTGTGTGTGTGACTGCAAGCAAGGGGCTAGTGTGTGTTTGTGTAACTGCAAGCAAGGGGGCTAGTGTGTGTGTGACTGCAAGCAAGGGGCTAGTGTGTGTGTGTGACTGCAAGCAAGGAAGATAGTGTGTGTGTGACTGCAAGCAAGGGGGCTAGAGTGTGTGTGACTGCAAGCAAGGGGGCTAGTGTGTGTGTGTGACTGCAAGCATGGGGGCTAGTGTGGGTGTGACCGCAAGCAAGGGGACTAGTGTGTGTGTGACTGCAAGCAAGGGGCTAGTGTGTGTGTGACTGCAAGCAAGGGGGCTAGTGTGTGTGTGACTGCAAGCAAGGGGGCTAGTGTGTGTGACTGCAAGCATAGGGGCTAGTGTGTGTGTGACCGCAAGCAAGGGGACTAGTGTGTGTGTGACTGCAAGCAAGGGGGCTAGTGTGTGTGACTGCAAGCAGGGGGGCTAGTGTGTGCGTGACTGCAAGCAAGGGGGATAGTGTGTGACTGCAAGCGAGGGGGATAGTGTGTGTGACTGCAAGCAAGGGGGCTAGTGTGTGTGACTGCAAGCAAGGGGGCTAGTGTGTGTGACTGCAAGCAAGGGGGCTAGTGTGTGTGACTGCAAGCAAAGGGGCTAGTGTGTGTGTGTGTGTGTGTGTGTGTGTGTGTGTGTGTGTGTGTGTGTGTGTGTGTGTGTGTGTGTGTGTGACTGCAAGCAAGAGGGCTAGTGTGTGTGTGACTGCAAGCAAGGGGGCTAGTGTGTGTGTGACTGCAAGCAAGGGGGCTAGTGTGTGTATGTGTGTGTGACTGCAAGCAAGGGGGCAAGTGTGTGTGGGGGCAAGTGCATGTGTCTGACTGCCAGCAAGGGGGCAAGTGTCTGTGTGAGACTGCAAGCAAGGAAAAAGCATGCTAAAGACAGACCTCTTATTCTATTAACTGTCTCTGTTTATACGAGTTAAATTTCTAGTACTGTTTAGATGTCCCCCCCAACATATTTGGCCTTGCCCAGATTACCTGCATTAACAGGTTGCTAGTCAAATTTCTATAAATTGCTTTATAGAATTAGGCATATCGCAACCTCTAAACTGTCCATGGATTTGGCTCTAAATGTTTCTTTTCACCTAATAATCCCTCCCCAGAAATAGTAGTTTTGCCAGAAAACGTGGAGGGTTTACAATTGCATGTAATAATCCAGTTAAATGCATGTCAATTTTTTTTTTGACAGCTGTTCCACTTAGGAGTAATAACATGCCCCTTCTTTGACAGCTTCCCAGCTGTATTGTCTGGCTAATTTATCTTTTTGATTCACATTTTCGGACCATTTAACATAACGTTGTGGTGGTTTTTTGTGGACAGTTAGTGGCAAAACATTATAGACTGAAGATAGAAAATAATGGCAGATATTTCAGTTTCACATTTTATACCCTTTCGAAAATTCATAATAATGCAAGACCTACTGTTGGATGATCTTTCTAACTTTGTAAGAGCAATATTTAAAATTTCTACTTCTACTTGTGCCTTTGTCCCACTTATGTATGGCTTGGCCCAGATTTAGTGCACTGAGGTTCATAGGTATGACATGTCAGGACCATTGCTGTCAGCCTGAGACATTTCAAATTGTGACATACTCATTACAGTGTATTCTGAGCTGATGTCACGTTTGCTTTTCATTTTTTACTGTGATCATGTTTTACCCATGAAGCAAGTAGATAGTTGTTTTCAGGCAGCAGATTTGTTTTGGATAACCAACATTTCTACAAGTGGGAGGTATCACAGCGATTGCTAGTTGCAGCACGTTGCTTGGCTATGTTACTTGGTAGTTTAATAAAGCTGAATATAAATTATAATTAGAACTGTTAGTACAAGGAGAAGTGGTTTGCGTTTAGTGCTGCTTGTTTTACTCGACTTGAGTTTGACGAGACTTGTGATCGAAATGTTCTGAATTGGGTGGTACTGTCTTTATGGGTGCATGCATTTAGTTTCACTGTTTTCTGGAATATTTTAACCCAATTAAAACACCCAATAAAACTTTACTGCACTGTACAAGCAATATAATTATGTGTGTGTGTGTGTGTGTGTGTGTGTGTGTGTGTGTGTGTGTGTGTGTGTGTGTGTGTGTGTGTGTGTGTGTGTGTATCTGACTGCAAGCAAGGGGGCAAGTGTGTCTGACTGCAAGCAAGGGGGCAAGTGTGTGTGACTGCAGCCAAGGGGGCAACTGTGTGTGTGTGTGTGACTGCAGCCAAGGGGGCAAGTGTGTGTGTGTGTGTGTGTGTGTGTGTGACTGCAGCCAAGGGGGCAAGTGTGTGTGTGTGTGACTGCAGCCAAGGGGGCTAGTGTGTGTGTGTGTGTGACTGCAGCCAAGGGGGCTAGTGTGTGTGTGTGTGACTGCAGCCAAGGGGGCTAGTGTGTGTGTGTGTGACTGCAAGCAAGGGGGCTAGTGTGTGTGTGTGTGTGTCTGCAAGCAAGGGGGCTAGTGTGTGTGTGTGTGTGTGTGTGTGTGACTGCAAGCAAGGGGACTAGTGTGTGTGTGTGTGTGTGTGTGTGACTGCAAGCAAGGGGACTAGTGTGTGTGTGTGTGTGTGTGTGTGTGTGACTGCAAGCAAGGGGACTAGTGTGTGTGTGTGTGTGTGTGTGTGTGTGTGTGACTGCAAGCAAGGGGACTAGTGTGTGTGTGTGTGTGTGTGTGTGTGTGTGTGTGTGTGTGTGTGACTGCAAGCAAGGGGGCTATAGTGTGTGTGTGTGACTGCAAGCAAGGGGGCAAGTGTCTGTGTGAGACTGCTAGCAAGGAAAAAGCATGCTAAAGCCAGACCTCTTATTCTATCAACTGTCTCTGTTTATACGACAGAAATTTCTAGTACTGTTTAGATGTCCCCCTACATATTTGCACTTGCCCAGATTTCCTGCCTTAACAGGTTGCAAGTTAAATTTCTATAAATTGCTTTATAGAATTAGGAATATTGCAACCTCTAAACTGTCCATGGATTTGGCTCTAAATGTTTCTTTTCACCTAATAATCCCTCCCCGGAAATAGTAGTTTTGCCAGAAAACATGGAGGGTTTAAAATTACATGTAATAATCCAGTTAGGGATTATTTTCTTTTCAGAAATGCATGTCATTTTTGTTTTTGTCTGCTGCTCCAGTTAGCAGTAATATTATTAAAAGGTGCCCCTTCTTTGACAGCTTCCCAGCTCTATTGTGTGCATATTTTCTTTTGGAATCACAATTTGCTCCATTTTACATAACCTTGTGTTGTTTTTTTGTGGATAATTACATGCCAAATCATTAGAGACTGAAGATAGAAAATAATGGCATACATTTCAGTTTCAGATTTCTTATCCTTTCGAAAATTCATAATGCAAGAGCTACATTGGATGTTTTTTTTTAAGTTTATAAGAGCAATAATTCAAATTTCTACTTCTATTTGTGCGTTTGTCCCACCTATGTATGGCTTAGTTCTTATTTCTTGTGCTGAGGTTCATAGGTATGACGTGTCAGGGTCATTCGCTGTCTGCCAGAGACATTTCAAATTGTGACCTACTCGTTGTAGTGTATCGTGAGCTTATTTCCTGTTTGCTTTTCATTTTTTACTGTGATCATTTTTTCGCCATGAAACTAGTGGATACTTGTACTCAGGCAGCAGATTTTGTTTGGGTAAGCAACATTTCTACAAGTGTGGGTATCACAGAGATTGGTAGTGTCAGCACGATCCTTGTTTGCTACTTGGTAGTTTAATAAAGCTGAATAAAAATTAGATTTAGAAGTGGAGTACAAGGAGAAGTGGTTTGCTGTTAGTGCTGCTTGTTTTTCTTAGACTTGATTTTGACTAGACTTGTGATGGAAATGTTCCGAATTGGGCAGTATTGTCTTTATTGGTGCAAGATTACTGTTTCAGGAATGTTTTCAACAATTAAAACACCCAATAAAATTGTGCGTATCTATATCTATATCTAATCTATCTATATCTAATCTATCTATATCTAATCTATCTATATCTATATCTAATCTATCTATATCTAATCTATCTATATCTATATCTAATCTATCTATATCTATATCTAATCTATCTATATCTAATCTATCTATATCTAATCTATGTATATGTATATCTATATCTATATCTATGTATATGTATATGTATATGTATATCTATATGTATATCTATATGTATATCTATATCTATATATATTCAGGAACATGTGTTTCTTGTGCAAGGGGTCTGTGATGTGAAAATAAACCGAACCTTAAGTTAATGTCTGGCACGGGCTAAATGTACTATCTTTGCATGTCGGTTTCAGTGCTGCTTCAATGTCCAGATTCTGACTGAAAGCAAGGGTTGCGTGTGTGTTGCGTGTGTGTTGCGTGTGTGTTGCGTGTGTGTTGCGTGTGTGTTGCGTGTGTGTTGCGTGTGTGTTGCGTGTGTGTTGCGTGTGTATTTGCGTGTGTGTTTGCGTGTGTTGCGTTATTGCGTGTGTTTGCGTGTGTGTGCGTGTATTATTTGCGTGTGTATTATGCGTGTATTGCGTGTGTATTGCGTGTGTGTTGCGTGTATTATTTGCGTGTGTGCGTGTGTGTTGCGTGTGTGTTGCGTGTGTGTTGCGTGTGTGTTGCGTGTGTGTTGCGTGTGTGTTGCGTGTGTGTTGCGTGTGTGTTGCGTGTGTGTTGCGTGTGTGTTGCGTGTGTGTTGCGTGTGTGTTTCGCGTGTGTGTTGCGTGTGTGTTTCGCATGTGTGTTGCGTGTGTGTTTCGCATGTGTGTGTTGCGTGTGTGCGTTGCATGTGTGCGTTGCGTGTATGTGTTGCGTGTGTGTGTGTGCGTGTGTTTTATAATGCGTGTGTGTTTCATGTGTGCGCGCGTGTGTTTCGCGCGTGTGTTTCGTGCGTGTGTGTCGTGCGTGCGTTTCGTGCGTGTGTGCGTTTCGTGCGTGTGTAAGCAAGGCAGGCTTCTGGTTTTTGTATCCTCTCAAAAATTGTGGTTTTCTGTCAGATTATTTTTGGAATTAAGTCACTAAATGAGACTGGTTTTCAGCCTTCATAACCTTACGAAAAATGCATGGAAAAGCAAGACCTGTTCGATCAACGGTCTCAATTTATACAAGATCAATTTTTAGTACTGTTTAGCTGTCCCCACACATTTTTTGCCTTGTCCAGATTTCCTGCATTAACTGGTTGCTAGGTACATGGAAACTTCTTGATAGAGTTAGGCATATCCCAACATCTCAACAGCCCCTGCCATTTGGCTCAAAAGGTTGCACTTCCCTTAGCAATCCCTCCACAGAAATGTCGGGTCAAGTGTTTGGATGTTCTCAATGTCTTTGTTGATGAGTTCCATGATGATGAGCTCCAGCCTTGCAGCCCAGGCTAGTCAGGCTTATGGGACAATAGTTACCAGGGTCAGTTGTGGAGCAGAATAACCATTGCTGTGCGCCACTCTATGGGCACGTAGCCTGTGAAGAGGCTGAGGTCGAACTGCATGTTTAGGTAGGGGGTTAGTCTGTTCTGTAGTTCGTGCAAGATGCAGGCTGGTACACCATCTGGCCCCATTGATGCTGTGTTTTTGGCTTTTGAAAGGGCTGTTTCCAGCTGTGCTTCTGAGATTTCCAGGACACTACTCTTTTCCGGTATTGTGGCCCCTTTTTGAAGGTGAGAGGGAGGTGAAGTTTGCACTGAATCTATGTGCTAGTATGTTGGCAATATCAGTAGGTTCAGTGTATTTTGTGCTATATTGCAGTATCTTAGAGCATACCTGCTAGTTGCCACTTAGATTCTTGACATAGCTAAAGAAGTCTTTGTGGTTACCTTTTGAATCCTTGGCTATTATTGCTTCGAAGTTAGTCTTGGATGATTTTATGAGGGACCTTAGTTTCTTACTGATACTGATCAGGGATGTCTTTCCTTCTTGGGATTTTTTTTTTCTGAACTAATTTCCTCCTTTTGTTGTATAACCTGTTTATGGCCGGGATCCACCAGACTGGTTTCCTTCTCTTAGGGTAGTGAGTGTTGGTTTTGCTAGGGATGGCATGATACATGCATCCTTGTAGATGCTCATAGAGTGCAATTGTAAAGGATTCTTCATCTTGGGCAGTATTATCCTTTAGTGTGGGGGCTGTGAAGCTTACCACCTCTGTCTTAAGTAAGGTGAATTTTGCTTTAGAAAAGTTTTTCACTGTGGTTTCCTTGGTTGGGGGTGGTGGTGTGGTGTGGACATCCAGGGTGATTAGTTTATGGTCTGATCTTACCAGTGACGGGTTGACCTCCGGTATGGAGCACCTGTTGCCCATGTTGGTGATGACCAGGTCCAATATGTTGTGGCCTCTGGTAGGGGAGTTTACGAGCTGATCCAGGGCATTTGAGTCGATAAATTCCAGGAAGCGTTGAGCCTGGGAATTTGTACTCAAGTACTTTTCCCAGTTAATGGTAGGGTAATTGAAATTTCCTGATATCAGGGTGTTTGGTAGGACCTTCATGTTTTCCATTGTCTCCAGAAAGGCGTAGTGCTGGTCCTGGGAGGGTGATCTGTAGCAGGCCACAATTTGCATTGCAGAATTGCCCGATGTTAGTTGCACATGGATGATCTCAGAGGTATTATGCTGTATTGTGTGGCTATTTTTTCTTATTGCATCACATTTTTGGTCCATTTAACAAATTTGTGTGTTTTTTCTGGGGACAATTAGTGGCAAATCATTAGAGAATGAAGATGGAAAGAAATTACTTCAGTTTCAGATTTAATAGCCTTTGGAAAATTCATACTAATGCAAGAAATACTCTTTTTTCATAATCTTTCACAGTTTATAAGAGCAATAATCCCACTTCTATTTCTGCCTTTGTCCCACTTCTATGTATGGCTTTGTCCTTGTTTATTTGCAGTGAGGTTCATAGGGATGACATGTGTCAGGGCCATCGCTGTCAGCCAGAGACATTTCAAATTGTGACATACTTATGTCCAACTGTCCCATGTACTGGCTCTCCATATGTCAAAGCAAGGCGAGGAGCAGTTATGCAGTGTAAATGTGCAGAGTATCCCCCCCTTCCAAGGTAGACACAAGTACAATGGCTTTTCATCTCTCCTTGATTTTGCACAATGTTCTGGTTTCTGTCATCTTTTTATACTGTATTTAAGCTTATCAAACTGCCTGTTGCTCTGTGTTTAAGTAGCAATGCTGTAATGACCATCTGGTAAGACTGTTAATCTTGTCTGAGATTGTAGGATGCAAGTACGTTGCAATAAGCATACTGTTAAAGAATTGCCAACTTTGAAAGCCTTTCTGTTGCCATGCAGAGATTACTTGCGTTACTAGATAACATAAGCATGGGGTATTGAAATAAATATGACTCTTTGTACTAAAAGACAGGATTACATTATTTTAAGAGCTCATAACAGGATTTATCTGCAAACTAAACAGAATGCCAATCGATGTGTGGTCCATATCATGTGCAGTAATCTGTTAAACAATGTATTGTGAGCTTGTTTCCTGTTTGCTTTTCAGTTTTTACTGTGATCATGGTTTCCCCATGAAACACGTAGGAGTTGTCAGGCATCAGTTTTTTTTTTTGGATAAGCAACATTTCTACATGTGGGGATATCAGATTGCTAGTTTCCACATGTAACTTGGTAGTTTAATAAAGCTCAATATAAATTATAATTAGAACTGAAGTACAAGGAGAAGTGGTTTGCTTGTTTTGCTTAGACTTGAATTTTGACTGGACTTGATTGAAATTTTCCAAATTGGCCGGTATTGTCTTTATAGGTGAATGCATTATGCTTAACTGTTTTCAGGAATGTTTTAAACAAAATTAAAACGCCCGATAAAACTATACTGCATTGTACAAGCAATACAATACAATCAGGAAGGTGTATTCAGGAACGTGCGTTTCTTGTGCAAGGGGTCCGATTTGAAAATAAACCAAACCGGAAGTTAATATCTGACACGGGTTAAAATTATTATCTTTGAATGTCTGTCTCATTGATACTTGCAGTCAGAATCTGGACATTGACGCAACGGGCACGTGTGTCTGTGTGAAGTGGATGGAGTAGATTGCACACTAACACATTTCCTGACCATTAAAATCTGGTATGAAGAACAAATTGTGTACAGGAACAGACAATATGCAAACTACAATTCACAGTTGGTTGTCAGGACCACCCAACACATATCAGTGACAGCTGATTTACTTACATTCCCTCTTTTGTAATGTGACTACATGCCTTCTGATATATATAGTTATAGCTTACTTTGCCCATTATCCAAACTGAAACACTGTCAATGGTGTCTTCAGTGAGGGTGATTGATTTTTCGTCCAGTCTGCTATATATATGGACGTATACATACATGCAATATAGGGAACACTGAACACATGTATTTTTTCTGCATTGGAGAATTCTCATGCATTTCCTTTGGCTCTTCTCTCCCACATTGTAACAGTACTCATGGCAGGGCACAGTCAAACTAGTGCAAGACAGGGATATCAATTTGAGCCCAGGTATCGACCTGGAGAGCCAAGGAAGCAGCGCCGTTTGTGCAACAGTGGTGAGAATGAACCGCTTTCATGGACCCGATTACAGCAGTCTGTCAAGTATGACATGGTGCCTATGTGGCAAATGCACAATGATGACCACGTCACTCGAATGCCTATGTTGCGTCTTCGCCACGAGCAATTGAAAAATGGGCAGAAATAACTGCAGCATCAGGTCACACTGCATGCATAACTGTGCATCCACAGTTTGACTCTGCATGCCTTTATACACACGTTTTAAAAACTATATTCAGGCTTCTGTGTCAGTGTAGAGGGTGTTATCAACCACTGCAGTGGACAAACAAGTATGTTGTGTCTGTCTGGTGGTCGGTGTCTCTGTCTGACCACAGGATTGCTCTGTATTTCAGGTTGTACCGGGTTGTGGCATACCGTGCATATGTGTTGTGGGTGCATAACAATCGAAGGCTGGGATTTGGTAATAGAATGGTGCTTCCCGCTTGTGTAGTGTTGCGAATTCGAGCACAGTTTCCATGTGCAGATGATGATTCGTACACAGGATTTAAACCCTTTGAGGGACTATGGATTTTTTCAGAACACTGACATGTCTATTCTTACTATAGCTGTGCATTGCTGGTCACAATTGAGAAATGCTTTTACTTTTCCAATCCTGTATACAGTACCTTATTTTGAAATTTGTGCACTAATAAAGTGTTTGAATCTTTGACTTGGATACTTAATGTGTCGTGTACATCTGTCTACCATCGCCTTAAATTGACGCTGCTCTGAGAGCAGAGTACGTACTTGCAGGCCTTTTCACTATTGTATATCATGATGGTGATGTCTTTTTATAGCAATATTTGAGCAACTTTCAATCCTTTGCAAATGTCCACCATAGATGACACACTGCTGGAACCGGAAGAAAACGAGAAGATGGTAAGTGAATCAAAGTTCATTGTGTTTGAGTCCTGCCTGGATTGCGTGTTGCTAAAATTGACCTGTCTGCAATACCACACACCAGCTGTGGAACTGAGGAAAGTGAAGTTGGGGTCCTATGTCTCTGTGAATGTTTCATGCATTAGTGGACATGAATTTCTGCATTGGGAAAGTCAACCATTAATAGGCCGAATGCCAGCTGGCGATCTTCTATTTGCATCATCTGTACTTTTCAGTGGAAGTACATATGCACATATAGCGTGATTCAGTGCTTACCTAGGACTTGAATTTATAAGTGAAACCACATTCTATTGTATTCAACGGGAGTATTTATTCCCAGTTTTGCAGCATACTTGGACACAGCATCAGACTCGTCTGCTAGAAGATGCAATGGGTAAGGAAGTAAGGTTAGCTGGAGATGGGCGGTGTGATAGTCCAGGTTATTCTGCCAAGTACTGCTGCTACTGCATGATGGACCTGGATTCTGGATTCATTGTAGATTTCTGCCTGGAGCAGGTCTGCAGAGGTGTATCCTCGGTGGCAATGGAGAAGAAAGCTTTTAAGAAGTGCCTGAAAAACTTGATGGATAAAATGTTACTGTCAAATTTTGTGGCGCACAGACAGACATCCTGGGATATGCTGCTGATGCCAGCCAAGAATATCCAAAGGTGGGATCATCAGTTTGATGTGACATAATATGACCCGTACCCTGACTAAGAAAATCACTGAAGCTGGGAAAAAGGAGAGTGCCAGATCTCTACTACAGTGGTGCCACAGTATTTCCAAATCACCTGTGGTGTGTGGTGAACGGGGTATGGGGATGAAGTAGTACTAGAGGAGAAATGGTTGTCATTGCTCTACTATGTAATTCAATTAGTCACAGTTGGGATGGTGGCAAGAAGGTTTCCTGTTGTGACATGAAATGCCACCATCATGGATATATAATAAAGTGGTTGAAGAAATATGATGCCTGTCACAGCATTTTGAAGAGTAAATTTGCTGCACCAAATTTCAAAGATACTAAAGCACATCACCAGTTCCTGCTACACTTGGTATCTCTAGGTGGTGTTCCATCCGATTATTATGTGCATTACCAAAGTTTGTTAGTTTTAGTTTTATATGGAATAAACGCTAAAGCAATCCTGGATCAAGTAACTGGATCATACTCATCGCCAGCAAGTAAGCAGTGGTGAGGAACCCCGCCAAAAGAAGTCAGCTGCAAAGGGAGAGCTAAGGTATCGCATGGTGTACCTGAAAGCAACAGGAACAAGTAGCCAAAACCAATATTTTGAGAAAAGAAAGTTTGACTACATATGTATGACCGCCTGATGTTGGAAGTTATAAAAGCTAAGTTTAGGTATCTTAAACACAATCCATGTCTATACCTGGACATACCAAAGAATATTGCTAGGTGTAAACGCCCTGAGAAGATCTATGGCGATTGCTGATATTTTTCAGCGATTATGATTAGTAAAAAACCTTTAGAAAGTTGAAACAGCGCTACTTACTAATGTGGACTGGGTAAGTAAATTGTGACCTTTTTTTTCAAATTACCTAATTAGAGTATCTATATTCCCCGCTATTATGCAAGATCACCCCTGATTGACCAGTTAAGTGACACCCATTGGGATGCACCCGGGCATTCTGTACAGCTTCAGAGATCTTACTGGAACTGGACCACTGGTGGGGCATACCTCAAATGCACCTGTTCACCTTTTCCAACAGGCAATTAGGCTGGCATTGCAAAAAGGAAAGGAATAAAAGGCAGTGATAAGCGATGCCATCTCCACCTTTTGGCAGGGGAAATGTCTGCATGCTTTACCACCCTTCCCATTAATTCCAAATGTGCAGCTGAAACTTAAGCCGGACAAAGGGTACATCTTTAGGTTGACTCACTACTGGCCAAGACAGCACTGGTTCCCTCTTTGGTCAATCACACCAAGTTACTACACTCAGTGGACCAACTAAACACTGTAGTGATCAGAGATGAACAAGGAAATCTTGCCTATCGAAGAGTAAACTATTTTCCATTAATTTGAACAGTTTTTCAAGACCCAGGAAAGGGACATCTGCCTAATCCTGTATTGTGTATTAATGAATAAAGACAGGTGCATAATAAGCTTGAAATCTTGAAACATGTGATATACAAGGTTCATAAGGTAATTGATTGTAATAGTAGAAATATAATATACCTAGCGCAATATGATTGCTGTCTACGCTTTTATGTCAGGAAAACTAACTGCACATTTAAAGAACGGATAAGAGAGCACACTAATAGCATAAAACAAAGGGATTCAGTTAGTGCATTATCAAAGTACAATGAAATTAGTGTTTTAAATCATAATTTTAAATTTATGGGCCTAGAACAAATTAGTCTAGGACACAGAATGGGGAACATTAAAAATTTAACTGAAAACAGTGAACTAAGATGGATACTAAAGCTTCGAACTGAGAAAGGACTAGGCCTTAATGGTAAAATCTCTATGAAGTGTGTGCTGGAAGCAAGGGGATTACCTATAAATTAGCTTTAAATGCACATATACTAGGTATATAAATAAATATATATGAAAAATACATATGGATTGGATTTACCATGTTTTAAAATATTGCTATATGGGTATGCTTGCAACATAGATCCATATTTGTCATATGTTCTTGGTTTGTTTTATGACAACATATATAGGCACATGTTTTACATTGTAATAATGTCCCTTCGATTTTTATTTTTAAGGCTAAGAATAAGAATGTGACTAGACTATATGAAGTATATTTTAGCCTTGATATGTCTATAAATATCTACAGTTACATATAAATTATTGTAACATCTATATATGATATTAGTATATTGGAGTGTACTAGATAAGAGTATCTGAATTATTTAAGTACATCTATATATCTTTAGATACTAATATATAACTTTTCGCTGAAGTCCATCTATGGTTTAGTTAGGTTAATTACATTCCATATGAAGGGCTACATTCCATTTTAAATCTGTA
>NC_056738.1:234820919-234873745 GCF_019279795.1 Protopterus annectens
AACATTAAGTGCTGGAAATTGTGTATACAATACTTCCTGTTGTTCAATACCCTGTTTCAGTTCTTGTTCATAAGTCTTGACATGATCATAAATATATACAATGTCTAGTATGTGTATTTGCAATTATGCATTCTAATAACATATTTACATGATGTTGAGCGCTTCCCGATCCTATATAATACTTCTAAGCTTTTTGAATAAAAATGATTTATAAGGCTAGCAACACCTTTTAATGGGAGTTGCAACATTAATTTATGGGGTATAGCAACTAATAGAGTTTTGCCTTATATATGGGTGTACATCTACGGTGGCTGCTATGAAATTTATATATGAGCATAGGTTCAAGGTATGTGTACTATCTAGAACTGTATCATTTATTAGATATCCCTCATTTTATATATTATAAGAGGGATAGGTGAATATAGCTTTTATATGGCTATAGAGATATAGCTGTCTTTGAACAAACGGGGATAGCGCAATGACACTTACATAGCGTATCTACGCACAACTGATAGAGCGAGTGCTATTATGTACACAAAAAGTTAAAATGGGTGATGCATTGAAGCTATCTACTTACTACCATGATCTGTTAAATGATTTCAGCATTGGTGGCGGTCGGAGTATACTACCATGCTTAGAATAAGGTGTAGTTCATATTTTATTTTATTATATCTAGGAGCAAGTAACGCATATATTCAATATGATTTATATCCTTTGATTGACTGCTTAGATGGTCGTTTTATTTAGAATATAAAGCTGTATTTTAGTGATGTGCCATTATAACATCAAAAGCACTGAGATTGATTAATGTAGCTGAATTCATGTGTCTGTGATTTGCACTAGTGACAATAAATTACAGTAGGCACGAGTTTACATGAGACGCAGCTCTATATTAGAAAGGCACAGTGATACATCTAGTTACTTTGGTTTGAACAAGCATATAAGTATGTCATGCAATCTGAGTCTTGGACATATGTATACCCGATTGCATAAAGCCATGTTCTTATTTTTACTTATATATAGTACAATTTTTTACTGCTATTATGTTATATATGAGATGGCAGTCTGCTAACTTGTTTGTTGGTTTAAATTAAATAAGGGAAGAATTGATGATGCTCTTCATTTAATTAGGGGGCGTTTATCTTGCACAATGGATTGATGTAAGTAAAGTTTGAACTTAATGAGTGGGAGGAGACATATATAAAAACTGCTTTTTATCAGTTTCTCTGTTTGTATATGGCCTGAAGCCACGATATGTGGTGAAAGCGCTCACCTATAAATAAATCTTTCTTAATTTTACTGGATGGTATTTTGTGTCATGCTTCAGTTTACCATTGTCATTTTTGTCTACAATTTTTAAGTTACAGTGACATGCCTGTGACAGTAAGCACACCTACTACAGCATATTTAAGTTGGAACCACCTACATCACCCATTCTAATATCATGACATGGAATGTCAAGGCCTCCATGCAGAAGTTGGCCTCTCAACACTGCAGAACACTTTTTCATGCAGAATGTGTCAGGTCAACACTACTGCAGCACTGAATGCATTAATTTTCCTTGTCATCTAACAGGAGTTATAGTACAAGAACCTTATTAAGTAAGCCTTAAGCCAAGTAACCCAGAAATGGCAGCCATAATCAACCCAATACATTCACCATCCGGTTTGGTCTTGTACTGGAAATGCAACTTGCATCAATAATATTACCCCCCTGTTCGATTATTTCCATTCATGAACTTACCCTACTATTTGACCAATTCATGCATGGTATATGAGCTAAACTTGTGCCATCATGCAACCACAGCCAGTATAGAGAACTTTCAGCTTTAGGCTAAAAACACACTGTTTTCATTGAATAAATAAACGTGTATATAGACAGTAAAGGTCAGTTGCACCACTGCAGTTCAAAACAAGTTTTACATTCTAAAAAATACAAAGATTGCCTCATGCTGCATCCACTGCAGTCATCAACCATAAATAGCACTAACAATGAGAAAGCACAAACTACAGACACTGTTTCGAATCATTGATCAGCAAAGTAGACTCCTCCAGGAAACTTACCGTTCAGAAGCGTCAAAATGCCTAGTCGCCATTGAGAGATGCTTCTCTCTGCCCAATTCGATGGATAATGCAAGGCCATTAAATTTGTACTTTACAAGTACAAATACATTTTTCATTGAGACAGTGCTCGCCCTTTTTTTGCCGTGGAACTTTCCGATATGACGCAGAAGTGTCAAGCAATTTTGAAAACGTGATGGCCTACAATCCAGTGCTTACAGACATTGCTTTCAGCTTTATGTAAAATTAAAAGATGTACATCTCTACTTTTACTTCACTGCAAACAAAAACATTACACTAGCTCAATTCATGACTGTCAATAAGGTACGTTGATTACTCAAAAACTCAATGATCCACTATTCCACAGAGACAAACATTGCAAAGCCAGTAAATGATTCAAATCTTTATTTATCAGTATCAAATTCAAACATGCAGAATATGGCAGCAGAAGATCAACTGAATATATTCATTGTTAGAAATTGTTATACACATATCCAATACTCTTCCTAAACAAAACAGACTGACACAGGACATTTCAGTTCTCGGCAGACACCCAGAGTCCCTCAAATGGCTGAAAACCGATGTAACCATCCTCTGTATCCTAGGTGGGAAAGGCCGCACGAATACGTGCAACAACACAAACTGGGAGAACCATGCGATTGCTGAAACCGAGTCAACGATTATTAAACACTCACAGGACATGTACCCGGTAGGCCAGCAGATGGTACAGCCTGAAACAGAATAAAACATTATTACAACTAAGGCAGCTTTAAAGTTGCACAATTCATGTCAGATACCAGCAGTCTTAAGCAACCCTATATGCCAGAAATATACCATGAGGTAAACATGATTATTGGCCAGCCAGTACACATCTGCTCTTTACTAGACAACCAGAATAAAACATTTCCCACAATCAAAGCCCCCTTACTTATAAAGACAAGGCTGTCCACTAGCTAAATTAACCCTTCTACCTTCACATTAGTAACATGCATTGCTGCCCCCTCACCCTACCCCTTACTTAGCAGTGAAGTGACAATAGCCTAGCTAGTTAATTTATTTATTTTATTTTTATTTATTTAAATTTGTTGACCGGGAGTGTCCGACTGGACGCAGGTCCATTTTCAGCGGAGGCCCGGGAAGAAAAGCTCCACAGTAAAATAAACAGACAGTAGTTACATTGGATTACATAGCAATTAACAATTTAACATAGCAATTACTTACAACATATTTACAGATGAAGAACATAGTACATCAGTAGACAACTAGAATCTTTATCTGTGAAGTACATAACAGACATTAACAAATGTTACAATAAGAAGTTCCTGCTGTATAATAAGTACTAGGCTTATGAGCATCTGAGCTTGCTATAATCAAGGTAGTTAGTGGAGTGGAAATAAAGGTAGTGGTTGGATGGGGTGGATGATATTAGAGTGGGAGTTGCAAGGGCATAGCCAGCATGTTTTTAGGTGCGCTTTTAGTAAAGTTTTGAAGTGGGTGCATGATGGTACAGAGGTAATTGTGGATGGGAGTGAGTTCCATAATTTGGCTATGGCACAAGAGAATAGTGCTTCACCAGCAGAGTTATTGGCTTTAGTGATCTGCAAGTGATTTTTGTTTCTGGATCTTGGTGGTCTGGTGGTGCGATAGGGTTGGAGTAGATTCTGGAGGGATGGGACATTTAGTGGATGGTTTACTAGTTTGTGGGTGAGTGAGAGTTGATACCACTGAAGGAGGTGAGGGAGTTCAAGCCAGCCCAGTTCAGCAAGCGAGAGACAGTGGTGACTGATAGCATGCCCCTGTGGTGAATTTAGCGATTTTGTTGTAGCAGGTCTCTAGCTTGTTTAGATCATATTGTCTTAGGTTGGTATATATTGGAGAGGCATAAAGTAGGGTGGAGATAAGATGGGAATTTGCTATTGAAATCTTTGCTGCTTTGGTGAGAAATTGCTTATTTCTGTATAACGCTCCTAGTTTTTTGTGGACTTTTTTTATGGTCATGGATATGTGAATGTCAAATTTTAGTCTATTGTCTATTTCCACTCCTAGCAATTTGGTGTGTTCAGTTGGGTATATAGTGGTGTTGTCTTTTGCTGTGATGTTAAAGTGAGAGTTGTTCTGAGTATGTTTGGTGGGTTGGAAGATGAGTAGTTTAGTTTTGTTTGGGTTGAGTATTAATTGGGCATCTGATAACCATGTTTCAACAGAGGAAATGGCTTCCTGTGTGATTTTTTGCAGTTTTGGTAGGGACTGGGCTGAGCAGATGATGGTCGAGTCATCTGTGTATTGTAGGAGTGTGCCATGTTTGGTGGCAGAGGCTAGATTATTGGTGTAAACAGAGAAGAGTAGGGGTCCAAGGGTGGATCCTTGGGGAACCCCTATGGAGACAGGTAGTTGGGGGAGATATGTCATTCTGCCATACAACGGATTGTTGGCGGTCAGACAGGTAACTCTGAAACCAGTTGGTGACTGATTGTGAGAAGGATAGGTTATTGAGGACAGAGAAGTTGTTTGTGTGGGACCATGTCAAATGCTTTAGATAGGTCTAGGAAAGTAGCAGAGGAGAGACAGCCATTATTTTTATGATAAAGGATAGTGTTAGTAAAGGAGAGTAAGGCAGTGGTGGTGCTATGGTTTGGTCGGAAACCATGCTGAGTACTGGAAATGAGGTTGTTAGTAAGGAGGTAGTCTGAGACTTGAGAGCGTATGCATCTCTAGTATTTTGGAGAGTGGAGAGAGAATAGCTACGGGGCGATAATTGGTTAGTTCTGCGGAGGGTCTGCCTTTGTGGAGGGGAATTATATGTGATACTTTCCACAGTGTGGGAACGTAACTTTCTGACAGAGATCGGTTAATCAAGATGGATACTGGGTAGGCCAGAGCATCAGCTGCGATTTGTAGGTATTCACTTGGGAGGTTGTCTGCTGCTAATTTGGTGGGTTTAAGTTTAGTTAAGAGTTTTTTTTATGTTGGAGGTAGGTACAGGAGAAAAAGAGAAGGCAGTAGGGAGATTACTAGTTGAAGGTGTGGGTTGGAGGAGAGGGGGTTGTGTTGTTTAGCTAGTGATAGTATGGTTTTGGTGAAGTGTGTGTTGAATGAGGTAGCAATATTTTCTGAGGAGTTAGGGATGTTAGGAGGAGGGGTACTGACTTTACCTGGGTGGAGGATGGAGTTTATGGAGGACCAGAATTGTTTGGGGCTGTGTTGTGAGGAGTCTAGGGCAGACTGGTAGTATTGGAATTTGTCCTGTTTTATTAGCTTTTAGACTCTATTGCGTAGTTCTAGGAATTTCTGTCTAGCTGAGGGGGTTTTGGTTTTGTGCCAGTGCTCCCAGGCTTTCTCCCTGTTTTTCATTTCTGACTTGGTGGTTTTCTGTAGCCATGGGGAGGGTTGTGCTTTGGTTCTGGAAAATCTTCTGGGGGCATGGTAATTAAGGATGTTCAGGAAGGTAGTATTAAAAAATTCAACTGCGTCATCTAGACTGAGGTACTTTAGAGGATGCCAGTTACATTCTTTGAGGGATGAGATGAATGTGAGTGGGTTAAAGTTTAGTTTTTTACGTATTTGACTGTAGATGACAGGTTTAGCTTGGTATAGGTATTTTTTGAGTAGGAATGTTGGGGAGTGATCACTGAGGCTATCTGATAAGCAACCTGTTATGTATGACTGGGGGCTCTTACTGACTAGTATCCAATCCAGGGTAGTGTGCTTGCTGGAGTTTTTATTTATCCTTATTGGTGACTGGACTAGTTGGGTGAAGCCATGAAGGTGTACATGATGTGCTGGATTGTTGCCAGAACAGGATTGCCAGTCAATATTGAAATCACCTAAGATGATAGTTTCTTGGGGGAGATGGTGGGTAGACCAGCTGAGGAGGTTTTCTAGTGGAGGGATGTTTTGGCCAGGTGAGAAGTAGCATCCAATTATGTTGATGGTTTTGTTTTGGTTAATTTTGAGGTTGGTATATATTATTTCTTCATTGCCTATTTGTGGAGCTGATGATTTTAGGATCTGGATGTTTAGATGCTGTTTAAATATTATAGCTACACCACCTCCTTTTTTTAGCCGGTCTACTCTTAGTATGCCGTAACCTGTAGTGAGTATTTGCTCACTGGTAATGTGAAGATTTAGCCAGGTTTCTGTCAGGATGACTATATCTGGGGAGTACAAGTCTATGGTGGCATGGACTTCATGGACTTTGTTGGATATACTTCTAATATTTAGGCTTAGTAGAAGGAAGTCACTTGGTTTTCTATTGGCTGTAATATGGGAGAAGTTGTTGTTTCTAGTCTGATTATGAGGATTGGGGTTGGAGATGGTAGGGCCAGGGTTGGGGTGGATGAATCCACTTAGGGCTAGTTTTGATATGCATGAGATTATTAGTTTTCTCAGTTTTTGAATGTTTGTTTATAAGGGAAACTTTGATTGTGCTCTGTGGGTAATGGGTATGGTGAGAGGGTTACTCTGTTAAGTTGTAGGGATGCTTTATGTTTGAGTAATATAGTTGGTAGAATATGCGGGGGGTGCATAGGGATGGTTCTTGAGCTGGTGGGAGGGGAGCTGAGTGTGGGTGAGACATGAGTGGTGGTGTGAGTAGTAGTACAGTGGTAGTGGTTGAGTGGGGGAATGATGGAGCTTTGGTAGGATGTAAAATATGCAAGGAGAGTGCATGCAGTGAGCATAGGAAAGGTATGCTTGTACATGTTAGTTGAGGAGGTGTGATAGTAGTGGGAAGATGGAGGAGGTAGTGTTGGGTTATCGCTGTGGTTGGCTATTGGAAAGATGGGAGGGGTTTGAGTGCAATAAAGGTGGGACCACTGGGGGTGGGAGGGAATAGGGGGCAGGGTGGGGAGCAAAGCGGGTAGAGACCCTGTTTGTTTCCAGCCCCCTCATACGAGCAACTATCACAAAGCAAAGACAAGTATGTGTTAAACAATCACAATTGACCAAGGACTGCTCTGAAACTGTAAGTTATTTCTTAATTTCTCAGGTGGAAAAACAGGATAACCTTGTATCAGTAGACTACTGTGGTCATAGTTTAAATTAACAAACACACAGTACTGATCAGTTATGGATACTATTTGCTAACAGAAGGGAATAAGAGAAAGTGGAAGGTGTGTGTGTGTGTGTGTGTGTGTGTGTGTGTGTGTGTGTGTGTGTGTGTGTGTGTGTGTGTGTGTGTGTGTGTGTGTGTGTGTGTGTGTGTGTGTGTGTGTGTGTGTGTGTGTGGTGGGGGGGGTGGGGCTGCGGCTGCTTTCAAGCCAAAGCAGAGTGCTCTCCAGGGGAAAATGAATATTGGCTCAAACAGGTAGACACATACTCAAAGTTAACTGTAGCTGTTTGCAGACAGTTTAGACCCGGACTGTGCTTTTCTTACAAGAATGTTAAAGGTGGTACCGCAGTTGAATACTTAAGAGTGGTGTTAGGTCTAGAAAAGAAGAGTACAGAGAGGAGTAAGCACTTTTGAGATGGTAAACATATATTATAAAGATTATAAAAAACACACTGAGCAAATAGCTACCGCATGCAGGGCAGTGTCTTGAACCAACTACTTAGTATATACAGATACTGAGCCAATTGGAAGAACATTAGAAAAAAAAAAGCCCCAGACAGTTACGCAGTCACAGATAAAAATATAGTGAGCAGCAATCTGTCGTGGTTCTCTAATGTGATTCTATCCACCAGTAACAGCACAATTATATAGAAATAATTAGACATTAGTATGAGCTGTCTACACATAACACAATTACATGAATAACATCAGTGAACAAGGTGCAGCTATGCAAATAGACCATACATACTATTATACTAAAAACAACTTGGTGCATACAAATGCTAGCATGCCATAGTAACATCCAGTAATAAAGCATAAATCATTTTAGATGTCTAACACAATTCAACATAAACATATACAGTTGTAAAATGTCTAATACAATTCAACATAAATAGGCATTTACAGTTGTAAAACACTTACTGGAGAGAGACTGAGCCTTCATGGGGCCTGTAGCATAGTGGATTGTAGTTTTAAAAATGGTGCCTGCCACAGGTAATATTTATTAACTTTGGGATTGTTTTAAGGTAATAAACAGGGAAGGGGAAGGAGAGAACAAGGGTGTGAGCAGACAGTTATTTGTAATGCTGCCAATGAGCCAAAGCAAAGACAAGTATGTGTTTAACAATCACAACTGACCAAGGACTGCTCCGAAACTGTAAGTCATTTCTTAATTTCTCAGGTGGAAAAACAGGATAACCTTGTATCAGTAGACTACTGTGGTCATAGTTTAAATTAACAAACACACAGTATTGATCAGTTATTGATACTATTTGCTAACAGAAGGGAATAAGAGAAAGTGGAAGATGTGTGTGTGTGTGTGTGTGTGTGTGTGTGTGTGTGTGTGTGTGTGTGTGTGGTGGTGGGGGGGTGCTGCTTACAAGCCAAAGCAGAGTGCTCTCCAGGGGAAAATGAATATACTGGCTCAAACAGGTAGACACATACTCTGTTAACTGTAGCTGTTTGCAGACAGTTCAGACCTGGACTGCGCTTTTCTTACAAGAATGTTAAAGGACAACTGCGCCCTCAGACTCAAAAAACATATTAATTTCATCATGATTTGATGTTTCCTACATGTTAACAGCACTCAGACTATTCTGAGCTTTTTAGATATTTTTAGATGTAATTTCTGACTCTGACCACATGGGGTCTGGCATATTGAAAAAATTCAGACTGTTTACTCTGCCTCTAAGTATCCCGGAATGCAAACATTGCATCAGATCTGCCACGTTTTGCCTTAACTTGCTGTGTGACTTCATTGACTTAACATGCATTCACTGCAGTCTTAAAATCCCCTACTTTTGGTTAAATTGTTATCCTTTTTCAATGACCACTTCATAGGTTCATAGGTTAATACTAGGCTATCTGCCCAAGGGCATTTATAAGCCTAGCCCATAGTTATGTGGCTTTCGCCACCCCTTTAGTTTGAATAAAAACTATGCCTATCATTTTTCTGTGCCTCTGTCAAGCAGTGACACTGAAGTAATCCCTGGGGTATATCTGCGATCTCCCATCCATTGGTCAAGATTCCTCTTGAACAAGGCCAGCGAGGTGCTCTGCCTCACATGTACCGGGATTTTGTTCCACAGCATAGGGAGTCTCTGGGTGATGAATCTGTCCCTCCAGCACGTTCTATTTATAACCGTGTCAAGGTTTAAGTCTCCGCCCTTGTGGTTCTGAGGGATCTAGATTTTTGAGGTGAAGCATATTCATCAAATCTGGGTTTGACATGGCCTTATATGTCAGGCACAGGTCACCTCTGAGCAAGCGGTATGAGACTGAATAAAGCTGGAGTTCTTTCAGTCGGGCAGCATAAGACATATTTTGAGACCCTTTATCCTTTTGGTGAGGAACTTTTGGGGCCTTTCAAGCTGCATCAGGTGTCTGGTCAGATACATTCTGAACGGGCATTGTACTCAATCATAGGTCTAATGAGTGATGAGTACAGGGGACGATGACCTCCCTTGATCTAGATGTGAATCCCTTCATGATCAGGTGGGCGATATAGAAGGTTTTCCTAACTACTTTAGCAACATGAGTGTCAAACGAAAGACTACTGTCAACTTGGGTCTCCAGATCCCTGATGACTTTTTCTGTGCTCAGTGGATTGTCACCTATATGGTAGCTAGGGGTAACCTTGTTTTTCCCAAGGGTATGACTATGCATTTTTTGGTGTTTAACTTCAGGCCATGGCTCTGGCACCAGTTATCCGCTTCTGTGAGGCCCTTCTGGAGGATATCTGTGTCAGATGTGTTTTCGACTATGGCGCCCAGTTTGCAGTCATCTGCAAACTTTGTCAGCCATAACCCTCCTGTGTTTGCTTGTACTTCAGAAAAGTAGATGCCGAACAAGAGTGGACCCAGGACTGAGCCCTGTGGGACACCACTTGTGACAGGCTTTGAGTCTGACATGGCTCCAGCAACTCTGACCCTGTGGGTTCTGTCGCTTAGCCAGTTTGCAACCCATCTTGTGATGTATGGGTTTACATTCAAGCTGATGAGTTTTTCGATGATACCTGAGTGGGGTATTGTGTCAAGGCCTTTGCCAGGTCGAGGTAGGCTGTATGGACTGCCTTTCCTCATCAATGGCCTTGGTGACTGTCTCGAAAAAGTCAACCAAGTTTAAGAGGCAGGATCTGCCTTTGACAAAGCCAAACTGGGTTGGATCCAAAGTCTGCAAGTTCCCTATGTCTTTATTTATGAGTTCCATTATGATCCTCTCCATGGCTTTGCAGATAAGGCTTGTCAAGCTAATGGGGCGGTAATTTCCAGGGTCTGTGGAGGCACCGCCCTTATGAAGTGGGACCACAGTCGCCGCGCCACTCCTTGGTGCACGTATCCTGAGGTGAGGCTAAGATTAAACAGCTGTCCTAACTGTGGGTTTAATTCCTCGTTGAGTTCATGAAGCACACAGCCGGGACACCATCCGTCCCATGGATGCTGTGTTTTTGCCTTAGTGAGGGCAGTTCTCACCTGGGCGTTGGAGATGTTTGGGGGCTACAATCCTCTGGAATAGATATCTCTCCTTTTGGGGAGGGGAGAAGTTTGCACTGAACCTGTCAGCCAGTATGTTAGCAATGTGTGTAGGTTCAGTAATTTTCACATCATTTTGAACTAATTCTGAGCATATCTGGGAGTTTCCTCCTAGGTTTCTAACATAGCTAAAGAAGGCCTTATGATTGTCTTTAGAGTCCTTGGCGATTTTTCTCTCAAAATTTGCCTTGGATGATTTTATGAGAGCTCTTAGTTTTTTACTTATAATGATCAAAGGTGTCTTACCTTTCAAGGATTTTGCTCTATCTTGTAGTAGCTTCCTCCTTTTGTTGTAGAGATTGTTTATGGCTGGGGTCCACCAGACTGGACGCTTGCCTTTGGTACAGAGAGTCTTAGTTTTGTTTGGGATTGCCTGATCCATGCAGTCCTGTAGGTGCTGGTAGAAGGCATTTGTAAGTGATTCAGCGGTTTGAGTAATGTTTACCACTGGCTAAGGGCCTTAACGGAGACCACACTAGTTTTTAGAAGTGTGAAATCGGCTTTTGAGAAGTTTTTCACTGTGGTCTTTTTTGTTTCAGGTGGGGCCGGGATGGGGACCTCCAGCGAGATTAGTTTATGATCTGATCTCACCAGTGAGGGGTATACTTCCGGTGTTGAACATTTTGATCCCATGTTCGTGATGATGAGATCAAGTATGTTTTCACCTCTTGTGGGGATGGTGACTAGTTGTTCCATGGCATTTGAGTTTATGAACTCCAGGAATCTTTGGGTTAGAGTGTTCGGGCTTGAGTAGTGTTCCCAGTCTATATTAGGGTAGTTGAAGTCACCTAGTATGATGGTGTTTGGAGATACATTTATCCCCTCCAATGTTTTCAGGAAGGCCATGTGAGGTTCCTGAGTTTGAGAGGGTGGCCTGTAACATGCTACAAATTGCAGAGCAGTCTTGCCTATGGTTAATTGCACCTGGATGGTCTCCGATGCATCGTGCGTTGCCACCAACCTTGAGGTGTGGGTGTCCTTTATGAATATGGACACCCCCTCCTTTCTTGGTGTTGTCCGGATTTTGGGGCGAACGTATGATATGAGGTGAAACCTGTTAGTGCTGGGGTGCTCTCAGGAGCCTTGAACCAGGTTTCTGTCACAGCACAGACATCGATGTTCTCCATATTGAGAAGGGCCTCGAGTGCGTGCATCTTGAGATTGAGACTTCTGGCATTGAGCAGCATTACCCTTAGTTTTTTCCTTTTGGTGTTCTAGGATGGTAGGTTTAGAATTTGAGCCTTGCCTAAAAAGGCACTATGGGGTGGCAAGAGCCTTTGCCAATATCCGGAAGCCCAGGGGTGACAGGTGCAAGCCATCCCTTAAGCAGCGTGGCTTGTCCAGCATGTCATCCCAGGCAGACAGACATTGGATCCCCTTTGAATGACACCAGAATTTAAGCCAATTATTAAAGCTGATCATCTTATCACTGTATTGTGGCATCATTCTAGGTGAAGGTAGGATACTGCTCAAGGTCAGGGTCATACCTGCCTGGGCTACATAATCAGAGAGCTCCTCGACGTCCCTTTTCATGTAGTCCAAGGAGGTACGTCTCAGGTCGTTGACACCAGCGTGGACAATGACCGAGTTGTACTGTACCTGCTGTTGAGAGACCTGAGTGCTTGCGTTATGTGGCGGATTCTAGCGCCCGACAGGCAGCTTACTGTGACCTTCTCCTTACTCAGTCTGGTGAGCGGGACGTCAGTGTGTCTGACTATGGAATCACCAATGACAAGTGTGTCTGGCATTTTGTTTGGCCTTAAGGGCTGTGACTGTTTGACACTCTGACTGTGTGGTCTATGTGTTGCATGTGTTGGGTCGTGAGGTGGTAGTTGTTTGGGTGTCTGCTTTGGTGGCCTCTGCTGTTTTGGTAAAATTTTGACCAGAGCCTCCGAGTATGTCTTTGTGTGAGTATGTGTATGATTTGAAGTTGTGATGGTACCATGTGTGACTGGGTATGTATTGTGTGTGGTTGCCTTCTCCTCCTGTCTGGTCTTGCCAGTCCTATGTTGAGAGAGCTCAGCCTCCAGTTTGGCCGTATAGTTGCATCTCTCGCATGTATTTGTGTTTTGTGGGAGAAGGAGAGGATTGTCTGTGTACATGAGGCAATTGTAACATTGCCTCAATATTCCCATGTTCACCAGTTGAGCTGGAGAGGACACTAGCAACTGATCCCTCGACATACTAGAAGTAGTAGATAAAGAACTTTCAAAGGACTCGAGGGGAAGTGGGTTTTGGGCTGGTGGGGTACTATCTATAATACGAGTGCTTTATCAAGGTGCAAGTACTGTAGGAGTAAGTGCTAGGCTTTACAGATAGAGAATAGTCTACTTGGGAATCAAGTAGAGATGAACTTTTCAGTTATAGGATATGCTGGTTAGATCAGCAGTACAGTTTAGCGTGTTTTATAGCAGGGGCTGAAGGGAGCTAGGAATTGGCCCAAACGACCAATGGACTACTAGTTTCTGGCTGAAACTTCACCAAATCGGACAAAAGGCGCTCAGTGCTTCCCACTCCCACTGGTAAGCAAAGAAACTTCCTCCTTCCTAATAAGGCAATGGATCAGTAACAGGAACTAAAACAAAGCCCAGGGATCAGCAACTCTGAAACTGGACTTCTCTAGTTCAGTAAAGTGGGAAAACAAGAGATTTTTTGTTTTATTACAGAGATAAGGAAAAACAGACAGTAAATGCTATAAATGCTGTAAATCGGCTAGCACTTTAGTGTGTAGCCTACAGAAACAATTTGCAACAATTAGTAACTTAAAGTGCAATAAACAGTGTAAAATGCAGAAATCACTTAAAGTAGCAGTAAAACAGGCGAAATGCAGTCGCTAGCTTAATAACAGTGGAAAGCCACAAAAAATACTTATATCTGGTAGAAAGTCACTCTTTTAGCTCTCTGCTGCTTGGATCACTCTGCAGGCCACCACGAGGATCTGTGCAGAGTTGGTACAAGCTGGAAAACACGTGTTTAGCGTGTTTTATAGCAGGGGGCTGAAAGGAGCTAGGAATTGGCCCAAAACGACCAATAGACTACTAGTTTCTGGCTGAAACTTCACCAATTCGGACAAAAAGGCTGCTCAGTGCTTCCCACTTCCACTGGTAAGCAAAGAAACTTCCCTCCTTCCTAATAAGGCAATGGATCAGTAACAGGAACTAAAAACAAAGCCCAGGGATCAGCAACTCTAAAACTGGACTACTCTAGTTCAGTAAAGTGGGAAAACAAGAGATTTTTTTGTTTTATTACAGAGATAAGGAAAAAAACAGACAGTAAATGCTATAAATGCTGTAAATCGGCTAGCACTTTAGTGTGTAGCCTACAGAAACAATTTGCAACAATTAGTAACTTAAAGTGCAATAAACAGTGTAAAATGCAGAAATCACTTAAAGTAGCAGTAAAACAGGCTAAATGCAGTCGCTAGCTTAATAACAGTGGGAAAGCCACAAAAATACTTATATCTGGTAGAAAGTCACTCTTTTAGCTCTCTGCTGCTTGGATCACTCTGCAGGCCACCACGAGGATCTGTGCAGAGTTGGTACAAGCTGGAAAACACGTGTTTAGCGTGTTTTATAGCAGGGGGCTGAAAGGAGCTAGGAATTGGCCTAAAACGACCAATAGACTACTAGTTTCTGGCTGAAACTTCACCAATTCGGACAAAAAGGCTGCTCAGTGCTTCCCACTCCCACTGGTAAGCAAAGAAACTTCCCTCCTTCCTAATAAGGCAATGGATCAGTAACAGGAACTAAAACAAAGCCCAGGGATCAGCAACTCTGAAACTGGACTACTCTAGTTCAGTAAGGTGGGAAAACAAGAGATTTTTTTTTTTTTTTTTTTTTTACAGAGACAAGGAAAAAAACAGACAGTAAATGCTATAAATGCTTTTAAGCGGCTAGCACACTTGAGTGTGTTAGCCTACAGGTAAAATTAAGCAACAAATAACTTTTAAGAGTGCAAAACAGTTAATCAACACAAAAACAGTTTAAATAGAATGCAGAGCTGTATAAACAGGCTAAGATGCAGTCGCTAAGCAGTAAATATTCAAAAGCCAGAAAAAATACTTAAATCAGTTATAGCAAATACAGTTATAACAAATGCTCTGAAATATACTGTATATTTCCAATATGTTTGAGAAGGACAGTCAGAACACAAGAAGGTTCAGGCTAAGAAGAAAAAAGTTTTGTTTTACTTTTGAAAAGGTAAAAGGAGGAACAGAAGGCCTTATCAAATGTTCTCTCTGTATTAAGAAGAATGAGCTAATGACACTAGACTGGGAGGTGTGTCACAGTAGGGCGGCAACTGCAAAGCCACCAAGTATAAGAGCAAGACACCAACAGGGAGGAGGGTGGGACAAAATAGCCTAAGACAACAAGCTATGAAAGTTTTAAACAGAAAAAGATTTCTGAAGATTCTGAATAGACAAAGTGCTTTATATATATTAAATTATAAAAACAGTAATCTGTTAAAATAATCAAAAAATACTTATATTTTGTAGCTCAGTTGCGGTCAAACAACTTCTCCAGCCTGCACCAAAGACCAGAACAACAACTTTTTTTTACAAGAACACAAAAGAACCAGCCCCACTAGCCAAGAGATAATTACACAGAGTAAATGTTTCAGTTTATACAATAGCCTAAGACAACAAGCTATGAAAGTTTTAAACAGAAAAAGATTTCTGAAGATTCTGAATAGACAAAGTGCTTTATATATATTAAATTATAAAAACAGTAATCTGTTAAAATAATCAAAAATACTTATATTTTGTAGCTCAGTTGCGGTCAAACAACTTCTCCAGCCTGCACCAAAGACCAGAACAACAACTTTTTTACAAGAACACAAAAGAACCAGCCCCACTAGCCAAGAGATAATTACACAGAGTAAATGTTTCAGTTTATACAATAGCCTAAGACAATAAGCTATGAAAGTTTTAAACAGAAAAAGATTTCTGAAGATTCTGAATAGACAAAGTGCTTTATATATATTAAATTATAAAACAGTAATCTGTTAAAATAATCAAAAATACTTATATTTTGTAGCTCAGTTGGTCAAACAACTTCTCCAGCCTGCACCAAAGACCAGAACAACAACTTTTTTTACAAGAACACAAAAGAACCAGCCCCCACTAGCCAAGAGATAATTACACAGAGTAAATGTTTCAGTTTATACAATAGCCTAAGACAACAAGCTATGAAAGTTTTTAAACAGAAAAAGATTTCTGAAGATTCTGAATAGACAAAGTGCTTTATATATATTAAATTATAAAAACAGTAATCTGTTAAAATAATCAAAAATACTTATATTTTGTAGCTCAGTTGTGGTCAAACAACTTCTCCAGCCTGCACCAAAGACCAGAACAACAACTTTTTTTTACAAGAACACAAAAGAACCAGCCCCACTAGCCAAGAGATAATTACACAGAGTAAATGTTTCAGTTTATACAATAGCCTAAGACAACAAGCTATGAAAGTTTTTAAACAGAAAAAGATTTCTGAAGATTCTGAATAGACAAAGTGCTTTATATATATTAAATTATAAAACAGTAATCTGTTAAAATAATCAAAAATACTTATATTTTGTAGCTCAGTTGGTCAAACAACTTCTCCAGCCTGCACCAAAGACCAGAACAACAACTTTTTGTACAAGAACACAAAAGAACCAGCCCCACTAGCCAAGAGATAATTACACAGAGTAAATGTTTCAGTTTATGCAATAGCCTAAGACAACAAGCTATGAAAGTTTTTAAACAGAAAAAGATTTCTGAAGATTCTGAATAGACAAAGTGCTTTATATATATTAAATTATAAAAACAGTAATCTGTTAAAATAATCAAAAATACTTATATTTTGTAGCTCAGTTATGGTCAAACAACTTCTCCAGCCTGCACCAAAGACCAGAACAACAACTTTTTTTACAAGAACACAAAAGAACCAGCCCCCACTAGCCAAGAGATAATTACACAGAGTAAATGTTTCAGTTTATACAATAGCCTAAGACAACAAGCTATGAAAGTTTTAAACAGAAAAAGATTTCTGAAGATTCTGAATAGACAAAGTGCTTTATATATATTAAATTATAAAACAGTAATCTGTTAAAATAATCAAAAAATACTTATATTTTGTAGCTCAGTTGCGGTCAAACAACTTCTCCAGCCTGCACCAAAGACCAGAACAACAACTTTTTTACAAGAACACAAAAGAACCAGCCCCACTAGCCAAGAGATAATTACACAGAGTAAATGTTTCAGTTTATACAATAGCCTAAGACAACAAGCTATGAAAGTTTTTAAACAGAAAAAGATTTCTGAAGATTCTGAATAGACAAAGTGCTTTATATATCTTAAATTATAAAAACAGTAATCTGTTAAAATAATCAAAAAATACTTATATTTTGTAGCTCAGTTGCGGTCAAACAACTTCTCCAGCCTGCACCAAAGACCAGAACAAGCAGTGCAAATGCTGCAGAACAGAACTGAAAAGTGCATTTTCTAGCTCTTTCATCTTAGAAATGCTAAATTGCTTTCTTTTGTGAAGGCTGAAATCTAGCTCTTCAAGGAATCTCCCCTCCCACTTCACCCCTACCTTCCCTAGCTGTCAGAGCCAAGGGTAATTTGACCCATTATCTCATAGCTCTCAACCTTCCATCTCCAAAATGAGGAACACCCACTTTCATAATGTGGAACAAATGGGCAAAATGTGGAACACATACTAATGGCTTACTAACCACTTCAGCTAGGAAGGTCATAGGATGGTTAAAATATGCTGGTTTTACTTATAAAGAAGATCCTTTAATGAATTAATGATTAATTTCTATTTACCATGGATTTCACTTAAAAAAGTTCCTAATACTGAATGTGTGACAGACTCTTTCAATGTGGAACTTTGAGGAACTTTGAGGAACTTCGAGGAACATGAACTTTGTAAGACCCCAAATGAGGTATGTTCCTCGTAATGAGGTACACTTGAGAGGTATGCATTATCTGCATGTGATTGACAGCTCGTCACAGCAGGTGACCAGAGTAATGTACTGTTTGCTTGTCTGCCTTTTCCTCCTTACAGTGGGAGACTTTTTTTGTTGCACTACTCCTGTCAAATTTAAAACCAAGCTACATAGCACTGGCAATAATCCCTGCTTTGCAAAGCATCAATCTGCCACTTATTTTCCCTTCCTGTTTAAATAGCTAACGAATGATACACTATAAACATAGTATTTCAGACTTCCATGACAGCACCCACATGCTTTTGAGTCAATATTTAAAGAAATGATGGTAGTGCATACCACTTGTAATTTGTTGCACTGTTTAATCGTGCCTGACATCGGCTTATCCAAAAACATGCAGTTACTGTCTATGCATGGTCACTGCAGATTTATGCTCTTACTGTTTGTAGCCCTTACTGTACTTCGTTACATATTAGTAGTGCTTTTCAGAATAGTGAGATTATATAGTCTGCTTTTTTGGCTGGACTTTCACAGTTCCAGCAATGGGCAACTACATATACTCCATCATATGTTGGTTTACTCAGAATTTCACCTCTTAGTATGCATGGTCTTACTACATTTTTTGCTTTAATTACAGTATCGCAATTTACAAAGTATGCGCTCTATCCATTTATCTCTAAATATAACCTCTGTATACATTAAGACTGCAGCGTTATGAACATCCAACACCTGTGAAAACAGTTGTCATTTTAATGGACCTTACAAATCTACAGTAATCAAATATCATTTAATTTTTCTAAATGTACCAGAAGTCAACTGATCCATCATAAGACATGCAAGATAAGCTGGCTTTTGGTTTACAATGTGCAAAAGTGGAAATTCCCACAGCACTATTGCGAAAAGCTTAATACAAAGTAAAAAACCTGTATGCTATGCCAAACAACTCCAAGTGAAAAGCAACACGACACTGCTGTGTTGATAAAATATAGATAAAATTTAATCCAACATAGACAAATAAAACACCAGGTAAGCTTTGGGTTACCCGTCAGACAAAAATACATTCTTCAAACAACATTTTTAAAAGATGAGGCAACCAATAGCATCTAGTGAAAAACCCGCCTATTTTGGGGGGTGGGTTTAACTGGAATGACATCATTTAATCCTGGTATTCTGTGTGCCATAAACTCTATGATCCATCTTGATTCAGCCAAAGCTGTCTGATGTTTTACATCACCCCCCCTATTGTTTGGTTTGATGTTAACAATAGCCCTGAATTTGAAGCTATGTGTGGGGTTGCCACTGATAAGCCTATATAGAGCATTACTTGGGTCACTATTCCTGATGCTACTCAAGTGCTGCAAGATTCTAACCTTGAACATATTGTTGGTCATTCCAACATAGAAACAAGGACATTCAACACATTCAGCTAAGTACACTATGTTCATGGTCCTACATGTGGCCCTTCCTTTTAAATGAAACACCTTCTTAGTTACTGGATGTATAAATGTGGTTTCTTTATTAATATGACTACAGGCCTTACATATCCCACAGGGAAGTGTTCCTGCAGTGAACTTCAAAGATCCACCTTGACCACTCATCTTCTCCTTACACAACAGATCTTTAAGGTTCCTGTTTCTCCTATATCGGAAACTGGGACTATTGTCTACAATCTCCCTTAATCCAATATCACTGGTTAAAATGTTGTAGTTATTTTGTACAATCCTATTAATGTTTTTTATATTGCTGCCATATGTGAACATCAGTTTGGGACCCATTTGCACGTATGCATTATTATCAATTGACGATTCCCCTCCATATATTCTCTTTAACCAGGGCTTATATCTAGTCCGTCTTAACTTAACACTATCATCAATAACACGATGTACCAGTCTTTCATTGTAGCCTCTATCCTTAAAACATTTATCTAGTTTATCCAACTCTTCTTCAAATTGTGTATCCATAGCACTCACCCTGGATATACGACTGACCTGCCCCTTTACATTGTTTGGAAAAATGTGTCGGGGGTGCATGCTGTCATAAGACAGCAAAGTGTTTTGCCAACACTCTTTCCTATATAAACTAGAAACAAAACCTTCCTGTGTCTGTTCAACACAAACATCCAAAAACTCTATATGAGTATAGGATGTTGCGACAATAAATTTCAAGAATGTAGTGGTGGAGTGGATATAAGAAAGAAAGAGGTCAAATGAATTACAGTCTCCCTTCCATAAAATAAAAATATCATCCACAAAACGGGCATACATACTTATGTAGCCCTTCCATGCTTTGTTGTTCAAAATTGTGGAGGATTCCCAATTGGAGAGAACCAGATTGGCGTAGGTGTTGGCACAGGGGGGTGCCCATGGCTACTAGATAAATGTTTTAAGGATAGAGGCTACAATGAAAGACTGGTACATCGTGTTATTGATGATAGTGTTAAGTTAAGACGGATTAGATATAAGCCCTGGTTAAAGAGAATATATGGAGGGGAATCATCAATTGATAATAATGCATACGTGCAAATGGGTCCCAAACTGATGTTCACATATGGCAGCAAAATAAAAGACATTAATAGGATTGTACAAAATAACTGCAACATTTTAACCAGTGATATTGGATTAAGGGAGATTGTAGACAATAGTCCCAGTTTCCGATATAGGAGAAACAGGAACCTTAAAGATCTGTTGTGTAAGGAGAAGATGAGTGGTCAAGGTGGATCTTTGAAGTTCACTGCAGGAACACTTCCTGTGGGATATGTAAGGCCTGTAGTCATATTAATAAAGAAACCACATTTATACATCCAGTAACTAAGAAGGTGTTTCATTTAAAAGGAAGGGCCACATGTAGGACCATGAACATAGTGTACTTAGCTGAATGTGTTGAATGTCCTTGTTTCTATGTTGGAATGACCAACAATATGTTCAAGGTTAGAATCTTGCAGCACTTGAGTAGTATCAGGAATAGTGACCCAAGTAATGCCCTATATAGGCATATCAGTGGCAACCCCACACATAGCTTCAAATTCAGGGCTATTGTTAACATCAAACCAAACAATAGGGGGGGTGATGTAAAACATCAGACAGCTTTGGCTGAATCAAGATGGATCATAGAGTTTATGGCACACAGAATACCAGGATTAAATGATGTCATTCCAGTTAAACCCACCCTCCAAAATAGGCGGGGTTTTCACTAGATGCTATTGGTTGTCTCATCTTTTAAAAATGTTGTTTGAAGAATGTATTTTTGTCTGATGAAGGGTGTAACCCAAAAGCGCTTACCTGGTGTTTTATTTGTCTATGTTGGATTAAATTATATCTATATTTTATCAACACAGCAGTGTCCTGTTGCTTTTCACTATTGCGAAAAGCTTCTGTACCTCATCAAGGTAGCCAGCATCACAGAGGTCCACTCATACCACAATACTTCAGTCTACAGCCTGATCCACTCACATCACCACTTGCATTATACCCCTGCATGTAACAGGCTTCCAGATGCATGCCACGCTTATCCAGCAAAAAACTATACATGCCGACATTTATTCACCAAGGAACAGTCCTTAGCCACACTGTACAAGCTCCAGCTGCCAAAAAAATAAAAAGGAATCATACACAACTCCATACTGCTCCATCATTCACACAACCCCTACTGCAAATCCAGGCTAATACAACAGATTCCACAACAGTAGTGTTCTCTTGGTCCACATCTGCACAACTTGACAGATCTTACACAACAACTTATGCCAATCGATTGACCTTGGTTATTTTATTTAATTCTAACAGCACACATACACATCACTATTTTAGAAAAATTTAGTATCACTTCACAATACCAGTACGGATATTCGATAATTAGTTTTTGTCCAGAGCCCCAACTGCTCAACAGCAGGAACACCATGTACCTAAAAATTGCCAACTTGCATGCTTAGCTACTTGTTCCCAAATCACAGACTAGCTGAAGAAACAGGTTTTTATTTACATGTGTTTCATCAACCAGACAAACTTGTTACAAATGACTATGCCTTACTTTACTGCCTGCTCCCTCAGTGCTACTCCATACATGAATACTTAACTATTTCATGCAAGGATTGTTATTCCATTAAACATGGCACTTTCCAAGTGCATAATGTGCAGGACTGTAATCGTACCATTCACAGTTCAAGCCAAAAAGATACATTTACAGTGGCTGCATGCAATAGCCAGTCCATACACTGTCAGTAATACACTTCTACCTTACATAGCTTATCGATTCCATCCATTAACAACTCAAGAACCATTCATCCAGTTAACTATATTCATCAAGTCAGGAAACCTTAACAGTACACATCACAAACCATCCATAACACATTTGTAGACTCCATTTCACATCACATGATTTCATTGTAGCATCATGTTAGACATTGTATTGAACACAAGAGACAAATTCATTATTGCATGAATCAAATTGTAACCAAACATCACTTTTTAGTTATTACATTTTACATGTGCCAACTCACTGATAGTCTGTCAAACTTTAGAAACACTATTCATTAAAGATTGGATACATCAGTATTCAAATGGCAATGGATTAATCTGTATTGAAATGGCAATGGAAGTACTCCTTTGGCTGTTCCTGTTGTGGGTCGCTTCAGCATATCCGTTTGCCTTTTGTCCTGTCCTCTGCATCCTGTGTCAGACAACACTTGTATGTCCTCTATCACAAACCTTATCTTAGGCCTTGGTCTTATCCTCTTACCTGGAAACAACACTTAGTTTAGACAAAAATGCATGCATCCTAAGCCTTCCTAAAAGTGTCATATTGGTTAGATGCTCCCAAACAGTCACCTACCCTTACCACATTTAAGGACCATGATGTACGGACATTTTCTTCTACACTATTTGCCTTTACCTGTGGAGGAGACACCCACTGCATGTCTGATCATCTCAGTGTACCTCTTTACAGCCAGTTTGTACAGAATCGTTTTGTAAAATTGTAAGCATGTCATTCTCTGCCATGTTGCATACATCATGGCCACTACTCCAATGTTTCCGTACTAAGTGCCTCAGCACTTTGTGTAGCTCATGGAACATGGGTTATAAAATTAATGTCCACACTGACCAGCCCTAACAGAATCACCATTAGGAGCCAGGCCTACACATGGCATAGTCCGTCCACTGCCACCCACAGGAGCCAGTGCACAATCACAGGATGGGCAGGGTGTGAAGGAATACTGCAACATGGAATACATGGACATCTTTCTGGTGACAATTCACACAACTTTGATGTCCTCCAGTTCCACTGTTGTACTATTCCACGTGGTGGCCTTCCGCAGCTCACTATGAAGGCTATTTGCTAAATGTTTCCCTAGGAAAAGGTGGAGGACAGCCAGGTCCAATCTGGCTCTGGCCATTGTGATTTTGTCCTGCTTGCATTTTTTACATAGTCTCAACTAAGGAACAACTACCTACTTCAATGATAGCATTGGTGCCATGTTCCTTAAGTCCCCTGAAGAGGCCATGGATCTTCTGCAGTGAGCTGTACTACTTCCATGCAATGTGTTTCCATGGTACAGGTAGCCAAATGTAATTACCTTGCAGAAAAGAGGCTGAAATGTGGAGTATGACCACTACTTTTCCACACAGCCAGGGGGTGCAAAGACAAAATCCTCAACTCTTTTACACACTCTGACATGGGCATAAAACCCAATGAGTCTGTGAACATCCACAGTATGGATAACAGAGGTTCAGCAATAGGTCTATCACCATTGCCATGAAGGAAGGTTTTGTCTGGAGTAAAAACATTACATCGACTAGATGGGAGACCCTCCAGTCCAAGGTTTCTGCCCATGAAATGTAAATTCCTCATGTATAAACATTTAGGTAAGGCTTTGACATCTCTCTCAAAGGGGGCTCTGTTCAGCAGTTTTTATTTCTAGTTAACCCATGTAGGTGTCCATTTCATATGGTGTCTTAAACGTACAACCCCTTTCCTGAAGGTAGTGTGTATAACGGTGCATTCAGGTTGCAACAAGCAGAGATCGTAAAAATGTATGTTTATAGCTTATTATGCACCTGTCTTTATTCATTAATACACAATACAGGATTAGGCGGATGTCCCTTTCCTGGGTCTTGAAAAACTGTTCAAATTAATGGAAAATAATTTCCTCTTCAATAGGCAAGATTTCCTTGTTCATCTCTGATCACTACAGTGTTTAGTTGGTCCACTGAGTGTGGTAACTTGGTGTGATTGACCAAAGAGGGAACCAGTGCTGTCTTGGCCAGTAGTGAGTCAACCTAAAGATGTACCCTTTGTCCGGCTTAAGTTTCAGCTGCACATTTGGAATTAATGGGAAGGGTGGTAAAGCATGCAGACATTTCCCCTGCCAAAAGGTGGAGATGGCATCGCTTATCACTGCCTTTTATTCCTTTCCTTTTTGCAATGCCAGTCTAATTGCCTGTTGGAAAAGGTGAACAGGTGCATTTGAGGTATGCCCCACCAGTGGTCCAGTTCCAGTAAGATCTCTGAAGCTGTACAGAATGCCCGGGTGCATCCCAATGGGTGTCACTTAACTGGTCAATCAGGGGTGATCTTGCATATTCTAGCAGTCATTAGAACCACAAAACAGTTAATTTACTGTAACTGCAGTGAGCTATTAATGGTATAGGGGTAGTATCGCCTAGTACCATCAATAGCTGGGGATAATATTACTCCCTAATAGGTTAATTGAAAAAAAGGTCACAATTTACTTACCCAGTCCACATTAGTAAATGTGCTGTTTCAACCTGCAGGTTTACTACAGTCACCAAATCATGAAATATGTTGAGCAATCAACATAGTCTTCTCAGGACGTTCACACCTAGCAATATTCTTTGGTATGTCAGGTATAGACATGGGTTGTGTTTCCAAGATGCCTCGCTTAGCTTTTATAACTTTCAATATCAGGTCATATATGTAGTCAAACTTTCTTTTCTCAAATATTGGTTTGGCTACCCATTCCTGTTTTGCTTTCAGGTACACCATGCGATACCTTAGCTCTCCCTTTGCTGCTGACTTCTTTGTAGGGAATCTCACCACTGCTTGCTCACGATGAAGGTTCTCATTATGATCTAGGATGGCAAGTATGATTCTTGCTTTCATTCCTGCAAAACTAAAGTGCTCAAACTTGGGGCAATATTTGCATAGTAATGCATGGAACACCTCGAGGTCACCAGTGTGGCAGAATTTGGTGATGTGCTTCAAATCTTTAATGAGAAATTTGTTTGCAACAATTCTCTTCAATGCACTGTGACAGGCATCATCTTCTTCCAGCCACTTTGTCTCATCTCCATCGATGAGTGGCATTTCATGTCCACAACAGGAAACCTTCTTGCCACCATTCCAACTGTGTTGGTCGGTTACATGGTAGAGCAATGACAACCATTTCTCCTCTAGTACTACTTCATCCCCTTCACATGTTTCACCACACCACCACAGGTGATTTGAAATACTGTGGCACCACTGCAGTAAGTCTTGCTTGCCTCTCCTTTTCCCAGCTTCAGTGATTTTCTTAGTCAAATTTTTGGTCATATGCCACACATCAAACTGATGATCCACCTTTGGATATTCTGTGCGCATCAGTAACCTTATCCCAGGATGTCTGTCGCCACAAGGCTGACATTAACATTTTTATCCATCAAGTTTTTCAGGCACTTCTTAAAAGCTTTCTTCTCCAGTGCCACTGAGGATACACCTCTGCAGACCTGCTCCAGACAGAAATCTACAATGAATCCAGAATCCAGGTCCATCATGCTGTAGCAGCAGTACTTGGCAGAATAACCTGAACTATCACACCGCCCATCTCCAGCTAACCTTACTTCCTTACCCATTGCATCTTCTAGCAGACTAGTCTGATGCTGCGTCCAAGTATGCTGCAAAACTGGGAATAAATACTCCCGTTGAATAGAATAGAATGTGGTTTCACTTATAAATTCAAGTCCCAGATAAGCACTGAATCACGCTATATGTGCATATGTGCTTCCACTGAAAAGTACAGATGATGCCAGTAGAAGATTGCCAGCTGGCATTCGGCCTATTAATGGTTGACTTTCCCAATGCAGAACTTCATGTCCACTAATGCATGAAACATTCACCGAGACATAAGATCCCAACTTCACTTTCCTCAGTTCCACAGCTGGTGTGTGGCATTGTGGACAGTTCAGTTTTAGCAACACGCAATCCAGGCAGGACTCAAACACAATGAACTTTGATTCACTTACCATCTTCTCGTCTTCGTCCTGTTCCAGCACCGTGTCTTCGATCTCTGATGTAGACAAGTTGTCAGAAGTGTACAACCAGTCTGGATCCTTTTCCACATCATCTGTCCATTGAGAAAGTGAGGAGCTGCTATGCATGATCGTGTTATGGACATTCTTTCGTAGCTTGACCGGAGTACTGCAATGTGTCATTTCCACAGCAATGTATGCACTAGAGCTACATGTGGCCTCTTCAGTGCAACTTAAGTCCTTTTCATTGTGACATCTACTCTCACTCAGGCGATGATTGGCATTATTGAAAGTGTGCTGTTGTGGTCCGTCCGCACTCAATTCTGTTTGTACATCCTTCGATTTTTTAAAGTATGTGTGGTCTAACAGTGGTGAGACTCCTACTTCTGGAACCTGTACAGCTGCATCAATCATAGTGTGTGGTACTGTTTGAAGGTCCTTTAGCTTGACTTGAATTCCTATGCTGCTACCTTTCTTTTGGCAACTTTGTCTGGCATGCGACTGTACTCCGACTGCAAATCCCAGTCTCCATTGCGTATACTTCCGTGTCTTCGACTACCTCTTCATACAAATCAGTTGCTTGAACCTACAATCGCATAACAAGTGTTAATCAGTCAATGCTTGACTAATGACAAAGTAAACTACATACACTATCTCTGCGATAACAGCATAAGCATTTTGATCGCTGAGATCCTGAGTCAATATATTCAAGGGAGTCCCAATGAACTCCATAAAAATTTAGTAATTTAGACTATTACTCAGACAACCATAACACAACCCGTAGACTGAATGCTTATCCACACTCGCATATTACTCTAGCTTTTCATCAAAACTTACTTCCACACATTCTTGACGCGCTTGACAGTCTTCCATTCGGTCTTCCACCATGTGTCTTGACGCGTCATTATCTGCATCCCTTTCATTCTGTAGCTGCACATGCTTCCTCTGCAACAGATACAAAAAGTAAGGCTCATTAAAATTACATTCACCTGAGTAGTGACTAATGATTTGTGTGCTGAAGAGGTAATACAATTACACTCACCTTGCATTGCACAGACCGTTGCTCTGTCACAAGGTCTTGCAATGTAGGTTGTGTTGTACTCAGAAGGACTTCAATAAGCTGCATGTAAAAAGTACATCCATTAACTGTTGCAAATTGAAACGCATGCAGTGTCAGTATCTCACTACGCAAATGTCAGTAGACTGATTAAACCTTTCATTGCTCCACTTATCTCACCTTCTGCAACTGATGTACTGAAGATGTCCATGTCTTGCTGTTCGAAAGAGAAAATTTACTGCCCCTTTTATTAATCTCCGAATTGGTCGCTTGGGTCTCATCTCATCAGGAAGTGGCTGTTGCTGGTAGTCAAGGTGAAACTGGCTCTGCTCAAAGTGTTGAGAGCAGAGGAAATGTTGTGGCTTTGCACTACCCAATACTTCCTTAAACTTCGGTATGCTACCAACATCTCTACCACAGTTAATCACCCACTGTCTACACAGGTTGATATGATGTGGAAACCGATGGAATGATACCCCCTGTGGCAGATTGTCTTGGCGCATACTACAGTTGATTGCAAAGCAGGATGGCGTTTTGACGATCACCTAATAAAAATAGAAATTACTATATCAAATCATACAGTAATCACACAACTAATTCATGGTAAACTTGTTACACTCCATGATATTGGTACAACCTGTAAGACTTCAACGGTTAGAATCGATGTTCAATGAGATATGCAACTTTAATAATGGCTGCCTTCATGTGACAGTCATGCAATACATTTGTCAGTGTCACTTTCATCCACCTTATTTTCTCTGCGATCAAAGTGTATCCTTGCTTCCAGCCTTTACACGACACATGGAAGTAGACAATTACTCCGATTCAAACAGGGGCACTGTAAAAATCTACTTTTCTACATGAGCAATGTGAAAGCAGTTCTAATTCAGGTGAATTTCTCCCCTTACCACAAAAACACTTTGTGCTACAAATAAATGAAATGACGCAGAATGGCATATAGTGATCATATGGTAACTCTGCCACAGCCAAATACCTTAGGGATTCATTAGTCTTGCATAGGCGGTGTGACCGGACCAGTACAGAATTAAAAACCACTTGGAGGACGAAATGCACTTAGTTTGTCTGCATGGTGGGAAGGATGTCAACAGTTGCACTGGTGGACATTCGCCAAGGATTGAAAGTTGCTCAAATATTGCTATAAAAAGACAATCACCATCATGATATACAACAGTGAAAACTGCTGTAAGTACATACTCTGCTCTGAGCAGCATCAATTTAAGGCGATGGTAGACAGATGTACACATGACACATTAAGTATCCAAGTCAATGATTCACACACTTTATTAGTGCACAAATTTCAAAATAAGCTAGTGTATACAGGATTTAAAAAGTAAAAGCATTTGTCAATTGTGACCAGCAATGCACAGCTATAGTAATAAGAATAGACATGTCAGTGTTCTGAAAAAATCCATAGTCCCTCAAAGGGTTTAAATCCTGTGTACGAATCATCATCTGCACATGGAAACTGTACTCGAATTCGTGACACTACACAAGCGGGAAGCACCATTCGATTACCAAATCCCAGCCTTCGATTGTTATGCACCCACAACACATATGCACGGTACGCCACAACCCAGTACAACCTGAAATACAGAGCAATCCTGTGGTCAGAGACAGACGCACAGACGCACAGGCGCACAGACAGACAGACAGGCAGGCACACAGACAGGCAGGCACACAGACAGGCAGGCACACAGACAGGCAGGCACACAGACAGGCAGGCACACAGACAGGCAGGCACACAGACAGACAGGCACACAGACAACGTACTTGTTTGTCCACTGCAGTGGTTGATAACACCCTCTACGCAGACACAGAAGCCTGAATATAGTTTTTAAAATGTGGGTATAAAGGCATGCCGAGTCAAACTGTGGATGCACAGTTATACATGCAGTGTGACCTGATGCTGAAGTTATTTCTGCCCATTTTTCAATTTCTCATGGCGAAGACACACAACATAGGCATTCGAGCGACGTGATCATCATTGTGCATTTGCCACATAGGCACCATGTCATACCTGACAGACTGCTGTAATCAGGGTCCGGTGAAGGCAGTTCATTCTCACCAATGTTGCACAAACGACGTTGCTTCCTTGGCTCTCCAGGTCGATACCTGGGCTCAAATTGATATCCCTGTCTTGCACTAGTTTGACTGTGCCCTGCCATGAGTACTGCTACAATGTGGGAGAGAAGAGGCAAAGGAAATGCATGAGAATTCTCCAATGCAGAAAAAAATACATGTGTTCAGTGTTCCCAATATCGCATGCATGTATACGTCCATATATATAGCAGACTGGACGAAAAATCAATCACCCTCACTGAAGAATATATATATATATATATATATATATATATCAAAAGGCATGTAGTCACATTACAAAAGAGGGAATGTAGGGTGGTCCTGACAACCAACTTTGAATTGTAGTTTTCATATTATCTATTCCTGTACACAATTTGTTCTTAAAGGAGTACCGCACCCACAGACTCAAAAAACATGTTTAAAACATCATGGTATGATATTTCCTACACTTCAACAGCACTCTGGGATTATTTACATATTTAAATATTTTTATTTGTTCATAGGTTCATAGGTTCATACTAGGCTATCTGCCCTAGGGCATTTATAAGCCTAGCCAGAATGTGTTTGGCTTTCGCCACCCATTTTAAATTTATTTTGCTATGCCCTTTTTCGAGGTTAGTATACTGTGCCTCTGTCTAACAGTGACACAGAAGTGATGCCCGGGGTAAACCTACGATCTCCCATCCACTCATCAAGATTCCTCTTGAAGAGAGTCAATGAGGGACTCTGCCTAACCTGGACTGGGATTTTATTCCAGAGTGAAGGGAGCCTCTGGGTTATGAATCTGTCCCTCCAGCATGTCCTATTTATTTCAGTGCTGAGGTTCAAGTCTCTCGAGCACGTAGCTCGATGGGATTTGGATTTTCTGAGGTGCAGCATGTCCATTAATTCCGGGTTGGACATGGCTTTATACGTCAGGCACAGATTGTCTCTGAACAGGCGGTATGCCACTGAGTAGAGCTGGAGTTTCTTTAACCGGGCAGCATATAGCATCTGTTTGAGCCCTTTGATCCTCTTGGTGAGGTACTTTTGGGGTCTTTCTAGTTGCTGCAGGTCTCTGGTAAGGTACATCCCAAAAGGGGCATTGTACTCAATTATGGGCCTGATGAGGGATGAGTAGAGAGGCACAATGATGTCCCCTGATCTAGATGTGAATCCCTTCATGATTAGGTGGGCTATATAAAATGTTTTTCTAACCACTTTGGCCACGTGGTTGTCAAATGAGAGATTGCTATCAACTTGGGTCCCCAGGTCTCTAATTACTTCTTCTGTACTTAATGGATTACCACCTATGTGGTAATTTGTGGGCACTGTTTTGCCAAAGGGATGACTATACACTTTTGGCATTTAGCTTGAGGCCATGGCTCTGGCACCAGTTGTCTGTTTCTATGAGGCCCTTTTGGAGGATGCTTGTGTCGGCTGGAGAGTCGATTATGACGCCCAGTTTGCAGTCATCTGTGAACTTGGTCAGCCACAGTCCTTCCGTGTTGGCCTGTACCTCCGAGAAATATATACCGAACAAGAGAGGTCCCAGGACTGAGCCTTGTGGGACACCACTTGTAACTGGTTTGGAGTCTGACATGGCTCCAGCAATTCTAACCATGTGGGTTCTGTCCTTGAGCCAGTTTGCAATCCATCTAGTGACATAGGGGTTTATATTTAAGCTGGTGAGCTTATCTATAATGCCCAAGTGGGGTATTGTATTGAAGGCTTTTGAGGTCCAGGTAGGCTGTGTGGACCACCTTCCCTCGTCAATGGCCTTGGTGACTGTTTCAAAGAAATCAACCAGGTTTAAGAGGCAGGATCTGCCCTTAACAAAGCCGAACTGGGTAGGATCCAGTGTTTGTATGTCCCCAATATCTTTATTTATGAGGTCCATGATGATCCTTTCCATAGCTTTGCAGACCAAGCTAGTCAGGCTTATGGGGCAATAGTTTCCAGGATCCGTTGAGGCACCACCTTTATGGAGAGGGACCACTGTTGCTGTACGCCACTCTTTGGGCACATATCCTGTAGTAAGGCTGAGATTGAACAGTAGTTTTATGTTTGGGTTTAGCTCTTCTTGCAGTTCATGTAGGACGCAGCCCGGGACACCATCTGGTCCCATTGATGCTGTGTTCTTTGCTTTGGAGAGGGCGGTTCTTACCTGAGCATCTGAGATGTCAGGGGGGCAGCACTCTACTGGGATAGATATTTGCCCTTTTGGTGGGGGGGGGGGAAGTTTGCGCTGAACTTGTCAGCTAGGATGTTGGCAATGTCTGTGGGTTCGGTGTATTTTTTGTCATTTTGGACTAATTCTGAGCATATCTGGGAATTACCACCCAGGTTCCTAACATAACTAAAGAAAGCCTTGTGATTATCCTTAGTGTCCTGTGCAATTTTTCTCTCGAAGCTGGCCTTAGACAATTTTATGTGTGCCCGTAGTTTTTTGCTAATACTGATCAGTGATGCCTTCCCTTTTTGGGATTTTGCTCTATCATTTAGTAGCTTCCTCCTTCTATTGTATAGTTTGTTTATGGCTGGGGTCCACCAGACAGGATGTCTGCCTTTGGAAGATTGGGTCTTGGTTTTATTTGGGATTGCATGATCCATACATTCCTGAAGGTGTTCATAGAATGCGTTTATAAAGGATTCTGCAGTCTGGGCCGTATTTTCCACAGGCCCGGGGGCTTTGAAGGATTCCACCTCAGTTTTGAGGAGTGTGAAATTTGCTTTAGAGACGTTTTTCACTGTGGTTTTCTGAGCAGGGGGTGGGGTCAGGATGTGAATATCCAGTGAGATTAGTTTATAGTCTGATCTTACCAGTGAGGGATACACTTCTGGTCTGGAGCATAGTGTCCCCATGTTGGTGATGATCAGGTCCAGTATGTTATCCCCTCTTGTGGGAGTGGTAACAAGTTGTTCCATAGCATTTGAGTTTATAAATTCTAGGAACCTTTGGGCTAGGGTGTTGGAGCTAGAGTAATGCTCCCAGTCTATGTTTGGGTAGTTGAAGTCGCCCAATATAATGGTGTTTGGAGAGACCTTCATATTTTCCAGTGTTCTCAGGAAGGCCGAGTGGGGTTCCTGGGTTTGGGAGGGTGGTCTGTAGCAGGCTATAAACTGGAAGGCAGTTTTACCCACTGTTAGTTGCACATGGATAGTCTCTGATGCTTCGTGCTTTGCCACCAACCTGGAGGTGTGGGTATCTTTGATGAATATCGATACTCCCCCTCCTTTTGTGGTTCGGTCCAAGTTTTGGGGCCAAAAAGCATGGTATGAGGTATAACTTGGTAGTGCTGGGGTGCTCTCAGGAGCCCTGAACCAGGTTTCTGTTACTGCACAGATATCGATGTTCTCCATGCTAAGGAGAGTTTCGAGTGTGTGCATCTTGAGGTTTAGACTTCTGGCGTTGAGTAGCATTACTCTTAGTTTCTTATCCCTTGTGATACCTATGGAGGTGGGTTTGTCTTTTGAGCCTTACCTAAAAAAGGCACTATGGGGGTAGCAAGAGCCTTTGCCAGTATCCGAAAGCCCAGGGGTGACAAGTGCAAGCCGTCCCTAGCGAAGCATCGTGGCTTGTCGAGCATATCATCCCAAGCTGACAGGCATTGGATCCCCTTTGAATGACACCAGTACTTAAGCCAATTGTTGAAATTGATCATCTTGTCTTCATATTGTGGCATCATTCTTTGTGAGAGTAAGATGCTACTCAAGGTCAGGGTCATACCGGTCTGGGCTGCATGCTCAGAGAGCTCCTTTATGTCTCTCTTCATGTAGTCCAGGGAGGTACATCTCAGGTCATTCACACCAGCATGGACAATGACTGAGTCATATTTGTACTTGCCTTGGAGTGACCTGAGTGCTTGTGTTATGTGGCGGATCCTAGCGCCCGACAGGCTGCTCACCCTGACCCCCTCCTTGTTCAGCCTGGTGAGCGGGACGTCCGTGTGCCTGACTATAGAGCCACCTATTACAAGTGTATCACGTGTGTTGTTTAGTCTTAAGGGCTGTGACTGTTTGGCACACTGGCTTTGTGAGATATGTGTTGCACGTGTTTTGTTTTGGGGTAGCGGCTGCTTGGGTGTCTGCTTTGGAGGTCTCTGCTGCTTCGGCAGATCTTCATTTAGAGCCTCTGAGTATGTTTTTGTGTGATTGTGTGTGTGGTTTGCTGTCGTGGTAGGTCTATGTGAGACTGGAATTGTAGTGAGTGTGGTTTCCTTCTCCTCCTGACTGGTTATGCCAGTACTGAGTTGAGAGAGCTTAGCCTCCAGTTTGGCTATATGGTTGCATCTCTCACATGTGTTGGAATTTGTTGGGAGGAGGAGAGGGAGCCTTTGCCCAAAAATTTTTTTCCGAAAGGGGGCCCAGGGGGGGGGGGGAAAAAAAGGGGGGGGAAAAGGGCCGTTCCCCCTAAGGGAAACCCCCCGGGTGGGCTTGTCGAGCATATCATCCCAAGCTGACAGGGGGGGGGGGGGGGGGGGGGGGGGGGGGGGGAGGGGGGGGGGGGGGGGGGGGGGGGGGGGGGGGGGGGGGGGGGGGGGGGGGGGTGGGGGGGGGGGAGGGGGGGGGGGGGGGGGGGGGGGGGGGGGGGGGGGGGGGGGGGGGGGGGGGGGGGGGGGGGGGGGGGGGGGGGGGGGGGCGGGGGGGGGGGGGGGGCGGGGGGGGGGGGGGGGGGGGGGGGGGGGGGGGGGGGGGGGGGGGGGGGGGGGGGGGGGGCAATTGGGAACCCCTTTTGGGAAAAAAGGGCCCCCAACCAGAAAAACTTAAGAATTGTTGAAGGGAACCAATTTGCTTTTGGAAAAAATCAGGTTCCCACTCAATAAAAATCTTTGTTTGGCTAAAATGCTCAGGGGCCCTCCTTTGCCTAAACCTCCTGTCTTTTCAAGATGGCATGCTACAAATTTAAAGTAAAATGCTTTAAAAAGTCTTTCTCGCTGCTAATGACTCTTAAAACGAAACGTAAAATGTCACGAAACACTAAAGTGTTTTATGTGTTTTTTCTAATTTAGTTTGACACTTTTGTGAGAAATGTTCCGTTTTTTTTTGAACCCTGCTTTGCTGTAAAGTCCTGGGGTTGGAATTTCATTAGGAGTCTAGAGGGTGTTGATTGTTTTTTTGCTCTAGCATTTCCTTTTTTAAGGGGTTTTTTCTGCCAGCCAGGCCTTTTAAAATTTCCCCGGGCAAATTGGTTTGCCCCCTTAAAAATTTTATTTTTTAGATTTTGTGTAAGGTTTAAATTTTTTTTTAAAAATGTTTTACAGTGGGGTTGGTTTCATGTAAAAATTTTTTGGTTTTCCTTTTTGGGGCCCTGGATTTGTCTTTGTACTACAAAATGCTTTTTTTTCCCCTTCCTTTTCTTGTGTCCAGGTACTTAAACAAAGACATTTTTTTTTTTAATAAAAAGGAATAATTTTAATTAACCAATCAGATAATGGATCCACGAAAGCACGGGAAAATTTTTGTGATGGATAAACCACAAAATTTCCAACTAGTTCAATTGGTGCTAGGGTTTTAAACGGTGTTTTCATGCCTTCCCAAATATCCCCCCCTTTAAAAATTTTCAAGAAACCACCTGAACCCCCATCACCTTTCCACAAATGCAGCACCCTTTATGAATGTGAACATTTTCAGACTTACTTTGAAAAGACACTGAATAATTCCCCAGGTGCTTTTTCTGCATGATGCTTCTTAAACACTCTCAGGTTAACCAATGAATATTTTTTCACTACCTTATACAGGAAATTTTTAAATTTTATTAAATGCGGTATCTGGTCAAAAAAAAGAGAAGAGCGATACACCACCAAGCACATTTCGTGAAAGAATGTAAAGTTACATACCAAATTTCGTGTTTGAAAATCGGTGACTACACACACTGTAAATGAACATTTTGAGATGTAACTCCTTTTATCAGATGTCTTTTTTTTTTCCTGTATAAAATAATTTCCATTTCTCTGGCTTTTGGTTTTCATTCACAACCACCGTGGTTTGCTCTTTCTTAGAATTTGCAAAAATTTTTGTTATCCTTTTTACCTGTTAGTTTGAATGGGAATTAAATGTTTCCAGCGGCATCCCGGGAAAAAACTCAAAATTCCATTTTGGGTCTGACCTTGTACGGCCCCTTTGCTCCCTTTGTACCATGGCAGACTGAATTATCCATTGAATGCAATTCCTTATCAGGATTATAAACTTTTATTATTAAATTTTTTACCTTAGTATTTTAGGACACCCCAATTCCTTCCCCCCTGTAAAATAACAGAATTTTGTTATCCATTTTGCTACATTTACTCACATGTCCCAAAAAACTTCCCTGTTATTGCCCTTGTAATACAAAAGTGAATATCCCTCTTTGCAGAGTCAAACAGTACTTAAATGACACAAGGGGTTTTTTACAATTGATATGCAGAATACTGAATATTGCCATGGACAAACCCTTACCACTTCAGGTCCCAGCCTAAAGGGTCCCTCAACCACAACTTTACTTTGCTGAGAACCACCATCTCACCACATCATAACACTCCTGCAGTAGATGTAAAAACAGCCTTCTTTGCCATTTATGCTTATGTTTCACTTCTTCCTTAAAGATCAGTCCTAAAATGCACTGCCAAACAGAGGGGCGCCCACACTGTGCATCTTTCACTTAACATCTTTGCTCCCAAAGCAATACACTTTCAAAACATTTACTTCCTATATTGATAATGAAATTTTAAGATAACCCACCTGTTTCCCAATGTTTAAATTTTTTCCCCTTGTATATAATGACCTGCTTTATTCTAATGCTCCGTTGCTCCCAATTTGAAAGATGTGCTGTTGTAATGGCACACTTGGTCCAAAACCTTTCCCCGGTTTGTTAAATTGTATCATGTTTTGCCGTAGGGAGTTTCCCGTTGTTAAATATCTTGTAAGGCCCAGACCGAAACCTTTTATCAATCAACACTTTCCCAACGTTAATTAAATTTATTCTACCAAATTTAGGAAGCTCCAACTTACCCGTAAAACAACCACCATCATCCTAAAATGTTCACAATCTGAAAAAGATTATGGGGGACTTAGTGCAATGTTTCCCAACTTGCTGTTTTCCATTATTGTCCATATGCAACCCATTTTCCAGAGTCAAAGCAAGTCCTTCAGTTGTAATCACGCTGGCCCCTGTCAAAAAAAGGGGGCAAACATGAAATTCCTACTCTAACCATGCCCAAAACAACACCATTGCTGCAACAATTCCCCCAAACTTCATAACACGGAATAATACAAACATTTCTTTCCATTTTTGAAATTAAAAATCATTTTCGGGTCTAAGTAATGTAAAATAAACGGGAACAAATTCACAATGCTCCATAATCATAACAGTTTTGAATCAACTTCATAAATACTCCTAGTATTGAGCTCCCAAATAGACAAAGGATCAAAATGCTGAAAAAAATTTTTTAAATTATGTTCCCTTTGTTTACTGGGATAGTCCATGAACATGTCCTTTGTCAGCAAGGGCCAAAAAATTCCAACAAAAGAAATAACATGTTCCATTTATATTACATTCATGGATTGACAAGTTCAAACATTAAAAAACAAAACAATGATTTACACATTTTTTAGGAAGTTCCCAAAATAGGGAGTCACAGTTCTCAGGGCCCACAAAAGAAAGGTGTTTTGTGCAAGGGTTTAGAAAGTTCCCAAATGACTCACAGTTCATGGTCAACAATTCAATTGGACCATCATTGGGAAGCAGGCAAGAAGCATTTTAATTTTTGATCACCCCAGTACAACAACCACCAACCCCCCAGGAAACCCCAGGGAACCCCCCTCCCCCATACAAAACGCATGGCCCCAGTGACAACCAGGGGAAAACCCGGGCCCCATACAACCAGGGGAACACCCTCCCCCCAGTAACCCAGGGAAGCACCCGGCCCCGGGACAAAGGGGAGGAAAACCCTGGCCCCATGACACCCCGGGGACGCCACCCTCCCCCGTACAACCGGGGAGACCCTCCCCCAGGAAACCAGGGACCAACCTGGATGCAAAAGGGGACGACATGGATACAACCAAGGCGCACAGGGAGGAACCCAGGGGGGCACACCCTGGCCCCGGACACACCAGGGGGCCAATGGAGTAACCCAGGGGGCCACCCCTCCCCCCGGGAAAACCCCAGGGGAGCCCCCCCTGGCTCCCCCAGTGACACACACCAGGAGACACGTGACACTGGCCTCAGTGTGACACACACACCAGGGAGACGACAATTGCCCCCAGTGACACACACCAGGAGCGCGCACACCACTGGCCCCAGTGTGACTTTCACCAGGAGACAGCACGCACTGGCTCCCCTATAGTGACACACACCAGGGAGACGCACACCCTGGCCCCCAGTGACACACCAGGGAGACGCACACCCTGGCCCCCAGTGACACTGCACCGGGGAGCGCACCTATTTATTGACACACCAGGGAGGCTCACCCCAGCTGATGACACACCAGGAGACGCACCCTGGCTCCCAGTGACACACCAGGGACGCACACACACAGCCCCAGTACCAGGCGCCTGGCCCCAGTGACACACCAGGGAGACGCACACCCTGGCCTCTGTGTGATGCACCAGGAGGCAGCACACCACAGCCCCAGTGGCTGGGGGAGGCGCACACCTCTAGCTGATGACACACACCAGGGAGACGCACACCCTGGCCCCCAGTGACACACACTGAGAGATACACTTGCCTGGCCTCTAGTGACACAATTAGGAGACGCACACCCTGGCCCCCAGTGACACACCAGGGAGACGCACACCCTGGCCCCCAGTGACAGGAGGCCTTTTACCTGGCTGATGGCATACCAGGAGGCGCAGACCTGTTTACAATACGCAAGGCGCGCACCCTGGCTCCCCAGCAGTGACACACCAGGGAGACGAATAATCTTGGGCCCCCCATTTGATGACACCAGGAGACGCACACCCTGGCCCCAGTGACACACTAGGAGCGCGCCACCGGCCCCAGTAATACCGGGAGCGCACACCGCCTGCTGAAGCCATCATAATGCATCAAGTGACCCATAAGCAGTTTTGAATCAACTTGCAGTAAAATAACTTCCATACATATATATGTCAATATCAAGCATCTAGATAAAGGATGGCAAAATTGCAAGAGGCTAAAAAAACGCTTAATTATATTTACACTTTTAATGGGATGATACGCGCGATTCATGTCCTTAGTCAGCAGAGGCCAGAGAAAATCTCCTAACAGAAAAAATAACATAGATTACCACAGTTATATTACATTACATATGGTACAAGTTACAGAACATCAGAAATATAAGACAATGCCATTGCATTTGTACAGTGTTGGTAATGTTCCCTAAATAGGGAGTCACCTAGTTCTCCATGGTCTGACACATGACAAAGGTGTTTTGTACAGAATGGTTTAATAATGTTCCCAAATAGATCAAGAAACCACAGTTCATGGTCAGACAATTACAACACAGGGGAGACATCTGATTAGAAATAGAGTTAAATGATGCAATTGCTTGATTTGGCTATTTTAATTGACTCACCCACCCCAGTGACACACCCACACCCCAGATACAATGGATACCACCCCGGGACAATCTGTCCCCAGTGACACACACCAGACACACCACCCCAGTGACACATGCCAGGAGACACACACCGCCTCTATATACAATACACCAGGACACACACACAGGGACACACACACACACACACACACACACACACACACACACACACACACACACACACACACACACACACCAGGGTTCCCATGTCATCTGTGCAGTAGCAAAATCCAGAATTGGCAAAACTTGTGTAGTCCTAGTAGCTCATAACTAACCAAACCTGGGGTTTCAGTGCCCGTACTGAAAACCAGTGTGTCTTATACCTCACTCTGTGCATGCCTACTTTAATTTTTAGGAGGGTCTGCTGTTATTAACCACCACCAATCGTGGAATCAACAGTTAACGTCGGCAATACTGTCAGTGTGGACTGTGTCACCACTCCAACATCTAGTGTCCAACTCTCAATACACCCTCTCCCTGCCAGACCCAATATGGGGGCGGTGCACTTACATGGACCTTGCCTGGTACTTAATCTTTTGTTGCTATTTCTCATTAAGTAGGTTGCCCAAAGTAGGATTTCTTTTGATGACAATGTTTGTAGAGGACAATCTAGCCAAGATCTAGTCGGTATCATCTATATGGATTGGATGACAATGTTACTTCTGTTTCATTGACTCACCAGTCATGTGTCAGCCTTGCCTGCAAGTCAGAAGGCACATGGTCTCTGCTGTATTGACCTTCCCCTAGGTATTTCTCAGTGCTATAACCTGGCACATTGAATTCTGGTGCCCAACTAGTGTACTCAGTGGGACAAAGTCTGATTCATGTCTGTTTGCTTGCTATCTGTGTAACTGAATGGCAAATGGTAATTTCTACTTTGATTGATCCATCAATGCCTGTTGGACAGAAACAATCAGTCTATGCCTGTTGGACAGGAACAATCGGTCTTCACTGCGGTAAAAGCCACAGTTGACAGATCGACTGAGCCCAGAACTGCAGCCATTTCTTGGATGATTTTCCTTATTTGCAAGCCAATGCTTAGCATGGACCTCACTGGGTTCAGCATACAGAATATTGTATAGCATTAGCACACACTATGGGATCACAAACTTGCCCCAGGCATGTAGGCAGCAATGGTAGTGTGACTAGAGGAGGTCACTCTCTGATGACAAATGCATACTCTAACACCGTTAAGTGCAAACATGAAAACTTACACTTTCTCACGGCAGACCACTGAGCAGTGTTGTTCCACAGGTAATGGGACCACAGTTCGGGACCCGGTGATGCTTGATGCTGCTTGCAGTAAGGAATAGGTGAGTAGTGTCTGCAGCTGACAGGCTGTGCAGGAAGAGAAGCAGTTAATGAATCAGCTCATCTGTCCCGAAATGTATATGAATCGGAAGCAGTCACTGCCACTGCTTCATACTGATCTGTTCTACGTACAAGCTCTGCCTTTCCTCTAAGTGAGAAAGGCTCATGGTCTTCATGTTGTGCTGAGCTTACCTTGCTAGGGTAGAAGGTACTAAGATCTGCCCAATGGACTTTTGCACACTAGTATGCACTTTCACCACCACACATATGTGACTCCTGTCTCAACTTGTAACAACCACACATGTGACTCTTGTCTTAGCACCACAAAGGACTGGTTTTGCATGCGACATGCCAACATTGGAGTATAATGTTAATTTAGGGAAGCTTGGTGATCCACCCACATGTCTCCTGGAGCAGAGACCTCAGGTTGATTGCGAAAACCAAGAGTAAATACAATTCATGCTTGTAAGGCCGTGATGGACATTACATCGGATCATAGTAGGTCAGTACAGTACACTGCTGTGTTGAACTCCTGCTGTCACTGTTTAATGTCAACTGATAGGTCACACACACTTTTACATATAATGCACTCAAATCAATATGCATTCAGTAAACCAGATTAAGGAAGAAACAAGTAAAATCAATGTACATTATGAAGAATTTTGATTCCAAAGGTACTTACCCAGCACTTTGGTTATCTTTAATATATTAACCGGGCTTCTCTTTATTTTTTCCAAACCTAGAAATGTGTTTTTCAATTACGGAGTGCCTTTCTCAGGATGTTCTTTTGAGCTATATTCTTTTGGAAATTGCGTGTAATGTGAGCATGGACTAGAATTTCCAATAAGCTTCACTTTTGGCTTTTATGGCATCCATAATCAGGTCATAGATGTAGTCAAACTTTCGTTTTCTGAAATATTGGCACACTACCCTAATTTGCTTTGCCTTTGGATACGCACCACGTTGTATCCTAAGCTCTTCGATTTGCTGCTGAGTTTTGAGTAGGGAATCTGACTACCTGCTTGTTCACCGATTCAGATTTTTAGTTGTGATCAAGGATGGCCAAAATTATTCGTGCCTTCATCCCTGCAAAACTGAAATGCTCAAACTTTTGGAAGTATGTTGCACAGTAATGCATGGAACACCTCTAGGTTGCCGGTGTGGCAGAACTTGGTAACCTGCTTTAAATTCTTTAATAAAAGCTTCGATTTAAGCAACTATCCTCTTCAGTGCACTATAAAGCATGCATCATCTTCATCCATCCATCTTCTCATCTCCTCATGAATCACTGGCATCTCACATGACCTTGCGCAACACTTAGAAACCTTTGTTGTACCACTCCAGCTGTGTCAGTCTGTTTACATGGTAGAGCAATGACAACCACTTATCACTGTAGTAAAACTTCGCGCCCTCGCATGTTTCTGAAAAGCACACCACCACAGGTGATTGGAAACACTGCGGCACCACTGTAGCAACTCCTCGTTTACTCTCCTTTTCCAGCTTCTGTACAATTTTTCTTTGTCAAGTTTTTTGGCCATATGCCCACATCAAACTGGTGATTAACTGGCTGAATTCCTTGTGCACTCACAAACTAGATCCCTCAGATGTGATCCGGTTGCCACAAGACTTACCTTAACATTTCTTTGACAGCAAGTTTGACAGGCATTTCTTGAAAGCTTTGCTTCTCAAGTGCCACTGAAAGATACCCCTATGCAAACCTGCTCTGGAAAAATCAATGATGCATCCAGAATCCAGGTCCATCATGCTATAGCAGCAGTATTTGGCTGAATATCCTGGACTATCACACCGCCCATCACCCCCTAACCTTATTTTGTTCCCCTGACTATCTGCGAGCAGACTATTCTGATGGTGTATCCAGGTATGCTGCATTACTGGGAATAAATACTGCCTTTGAATGGTGTAGAATGTTGTCTCACTGATAAACTCCAGCCCCAAATATGCACAGAAATGTGCAATATGGGCATATTACCACTGAATAGAAGAAGAAGAAGAGAAGATCACGAGTAGTAAGTTCCCAGCAGGCATTGACCTATAACTGGTTGACTTTTCCCACTGAAGAACTACATGTCCACTAATCCGCAGCATACAAGTCCCACTTATTGATACATAGGACCTACACTTTGTTTTCTTTTCTACTTCTGCAGCAGGCTTCTTGGCTTTACATTCTGGGCAGGTCGAATTTTAACAGCAGTGAAATCAAGGCAAGACTCAAAAACAATGAACTTTGCTTGCTGTGTCATCTTCTCATCTTCTGTCCTCTTCCACCACACTGTATCTTCCATGTCAGTGGTCGTCATGCTGTCAGAAGGGTAGCTCAGTGGGATCCTCTGTCTCATTTGTCTACCGAGAATCCGAGGACCTCCTATGCATTCTTGTATTAGCCATATCACAGTACTGAGCTTGATTGATGCTGCCAAGCCTGCACCTGAAAGAGACATGCAGGCACTTGAGCTAGGCCATGTGGCTACTTCACCATGAAGTATCATCACTCCATTTGAAGACATGTGTTGAGCATTCTGAGCTCTCGCCCACTGTCATCATTGGAAACTTGATCTTCTACAGGTGTTCCTGACTGGAGTCGTTTCAGTCTGAACAAGTGTGGATTTCCTGCAGTATGTGTGGTCCATCAGCAGTGACATCAAAACATCTTCAGGAAACTGCATAGCAGTTGCATCTCTTCATCTTCCATGGTCTTGGATTCTGTTCAACTAACTTTGCTTGAACTCCTACACTGATGCCTTTCTTTTGCCGGAGGTTTTGTTTGGCATGCTGCATACTCCTCTCTTCCACTGCAGTCATTTCTGAGCTTCCACTACTTCATATATTTGTACCTGCAATCAAAGAAAACTGCCTCTGAAATTTACACTTCGAGCAGACTGTCATAATAAATGTATCCTGTTTTTGGATGACAGCTTAGATTGCACACCATTTGGTTCAATGGATGATAATCAAGTCACATTTCCATGTGTAACAGTCTGTCACTGTCATTGTCTGAACCATGGTTCATTATGTCCATTAGCATTGCATTTCTTTGCTATTTCTGCATGTTACTGTACAGCAGCTAACAGCTAATGTGCAAATTCCAGCTGTCTCTTTCCAATGAAAAGGGAACATGAAGTGCCACATCACTGTATCAGCACTGAACACTGCTGCTGTACACATTACACAATGCCTTCCAGTGACCATTGTTCTATCCACAAAACAGTTCTAAACACTTAACACTACACCAGAGTCAATATTTGTTACACTGCAGAAAGTTTAACCTCTGTTCTTTATTGGACAGTACAGAAATTGCACATATCCTTAGTTTAGTGGTCTGTCGAGTACACTGACTTGGTTAGTGCTGCATTACTCATGTCTCTCTCTCCTCAAACAGAAGTGTTCTCCTAGTGACATTCCTCTAGCACTACACCAGGAGCTTCTGGCCCTGCCAGATTCATATTGCACAGGTCTTCTTAAATACATACCTCTACAGGTTCTGCTTTGGGCGGGTCTTCCATGTCATCTGGAACCGCTGCAGGCTCTGCTTCCTCATGCTGTCTCTGTTTTATTCTACCTACTCACACATAGCCATTGGAAGTTTGTGGTAAGGGAAAAAAAAACACATTACAACCATCACCCTGGATGTTATCAAGCAATGCTGGAGGTATGTAATGTAGAGAGAAATGAAGTTATTTACCTTGCATTGGCCATACGTTGGTCATTCACAAACATCTGGCAAGGTTGTGGCTGGGTTGTACTGAGAAGTTCTTCAATAAAGCTGCGTGCGATAGTAAAGGGCATTAATGACTCATACTACACAAGCCGTTAGGACCATACAGTGTCGTGTACATGTCACGCTAATCAAATCTAAGTATCCCATACAAATGATGTGTTGTTCAAGCATTCACACTTTCATGCTGTCATGTGCTTGCAGCCGCTGTTCGATGATGTCCTCGATGTGGGACAAAACAGAAAAGTGTAGGTGGCACTGGGCCCTTAAGTAGTTGATGAGTGGGCCACCTAGGCTTGGTATATTTTCAAGGTAGTTGACTCTGTAGTCCAGTTGAAACTGTTCTCTGTGAAAATGTTTGGAGCAATAGAAGTGACGTGGGTTTGAACTGACCGATTCTTTCACAAACTTGCCTATGTTAATGGCTATCTGTCCCACAGTTCACCACCCATCGTGTACACAGTTTAATATCACGTGGGAAGCGAAGGGAAGGATACACCGGTGGCAGATTGTCTCAAGCAATATGTGACAACCATATAGGCAAAACACGCTTGGCATGGCTACACTCACCTAAATAAAATAGAAAGAGTAGAGGCTCAACTCACTGGACCAAGTTTTTAAAGCACAGCTCAGTTGCACCCATTAATATGCTACTTCAATGAATACTTTGGCAATACCTATCTCACTTTGGCTGGACTTCAAATATCAGCTGTAAAGATGCACGCTAACACAAATCTCATGGCGTTACACACATTCCTTCTTGGGACAGTCCAGCTTACTTGCTCTGTGCTGGTCAGTCCACCTCCACTTCCGACCTTTCTCAGCCGCCACCTTCTTAGGGCCTGGGTTGTTAAATGCCAAATGCCCTTATTACTTAATATCTACACACCAAGGCAATGAAGAGAGTAATTGATCAATCCAGAGAGAAAATTGATTCCCGTGAGTACATTAAAAAATATGTATGCATTACTACTGCCATGTCTATATTATAGACGAGAGACAGATTGGCAAACTCAGGTTAATAGAAGAAATCATTACAATTGAAAATATCCATATATTCTTCATTCTTTAATGTTTGTTAGTAGCCTGTTTACAGTGCAACTGCCATTTAAAGTTGCAGAGTTTGGGTTAAAGCACTTTGATTCAATAAGGCCATTGAGACTGTGAGCATTAACCTCTTGTAGCCAGGACAACCCCACAAACCATCAAATGCTTGGTATTCCACTTCAGTCCATGATATGGGTCATCACCCGCTGACATGTCTGACTTGGTTGAAACACTTTGATATGTCAAGCCCTCTGGGCAATAGAGGAGTAATTACAATGATTATTTGATCAACAATTGCACTGCTGTCCTGGCACTGTAATCATTAACCAGTTAAGACTGGTATGCTTCACCAGTAATATACAGACCAAGAGCGTAAAGTTCAGCAATACTAAACACCAAATATGTCTGAAAAGGTATACTAAATAGTGCTAAGCAGCAAAGACATAAGCTTTTCAGATAGTTGGATATCTGATACATGCACACAACAGCATCCAGACACTTTCATGGCATCTAAACAGTTTTTACCTTCATCACAAGAATTACTTACAAAAAGTAGAAGCAGTTTCAAAAAGTAGTGACTAGACACAAATAGGAAACCTGCAACTCAATAAGGCTTAGAACACAGCCCTCAAACATCCATCAACAACAACACACCTACAAACAAAAAGTGCGCACCACCTTCAAAGGGTTTCATGGGGAAAACCATTCACTTTGAAAAGCCTGAAGGGTTTACTAAATGCAAAAAATACTGCCTCAAACAAGACACACTCAATCATACCTGTGAACACCACTTGTCCGTAAATTCTTAAAATTTGAACACTTGGGATTTCAATTCCCAAAAACTTTTATTTCCCAAACAGCAGAACTGGGATAACTACTAAGTACAAATATGCCCCAACTTTTCCGGAAAGTAAATTTCCAAGGCCCTAACCACTTTTTGAACCCATAGAGGGGGAAATAATCACTCTTACCACGTTTTCAACTCAATGCATAACTTGTTAACCACACTACTTTGACCAGATTTTCCACAACAAGATTTTGGGGTTATAACTTGAGTTTATATAATACCCAAATAGCTTTAAAATTTGCAAATACTAGTTGATCAAGAAACTGAGGAAGTTAACAGCAGTGTGTGTGACCCAAAGTCAAAAATAATTGTCAAAATCCAAGTAAAGGATGCCAGTATACCTCACCTTCTCCCAAAATTTTTCATTTGTCAACCAAGAAATTTTTCCCTTTCAACTGTTTGTAACCCAACATTGCCCCCATTGCAGCGGCTTTAAGAAAAATAAAGTCCATAAACGCTCCATTTGGAGACAAATTTCTGCGCGTATAAATTAGGCTATATAAAAACAATAGAAAGGTCAGTTAATGATTACACAAATTTTTAGAATCATCACAAATTTATTTCAAGTATACATAATCAAAGGGATGCAGAATCATTAAATGCGAGTTTTTTTATTTCTTTTTTGCTATGAGGTTGCTTCAATGTCATTTGACAAAAGACAGTTCAGTCCTGAAATATCCACAGTCCCTCAAAGGGCCCTTCCCTCTCTTTTTTCTCGGGGTTTTTTCCCGGTCAAACAACGGGGAACTCTGTTGCAGAACCAAGCTTGTGATTGGTACACCCACAGAAAATGTCTAATGCCACCAGAATAAACCTGAAAGAAAAAAATAAAGCAATAAAGCTCAGCCAGTATGGTAGTATTACAACTTATTATCTGTGCGCCATATTTTAGCGGTTTTTAACAAAGGGAGGCCTTGGCTCCCCCATCGTTTCAGCATACCGTTCCCAGATGTTCCAATCTTCCTCAAGCTATATTCATGCCTGAAAACTTTGAGTACATTTACAACAGAACAAACTGGGACATGGTAACTTAAGGGTTTTTAAATTTATTTCCCTCCTTTTTTTGGATTCTCACTGGAGGGCCCCCTTCAAGAATGTTTCTTTTGAAATGTTTCCCGTTTGGGAATGGTGCCACTGACTTGTCCACATATTTGGTGCGGTCCTCAGCTTTCCCCTTTTTTTTAATGTGGTCAAACTGAACCTTGCGGGAACTCTGTTTCCTTTAGAACTCACTGGGAGGGAAATATGGGAAAGTAACCAAGGAAAAAAATAGCAAAGTGGCCCCCCAAAGAATATAAAAATTTTTGCATTGTATACAGTGCTTGTTCATGGGACCCTATAAGTTCAACACCCAATTGACAATTCCGTGTGGATTGCATATTTTATTTTCTCCTAAGTTTCCAAAAAATTCCCATTTAACTTTGGGGTAAAAACTGTATTCAACCGCTCATATTTGTTTTGCCATATTCAATTCAATAATGGGAAAATTTTCCAACATCTTCCCATGCTGGTTGATTCCATTGAGACCCTTACAAACCTCTTGAGCCTACAACCTTTACCCCCAGGAAACCCCTGGAGACATGGGTTCCTTGAAACCATTCTTGATCACCTTCCTGAAGATTATACTGGAAGTTGGGAACAAATTAAAATTAAAACCCTGTATTTCCCCTAAAGTGTTTATGGGCAGTGGGGAAATGGATTTAACAACAAAAACCGTTTACCTAACCCAACGGTTTAAAGCAGACACCCCCAATATCACAATGTTTAAAAATTTTTTCCACCTAAAACCCCGACTATTAAGGTTTCTCAAAATAACATACTCAAACAAATGCAGAACATATGGGCCAACATTGGGAAACCCCGGTATCATAAATAGCAAGGGAGGGGTTCAAAAAATTTTATTTTTAAAACCCAAAAAGGGGTAGCATTTTCCAAATACACTGGTCTTTGTTTGTAAACAAAGGCTTTGGTATCATATGTTCATGTGGGGGCAACCCCACCCACTTATCCCCAAAAATGAGCCATTCCGTGTCTAGGCTATTTCCCAAGTGGCAATTTTCCAATGCCAAAACACTTCTATAACCCGTGACAATGCTTTATTCCAACATGAACATAATTTTGGATTTAATTGCAAAGAAAAATTTTCCCTCACAATAACCGACTTTCTCACACAGAATACATTTCCACAAGAAAACTACTTCATTTAAACTTGTTATTACTCCTGCTTGCGTTCAAAAACACTTACAGCAGATGCATCCTCCCAATTTTTTTTCCAACATTCGTTTTTACCCTTATTCAAACTTATGCACAAAACAATAACCCCTTTTAAATAAAAACCAAATTTATTAAATTTAAACAGTAAGCAAATAACCATAACAGGATGAACCCTCCCCCCCTTCCCAACTTTTTAAAACCCCAACAGGAACTAAAACTGAGATAAACCCACCAATTCAGTAGAATGCATTTAACTGACTAATTCCACCTAAATATCGACTAATTTAAAGGTTGTTTCTAGCAAAAAAATTTTTATTCAAGAATTTTTAGAAATTAATATTGTTGCCAGGAACAATACTTGCCTGTTCAATAAAATGTCATGTTAGTATTGCAGTAGGGAATGGATGGGAAATAAAAGGATGGATGGAACCAAAGGAACCATCAACTGCACACCCAACCTAAAACCAACCAAATATCAATCACCCACAGTTGTGAATAAACCCACAGCCTTTGCATAAACAATGCTTTTTGATGTGTATAAAACCCTTTTAAAACCAAAAGAAACACTGAAACCATTTTCCAAGGAAAATTACAACAATAAATAAAAACTGTACTAGACTAGTTCCCAACGAAAAAATTCAAGAAGGTTTGTGCAATATTTCACAAATGACCCCCCAATTGACTGTCAAGGGTGTGACAGTTAATGAACTGTACTAAACCCAAGAAAACCAAAAACATCTGGAATCAACTTAAGGAAAAATCCTCAAATAGGTGTGAAGGCCAACCCGACAGGGCACACCATAATGGATAGGGGCTATTTTAACCAGGCCCCCAAAGCCTATACCCCCTATTTTTTCATTACCCGTTTCCTTTTTCCCTAAAAAACTGTTTAAAAGTAGGGGAATACCCCAACACTTCTCAAATTCAAATGTTTTTAAAAATTTTTTCAAACATGCACAAACACAAATTCTAAACAACCAATGACCTCACAAGGAAAATAAATGAAAGAAAATAACATATTAACATTCTTATTTTTCCCCTTCACAAACTTTTTGCCTTAATAATTGTTCTTTATACCCTTATTGTATTTTTTATTCCTTAAAGCACAGTTTTTGCATTTTAAAATTTTCCATAACAAAACAAACATTATAAATAAAAATTAATATAGAAATTTAAATAAAAATTTATATAGTTATAGAAAATTTTGGTATAAGAATATAAGAATTAATATTAATAATTTTTGTCAAAACAACTTTTCTTCAGGTTTTATCTATGATTAGTGCCTAGTGCCTTTTAATTCATTTCAATTAGAGTAAAAATAGCATTTCAATAAGGAATATGGAAAACCAAAAAAAGGAAGGAGTAAATATAAATTAAAAAATTATATTTAATATTAAATTTAATAAAAAATATATAAAAAAAAATATTAAATTATTTTTAATATAAATAAAATATATATTTAAATATATTAATTTAAAATTAAATTATAATATTATAAAAATTGTATCCTAAATTTTACTCCTCCCAGTGAAGGTTTTTACGGTAACATGATCCAACCTATCGATTTTTTTTGAGGCTGTACTGAACTGTAACAAGTGAAGGGGCCCTGTATTTGCCCCCGAAATTTCAAGCCACATTCTGGAATTCAATAAAATTTGGTATAAATCCTAATTGGGTTGACATGGCTATGACAGAACCCACACTATAAAAAAAGAGCTTAAGTTGACCGTGACGGGAGTACTGTAGTGGCAAAAAATTTTTAATCATCCCAAGGATTCCCTTTTATGGCTTTTATAAATAAATAGAAAATTATCCCAACCAAAAGTGCTCAAATTGCCAAAATGGTAACCATTCCATGTTTAAAAATGCCACAACCCCCACCCAAACCACAAGAAATTACCACAAGTGAATTGACACGGTTCCAGGAAAAAAATAAATTGTAGTAAAAAAAATTTAACATTTCTTTTTTAGCCTTTAATTCTTGTTTTCTTTTTTTTAAAATTTGCACCCATTTACATTAATTGTCAGTTTCCTGTGTTCTTAAAACCTTCCCCAGAAATATTCCACCATTCCCAAATTCCATTTATTTACTGACAAACCCCCACAAACCAACATTTTTTTTAATTTAAATTATAATATTTATATTAATTATTATTATAATTTTATAGTTTATAATATTTGGAATTTTATAAAGGTTATTTAAGAATAAATTTAAACAATTCCTTCCCGGTTGGGTTTTTTTTTTTTTTCTTTTTTTTTTTTTTTTTTTTTTTTTTTTTTTTTTTTTTTTTTTTTTTTTTTTTTTTTTTTTTTTTTTTTTTTTTTTTTTTTTTTTTTTTTTTTTTTTTTTTTTTTTTTTTTTTTTTTTTTTTTTTTTTTTTTTTTTTTTTTTTTTTTTTTTTTTTTTTTTTTTTTTTTTTTTTTTTTTTTTTTTTTTTTTTTTTTTTTTTTTTTTTTTTTTTTTTTTTTTTTTTTTTTTTTTTTTTTTTTTTTTTTTTTTTTTTTTTTTTTTTTTTTAAAAAAAAAAAAAAAAAAAAAAAAAAAAAAAAAAAAAAAAAAAAAAAAAAAAAAAAAAAAAAAAAAAAAAAAAAAAAAAAAAAAAAAAAAAAAAAAAAAAAAAAAAAAAAAAAAAAAAAAAAAAAAAAAAAAAAAAAAAAAAAAAAAAAAAAAAAAAAAAAAAAAAAAAAAAAAAAAAAAAAAAAAAAAAAAAAAAAAAAAAAAAAAAAAAAAAAAAAAAAAAAAAAGGATCCCAAGTTTTTCCCGGGGTTTTTGGGTTTTTCCCCAATTTAAATTTTTTTTTTATTTAATGAGGTCCCCCATTTAATTGAAAATTTTTTTCCTTTCCCCCCTTTTGGCTTTTTTTTCAGAAAACCCAAGGCCTAGGGGGTTTTTAAGGGGGGGTTTTAAAAAAAAGGGGGCGGGTTTTTCCCAGGTCCGCTAGAGCTTACTGTCTCGTAACTTTAATTCCGGGTTGGACATGGCCTTATTAGGCACAGGTCACCTCTGAGGCGGTATGCCACTGAGTAGAGCTGGAGTTTCTTTAACCCAGCATATGGCATCTGTTTGAGCACCTCTTGGTGAGGTACTTTGGTCTTTCCAGTTGCTGCAGGTGTTTGGTAAGGTACATCCCAAAGGGCATTGTACTCATTATGGGCCTGATGAGGGATGAGTAAAGAGGACGATGACCTCCCTAATCTAGATGTGAATCCCTTCATGATTGGGCTATATAAAATGTTTTTCTAACCACTTTGGCCACGTGGTTGTCAAATGAGATTGCTATCAACTTGGGTCCCCAGGTCCCTAATTACTTCTGTACTTAATGGATTACCACCTATGTGGTAATTTGTGGGCACTTTGTTTTTGCCAAAGGGATGACTATACATTTTGGCGTTTAGCTTGAGGCCATGGCTCTGGCACCAGTTGTCTGTTTCTATGAGGCCCTTTTGGAGGATGCTTGTCTCGGCTGGAGAGTCAATTATGGCACCCAGTTTGCAGTCATCTGCGAACTTGGTCAGCCACAGTCCTTCCGTGTTGGCCTGTACCTCCGAGAAATATATACCAAACAAGAGAGTTCCCAGGACTGAGCCTTGTGGGACGCCACTTGTAACTGGTTTGGAGTCTGACATGGCTCCAGCAATTCTAACCATGTGGGTTCTGTCCTTGAGCCAGTTTGCAACCCATCTAGTGACATAGGGGTTTATATTTAAGCTGGTGAGCTTATCTATAATGCCTGAGTGGGTATTGTATCGAAGGCTTTTGCGAGGTCCAGATAGGCTGTGTGGACCACCTTCCCTTCATCAATGGCCTTGGTGACTGTTTCAAAGAAGTCAACCAGGTTTAAGAGGCAGGATCTGCCCTTAACAAAGCCGAACTGGGTAGGATCCAGTGTCTGTAGGTCCCCAATATCTTTATTTATGAGGTCCATGATGATCCTTTCCATAGCTTTGCAGACCAAGCTAGTCAGGCTTATGGGGCGATAGTTTCCAGGGTCCGTTGAGGCACCACCTTTGTGGAGAGGGACCACTGTTGCTGTACGCCACTCTTTGGGTACATATCCTGTAGTAAGGCTGAGATTGAACAGTAGTTTTATGTTTGGGTTTAGCTCTTCTTGGAGTTCATGTAGGACGCAGCCTGGGACACCATCTGGTCCCATTGATGCTGTGTTTTTTGCTTTGGAGGGCGGCTCCCACCTGAGCATCTGAGATGTCAGGGGGGCAGCACTCTGCTGGGATAGATATTTGCCCTTTTGGTGGGGGGGGGGGGAGAAGTTTGCGCTGAACCTGTCAGCTAGGATGTTGGCAATGTCTGTGGGTTCGGTGTATTTTTTGTCATTTTGGGCTAATTCTGAGCATATCTGGGAATTCCCACCAAGGTTCCTAACATAACTAAAGAAAGCCTTGTGATTATCCTTAGTGTCCTGTGCAATTTTTCTCTCGAAGCTGGCCTTTGACGATTTTATGAGTGCCCTTAGTTTTTTGCTAATACTGATCAGAGATGCCTTCCCTTTTTGGGATTTTGCTCTATCATGTAGTAGCTTCCTCCTTCTATTGTATAGTTTGTTTATGCCTGCGGTCCACCAGACAGGTCATCTGCCTTTGGAGGATTGGGTCTTGGTTTTATTTGGGATTGCATGATCCATGCATTCCTGAAGGTGTTCATAGAATGCATTTATAAAGGATTCTGTGGTCTGGGCCGTATTTTCCACAGGCCCGGGGGCTTTGAAGGATTCCACCTCGGTTATGAGGAGCGTGAAATTTGCTTTAGAGAAGTTTTTCACTGTGGTTTTCTGGGCAGGGGGTGGGGTCGGGATGTGAATATCCATTGAGATCAGTTTATGGTCTGATCTTACCAGTGAGGGATACACTTATGGTCTGGAGCATAGAGTCCCCATGTTGGTGATGATCAGGTCCAGTATGTTTTCCCCTCTTGTGGGAGTGGTAACAAGTTGTTCCATAGCATTTGAGTTTATGAATTCTAGGAACCTTTGGGCAAGGGTGTTGGAGCTAGAGTAATGCTCCCAATCTATGTTTGGGTAGTTGAAGTCACCCAATGTAATGGTGTTCGGAGAGACCATCATATTTTACAGTGTTCTCAGGAAGGCCAAGTGGGGTTCGTGGGTTTGGGAGGGTGGTCTGTAGCAGGCTATAAACTGGAAGGCAGTTTCCCCC
>NC_056738.1:234874245-234916745 GCF_019279795.1 Protopterus annectens
GGGCAAAAGGAAATCCCCATGAGAATTCTCCAATGCAGAAAAAATACATGTGTTCAGTGTTCCCAATATCACATGCATGTATAGGTCCATATATATAGCAGACTGGACGAAAAATCAATCACCCTCACTGAAGACACCATTGACAGTGTTTCAGTTTGGATAATGGGCAAAGTAAGCTATAACTATATATATATATATATATCTCAATCAGAAGGCATGTAGTCACATTACAAAAGAGGGAATGTAAGTAAATCAGCTGTCAGTGATATATGTTGGGTGGTCCTGACAACCAACTTTGAATTGTAGTTTGCATATTATCTATTCCTGTACACAATTTGTTCTTAAAGGAGTACCGCACCCACAGACTCAAAAAACATGTTTAAAACATCATGGCATGATATTTCCTACACTTTAACAGCACTCTGGGATTATTTACAGGATTTTAAATATTTTTATATGTAATTACAGACTCTGACCACCTGGAGGCCAGCATATTGACGTGGTTTGGATAAATCGAGTTTGCCACTCTTCCCACAAATCATTGCGAAGCAGAAATGTTGTTACATCATGCAGGCACCATTTGCCTAAACCTCCCTGTCATTTCATAGATGTTGCATGCGTTACAAAGTTCAGTAAAATAGAACAGTTAAAGTAACATTCCCTGCTGCTGAGACTACTTAAAGCAGAAACAGTCAAATGTCACAGAACACACTCAAAGTGCTGTTTACTGCTGCCTTTTTCTAATTTAGTTTAAGTAGCACTAATTTGAGACAATGAATTCTAGTCCTTTACTTCTCCCCTCCCCGTAACACCCTAGCTGTAAAGTCACAGGGTAATTTGACTTGGTAATTTCATTGACTGGCTTGAATCTCACAGCGGGTGCTTGACTCATGTAATTCAATCTTTGCTCTAGCATTTCCTTTGTTACAGGGGCATTTTTTTTTTGCTGCACTGTAGCCATGGCCTTACTTGGCTACGTAGCATCCAGTTGATGCAGCAACTCCTGCTGGAGTCTTTTGGGGCTAAATAAAACTTTAAAACTATTAAACCAGTTTAGCCACGGTAATTGCAGCGGTTAAGCGTTGTCGCCTTTTCCACAGCAAGAGGTTCGGTTCGATCCTCGGCTGGGGTGCCTTCTGTGCGGGTTGCATGTACCTACCCCTGTAGTCGCGTGGGTTTTCTCCGGTGCTCGGTTTCCTCCCACATCCCAAAAGGCATGCAGTAGGTGGATTGGACACTCCAAATTGGCCCTAGGTGTGGTGTGTGTGCCTTCTATATGGAAGGTTGGGCGCGGAGCTGGCAACTCGACACTGTAAAACTTCACCACCAATCTGTGTGCGGACAGATGATCCGCTGTGGCATTCTTGAGGCGAAAGGAGAAGAAAAGTGTAAGTGTTTAAAGGTATCACTTCATGCTTCCACCTTACTAAAATAGTTTACATGTGTAAAGTGTGTGTTGGTATTCATTGTTTGCCCTGCACTTTTTTTTTACCTCCACAGGTTGGTTTTGCAAAAAACTTTTTGCAGTGTCCCTGGATTTGTCTTTTGTACAGCCTGAAACAGTTGCTATATTTTCCCCTTCTTTTTTCTTGTGTCCAGTAGTCACTTATAACAAAGTACATTTTTTTTATTTTTTTATATATATAAAGGACATCAATGTTAATTAAACTTGAATCAGATAATGGATGCCACTGCAAAGAATCACTGTTGAAATATTTGTGCATGGACTAAATCCCTTACTAAATATTTGCCAGACTCAGTTCAATTGGTGCTATGGCTTTTATTATACTTGTGTGTTTGCTCATGTACCTTAAATATCCCCACCATTACATACCAATTTTTACGTGTAGTAACCACCTGACATGCCCATACACCTTTAGCTTTATCAATATGCAGCTACTCACTGTTCATGTAATGTATGTGAATTCATTTTCAGACTTAAAGATTATGGAAGCTACACTGAAACAATTCCAGGTGCTTGTTCATGTTTCACGTGGTGCTTAGCAAAGCTACTCTCGGAACAACCACTGAATATGTTTCACTGCCACCTCTGATACCAGGGGTAATGTTTTAATCTTTCTATTCCGCACTGCACACTAGCAGTATCTGGTGCAAATACAATAACAGAGAGGTATTAAGCGTGCCACCTAACATCATTGCCGTGAAAAGATACAAGTATACATACCAAATTCTGTGTTCCAAACATCGGTGTTACTACTGAATAAAATGAACATATTGAAGTAGCAACATGACCTGTTATCAGATGTACTTACGATTTTTCCTGTGCTGCGTAATTTAATGATTCTCTGGCACGTTTCATTCCACTTAACAGCACCTGTAGGTTTGCTCTTCTTAGCAAGTTACAGTAAATATTTTATTATCGGTTGTTTACCTGTTAACTGGTTTGAATGGGCACACACTATGAATGTTTCAGCGGCATCCCTGGGTAAAAGCTCAAAATGGGTATAACCTGGTGGATGCGACCTTGTGCACGCGGTCATAACTGCTGCCTTGCGCTTATCTTGCATAAGGCAGAACTGGATATCCATTGCAATGTTCAATTTCTATATCCGGGCATTATCAAACTGTTTATTGACTTCCATTTCTTACCTTAGTATTCGGGACAGCAATCAATCTCTTCACACCCTGTAAAGCCACAGCAACCACCACTCATGTTGGCGTCCATTCTTGAACTAGCATTATCCATGTCACATAGTGCCACATGACATCCCCAACTTGCCTGTTATTGTCAATACCTGTGTCATGCGGGAGAAAGGTGAATGCATACACCTAACTATATAACGCGGTCAAAGAGCAGTACTTGTGATGTATTCACAAGCTACAGCTTTTGGTTTACAATGTGCATAATAAGCAACTACTGCATATTGCACACTATAATAAAACAAGCCTCTCTTACCACTTCACGCGGTGGCCAGCCACGCAGGGGTCCTCACTGGCAACATTACTTGAAGCTGCAGCCAGTCCTCATCTCACCTATCATAACACTCCTGCAGCTATGCATGCTACCCAAACATGCCTTCTTTTGCCATTTGTGCATTATGTATACCTCACTTCTGTCGCCGAATCCAGTCCATTAAAACTGCGCTGCCAAACAAAAGCGATGCACCACTACGCACTGCATCATTCCGCTTGAACAATCTGTAATCGCCTTACACAGCAATCACCCTTTCAATACACATTTACATTCTCTAGTGATTGATGCATGCAAATTTTTAAAGATCAACACTGTTTCCTAATACTTATAATATACTTACCCCATTGTATATGAATGATATATATATTCTAAGCCCTCGATATACATCCCAATTTGACCATGTGCTGTTGTCAATATTTTTACTGTGATTCTAAACACATTCCCACAAGTTGTTAAGTTGTATGACTGTCTTGCCAGTCCTTAACGGTTGACCAATTGTTCAATATCAGGATTGTGAACTGGCCAGCACTCCGGTCACACCATTTATCCAATACACACACTGGTCCGCACAGTTAATGTGATATTACTTCTACTCACCAACGGTTTAAGCGTGGTTCTCCAACTAATGACCTCGGTACAACACAACCACCAGGTCTATACTGTGGCTAACTGTTCTGATCATGAAAAAGTAGTGCGTATGGGGACTTGGTATGTTTCACTAACTTCACTAGTCTGCTCTTTCAACTTGTCCATAATAACTGCAACCCATTGTTTCACTTATGTCCAGCTAATGTCCTTCGGTTGTGACCATCACGCTGAGCCCTAGTGCAAGGAAAGAATAAACAACAAGAATTCCTACTCCTCAGCCATGCCCAAAACAAGCATTTCCATGTGGCTGCTTTGTAGTCCCACCAACTTCATAACTTTAGGAATAATACAATGAGGCATTTGACCTTGCATTTTTTGCAATTACAATAACACTTTGCATGGTACTATGTGTGTACAAATCAACAATGGTATTGAAATATCACAATGCATCCATAATACATAAGCAGTTTGAATCCGCTTGACAGTAAATGACTCATAGATATATGTCAGCTACCAAGCATCCAGACAAGGATGGCAAAACTGCATAAGGGCCAAAACTTTCAATTATGTTACACTTGTTTACTGGGATAGTTGCGCAGATTAATGTCCGCGTAAGCGGGGGCCAGGAGAAAATCTCCAACAGAAGAAATAACATAGATTACTCAGTTATATTACATTACATGGATTGCACAAGTTACAGAACATTAGAAAATACAAAACAATGCATTTAGCACAGTGTTTTAGGAATGTTCCCAAATAGGGAGTCACAGTTCTCATGGTCCGACACAAGACAAGGTGTTTTGTGCAATGGTTTAGTAATGTTCCCAAATCGTGACTCACGGTTCATGGTCAGACAATTACAATTGAGACACATCTGATTGGAAGCAGAGCTTAAGTAATTGCATTTTATATTTTTGATACACCCCAGTGACACACACACACACACACACACACACACACACACACCAGGGAGACACACCCTGGCCCCCAGTGACACACCAGGGAGACGCACACCCTGGCCCCCAGTGACACACCAGGGAGACGCACCCTGGCCCCCAGTGACACACCAGGGAGACGCACACCCTGGCCCCCAGTGACACACCAGGGAGACGCACACCCTGGCCCCCAGTGACACACCAGGGAGACACACCCTGGCCCCCAGTGACACACCAGGGAGACACACCCTGGCCCCCAGTGACACACCAGGGAGACACACCCTGGCCCCCAGTGACACACCAGAGTGCACCTGTTGGTGTTACACCTGGAGATGCACCCTATTTCCAGTGAGCCCACCAGGGGCAGCACACCCTGGCCCCAGTGAGCCACACCAGGGAGGCCTTGCACCCTGGCCCCAGAGGTGACACACCAGGGGAGGCGCACACCCTGGCCCAGTGTTCAGGAGATGCTCCCTGGCTGGCCACCAGGGAGGCCGCACCCACAGCCCAGCGACACACCAGGGTGGCAGCACCCTGGCCCCAACCCCATTTTACCTGGGGTGACACCCTGGCTAGCGACTTTGCAGGGGTGACGCACCCTGGCCCCAGCGACACACCAGGGTGACGCACCCTGGCCCCAGCGACACACCAGGGTGACGCACCCTGGCCCCAGCGACACACCAGGGTGACGCCTGACTAGCGACACCCGGGTGGCACCCTATTCGCCCGACACACCAGGTGGCTTACCCTGGCTAACGACACACCGGGTGGCGCACCTGGCCCCAGCGACACACCAGGGTGGCCTGGCCTGGCCCCAGTGACGCACCAGGGAGGCGCACTGCCCTGGCCTGGCGACGACACCAGGGGAGGCGCGCCTGGCTAGCGACACACCAGGGAGGCAGCACCTGGCTGGCCCACCAGGGAGGCAGCACCCTGGCCCCAGCGACACACCGGGAGGCACACCCACAGCTAGCGACACCACCCGGGGAGGCGCACCTGGCTAGCGACCCACCAGGGAGGCTCACCCTGGCCCCAGCGACACCAGGGAGGCAGCACCCTGGCCCAGCTGACACAGAGCGCGCACAGCCCCAGCGACACACCTGAGGGAGAGCGCGCCCTGGCTAGCGACGACACGCAGGGGAGGCGCACCCCTGGCTGGCGACACACCTGGGAGGCACGCGCCCTGGCCCCAGCGGGCACCTGGGGAGGCGCTGCCCTGGCTGTGACACACCGGGGCGCACCCTGGCCCCCAGCGGCCACACCGGGGAGGCGCACCTGGCCCCAGCGACCGAGGCAGCACCCTGGCCCCAGCGACTGCGCACCCTGGCCTGGCGACCGCACCTGGCTAGCGAGCGCTGCCTGGCCCCAGCGGCCGCGCACCCTGGCTAGCGACACACCAGGGTAGCACCTGGCCCAGCGACGCACCTGGCTGGCGACGCGCGCACCCTGGCTGGCGACAGCGTTACACCTGGCCCCAGGAGGCGCGCACTGGCTGGCGACACACCAGGAGGCAGCACCCTGGCCCCAGCGACCGCTGCCCTGGCCCCAGCGACCGCACCCTGGCTAGCGACCGCGCACCTAGCTGGCGACACACCAGGGAGGCACCCACAGCTAGCGACACACCAGGAGCACGGCACCCTGGCTAGCTGACACACCAGGAGAGGCACCCCTGGCCCCAGCGACACACCGGGGAGGCACTCTGGCCCCCTGACACACTCAGGAGACGCACTTTGGCCCCAGCGACACACCAGGGAGGCGCACGACCCCTGGCTGGCGACACACCAGGGAGGCGCACCTGGCTCCCAGCGACACACTGGGGAGGCGCGCACCTGGCCCCAGCTGACACACCAGGGAGAGCGCACTGGCTGGCCCCAGCGACACACCGGGAAGGCGCACCTAGCTGGCCCCAGCGACGCACCGGGGAGGCGCACCCTGGCCCCAGCGACACCAGGGAGGCGCACTCCCTGGCTAGCGACACACCAGGGAGGCGCACCCTGGCCCCAGCGACACACCAGGGGAGGCGCACCCACCGGCCCCAGCGACACACACCAGGAGGCGCGCTCTGGCCCCCAGCGACACACCTGGGAGGCGCACCCCTGGCTTAGCGGCTTACACACCTGAGGAGAGGCGCGCCTGGCCTTAGTAAATACACACCAGGGATTATGGCAGCACTCCTGGCCCCAGCGACACACCAGGAGGCGACACTCCTGGCCCCAGCCATTACTTTAATTCCCGGGCCCCGCACGGCCACGCACCCCGGCCCCAGCGACACGCACCCCCGGCCCCAGCCACACTACACCCCTGGCTCCCAGCTTACACGCACCTCCGGGCCCCAGCGACACACCAGGGAGAGCAAAACTTTTAGCCCCAGCATACCACACCAGGGCCCCAGCACACACCCCGGGATAGTTCCCGATTCACCCCTGGCCAGCAGAGCGCAGGGAGACGCACTCTGGCCAACAGAAGACACGCACCCTGGATTACCCAGTTACACGCACACGCATTACTGAGCGATTACACCAGGAGACGCGACCCCGGCCCCAGCGACACACCAGGGAGACGCAGCATTTAACCCTGATGCCCCAGCCAGGAGACGCACTTGGCCCCAGTCACAATTCTCAACAAGACAAGGTGTTTTGCCCCAGCGACACACACCCGGAGACGCACCCTGGCCCTAAGTAGCGACACAATTACCAGGGAGACGCCTGGCCCTGGAAGCAGGCAACATTTTATGTTTTTGATACCCAATTGCCATTACACCAGGGAGACGACCCACACACACCAGGGAGACGCACCCTGCCAGCTTACACAGGAGACGCACCTGGCCCCAGCGACACACCAGGGAGACGCACTCCTGGCCCCAGCTTAACACACCAGGGAGACAGCACCTATTTGGCCCCAGCGACACACCAGGGAGACAGCACTCCTGGCCCCCAGCACACACCAGGGAGACGCACTCTGGCTGCAGCGACACAATAATTAGAGGTACGCACCCTGGCCCCAGCTTACACACCAGGGAGACGCACCTGGCTAGCGACACACCAGGGAGACGCACCTGGCCCCAGACACACCAGGGAGTTCCACTGGCTAGCGACACACCAGGCACACCAGGGAGGCGCACCTGGCCCAGCGACACACCAGGAGACGCACTGGCCCCAGCGACACACCAGGAGGCACTGGCTAGCGACACACCAGGGAGGCACGCCCCAGCGACACGCAGGGAGACGCACCCTGGCCCCAGCGACACACCAGGGGAAGCGCACCCGCAGCCCCAGCGACACACCAGGGAGGCGCACCTGGCTAGCGACACACCAGGAGGCGCGCCTGGCTGGCGACACACCAGGCGCACCTGGCTAGCGACACACCAGGGAGGCGCACCTGGCTAGCGACACCTGGGAGGCAGCACCCTGGCCCCAGCGACACACCAGGAGGCGCACCCTGGCCCCAGCGACACACCAGGCGCACCTGGCTGGCGACACGGGGAGGCGCACCTATTTAGCGACACACCAGGGAGACGCACCCTGGCCCCAGCGACACACCAGGGAGACGCACCCTGGCCCCAGCGACACGCACCCTGGCCCCAGCGACACGCACCCTGGCCCCAGCGACACGCACCCTGGCCCCAGCGACACACCAGGGAGACGCACCCTGGCTGGCGACACACCGGGAGGCGCGCCTGGCTGGCGACACACCAGGGAGCGCGCCTGGCTAGCGACACACCAGGGGAGGCGCACCCTGGCCCAGCGACACCAGGGAGGCGCACCTGGCTGGCGACACACCAGGCGCACCTGGCCCCAGCGACACACCAGGAGGCGCACCCTGGCCCCAGCGACACACCAGGAGGCGCACAGCTAGCGACACACCAGGGAGGCGCACCCACAGCTAGCGACACACCGGGAGGCGCACCCTGGCTAGCGACACCAGGGAGGCGCGCCTGGCCCCAGCGACACACCAGGAGGCAGCACTGGCTAGCGACACACCAGGAGGCAGCACCCTGGCCCCAGCGACACACCGAGGCGCACCTGGCTGGCGACACACCAGGGAGGCGCACCCTGGCCCCAGGCACCAGGGAGGCGCACCTGGCCCCAGCGACACACCAGGGAGGCACGCACCCTGGCTAGCGACACACCAGGGGAGGCGCACCCTGGCTGCACCAGGAGGCACCTGGCCGACACACCAGGAGGCGCACCCTGGCCCCAGCGACACACCAGGGAGGCACCTGGCTAGCGACACACCAGGAGGCACCCTGGCTAGCGACACACACCAGGCGCACCCTGGCCCCAGCGACACACCAGGGAACCCTGGCCCCAGCGACACACCAGCACCCTGGCCCCCAGTGACACACCAGGAGGCGCACCCTGGCCCCAGCGACACCAGGGAGGCGCACTGGCCCCAGCGACACCAGGGAGACGCACCTGGCCCCAGCGACACACCAGGGAGACGCGCGACACACCAGGGAGGCGCACCCTGGCTAGCGACACACCACCAGGGAGACACCCTGGCCCCAGCGACACACCAGGAGACGCACCCTGGCCCCAGTGACACACCAGGGAGACGCACCCTGGCCCCAGTGACACACCAGGGAGACGCACACCCTGGCCCCCAGTGACACACCAGGGAGACGCACACCCTGGCCCCCAGTGACACACCAGGGAGACGCACACCCTGGCCCCCAGTGACACACCAGGGAGATGCACCCTGGCCCCAGTGACACACCAGGGAGATGCACCCTGGCCCCAGTGACACACCAGGGAGATGCACCCTGGCCCCAGTGACACACCAGGGAGACGCACTGGCCCCAGCGACACACCAGGAGGCGCACACCTGGCCCCTGACACACCAGGAGGCGCACCCTGGCCCCCCAGTGACACACCAGGGAGACGCACACCCTGGCCCCCCAGTGACACACCAGGGAGACGCACACCCTGGCCCCCCAGTGACACACCAGGGAGACGCACACCCTGGCCTGTGACACACCAGGAGACGCACACCTGGCCCCAGTGACACACACCAGGGAGACGCACCCTGGCCCAGTGACACACCAGGAGGCGCACCCTGGCCCCAGCGACACACCAGGGTGACGCACCCTGGCCCCAGCGACACACCAGGGTGACGCACCCTGGCCCCAGCGACACACCAGGGTGACGCACCCTGGCCCCAGTGACACACCAGGGAGATGCACCCTGGCCCCAGCGACACACCAGGGAGACGCACCCTGGCCCCAGCGACACACCAGGGAGACGCACCCTGGCCCCAGCGACACACCACGGAGGCGCACCCCCAGTGACACACCAGGAGGCGCACCCTGGCCCCAGCGACACACCAGGGAGACGCACCCTGGCCCCAGCGACACACCAGGGAGACGCACCCTGGCCCCAGCGACACACCAGGGAGACGCACCCTGGCCCCAGCGACACACCAGGGAGACGCACCCTGGCCCCAGCGACACACCAGGGCCCCCAGTGACACACCAGGGAGACGCACACCCTGGCCCCCCAGTGACACACCAGGGAGACGCACACACGCACACTGAAATATCACAATGCATCCGTAATGCATAAGCAGTTTTGAATCAACTTGGCAGTAAATGACTCCATAGATATGTCAGCTACCAAGCATCCAGACAAAGGATGGCAAAATTGCATGAGGCCAAAAACGTTTAATTATGTTACACTTGTTTACTGGGATAGTCACACTGGATTCATGTCCTTAGTCAGCAGAGGGCCAGGGAGAAAATCTCTAACAGAAAAAATAACATAGATTACTCAGTTATATTACATTACATGGGCACAAGTTACAGAACATCAGAAAATACAAGACAATGCATTTAGCACAGTGTTTTAGTAATGTTCCCAAATAGGGAGTCGCAGTTCTCATGGTCTGACACAAGACAAGGTGTTTTGTACAATGGTTTAGTAATGTTCCCAAATAGGGACTCACAGTTCATGGTCAGACAATTACAACTGAGACACATCTGATTGGAAGCAGAGGTTAAGTAATTGCATTTTATATTTTTGACACACCCCAGTGACACACACCACCCCCAGCGACACACCCACACACACTGGGGAGAGACACACACACACCCCCAGTGACACACCAGGGAGACACACACACCCCACCCCCAGTGACACGCCAGGGAGAGACTCACACACCGCCCCCAGTGACATGCACACACCCCGCCACCAGGGACACACACACACACACACACACACACACACACACACACACACACACACACCAGGGACACACACACACACACACACACACACCCACACACACACCAGGGACACACCCACACACACACCAGGGACACACCCACACACACACCAGGGACACACCCACACACACACCAGGGACACACACACACACACCCCGGGACACAGACACACACACACACACACACACACACACACACACACACACACACACACACACACACACACACACACACACACACACACACACACACACCAGGGACACAGACACACACACACACACACACACACACACACACACACACACACACACACACACACACACACACACACACACACACACCAGGGACCCACATGTCATCTATTGCCGGTAACCAGAATTGGAAAAAACTTGTGTAGTCATAGTGTAACAACTGGGAAACCTGGGGTTTCAATGCCCATGCAGTGTGTCTTATACCTCTCAGTGCAGCCTACTTACATTTTTAGAGGTCTACTGTCATTACACACAGTGTATTGCCTGTAACCAGAATTGCTAAAAAAAATTGTGTAATCCTTCTCCAGCGACTGGGAAACATGGGGTTTCAGTGCCCATGCAGTGTGTCTTATACCTCACTCTGTGCAGCCTACTTACCTTTTAGAGGTCTACTGTTATTAGCCACCACCAATCGTGGAATCAACAGTTAAGCCGGCAATACTGTCAGGTGACTGTGTGTCTCACTCCAACATCTAGAGTCCAACTCTGAGAATACACCCTCTCCTGCAGACCAATATGGGGCGGTGTGCCACATGGACCTTGCCTGGTACTTAATCTTTTTGCTGCTATTTCTCGTTAAGTAATAAGCCTAAAGTAGGTTCTTTTGATGACAATGTTTGTAGAGGACAATCTGTGAATCTAGTTTATCATCTGTCCTATATGGATTGGATGACAATGTTACTTCTGTTTCACACTCACCAGTCATGTGTCAGCCTTGCCTGCAAGTCAGAAGGCACATGGTCTCTGTGCTGTATTGACCTTCCCCTAGGTATTTCTCAGTGCTATAACCTGGCACATAGACTTTGTCCCACTGAGTACACTAGTTGGGCACCAGAATTCAGATTCATGTCTGTTTGCTTGCAATCTGTGTAACTGAATGGCAAATGGTAATTTCTACTTTGATTGATCCATCAATGCCTGTTGGACAGGAACAATCGGTCTTCACTGCAAAAAAGTGACTTGGCCACAGTTGCAGATTCGACTGAGCCCAAGGACTGCAGCCATTTCTGGATGATTTTCCTTATTTGCAAGCCTATGTAGCAACGCATGGACCTCACTGGGTTCAGCATACAGAATATTGTATAGCATTAGCACACACTATGGGATCACAAACTTACCCAGGCATGTAAGGCAGCAGTAGTGTGGGAGGTCACTCTCTGACAAATGCATATAACACCGTTAAGTGCAAGCATGGAAAACACACTTTCTACGGCAGACCACTGAGCAGTGTTGTTCCACAGGGATCGGGTGTGGGACCAGTTCTGCTTGATGCCACTGCTTGGTAAGGAATAGGCAAGTAGTGTCTGCAGCTGACAGGCTGTGCAGAAGAGAAGCAGTGTGAATCAAGCTCATCTGTCCTATATGAATCGGAAGCAGTCACTGCCACTGTTTCATACTGATCTGTTCTATGCAAGCTCTGCCATTCCTCTAAGTGAGAAGGCTCATGGTCTTCATGTTGTGCTGAGCTTACCTTGCTAGGTGAAGGTACTATGATCTGCCCAATGGACTTTACTAGTAGCCACTTTCTACACCACATATGTGACTCCTGTCTCAACTTGTACACCACACATGTGACTCTTGTCTTAGCACCACAAAGGACTGGTTTTCATGCGACATGTAACATTGGAGGTATAATGTTAATTTAGGCTTGGGTGATCCACCCATGTCTCCTGGACAGAGACCTCAGGTTGATTGCGAAAACCAAGAGTAACAACCATGCTTGTAAGGCCGTGATGGACATTACATCGGATCATAGTAGGTCAGTACAGTACACTGCTGTTGAACCCTGCTGTCACTGTTTAATGTCAACTGATGAGTCACACACACTTACATATAATGCACTCAAATACCAATATGCATTCATAAACCAGATTAAGAAGAAACAAGTAAAATCAATGTACAGTATGAAGAATTTTGATTCCAAAGGTACTTACCCAGCACTTTGGTTATCTTTAATATATTAACCGGGCTTCTCTTTATTTTTTCCAAACCTAGAAATGTGTTTTTCAATTACCAGTGCCTTCTCAGGACGTTCGCACCGAGCTATATTCTTTGGAATTGCGGGTACGGGCATGGGCTGAATTTCCAATAAGCCACTTTTGGCTTTTATGGCGTCCATAATCAGGTCATAGATGTAGTCAAACTTTCGTTTCTGAAATATTGGCTTTGCTACCCACTCCTGCTTTGCCTTCAGATACACCACGTTGTATCTAAGCTCTTCGTTTGCTGCTGAGTTTTGAGTAGGGAATCTGACTACTGCTTGTTCACGATTCAGATTTTCGTTGTGATCAAGGATGGCCAAAATTATTCGTGCCTTCATCCCTGCAAAACTGAAATGCTCAAACTTTGGGCAGTATTTGCACAGTAATGCATGGAACACCTCTAGGTTGCCGGTGTGGCAGAACTTGGTAACCTGCTTTAAATCTTTAATAAAAACTCGGTTGGCAACTATCCTCTTCAGTGCACTATAGCATGCATCATCTTCATCCATCCACTTCTCATCTCCTTTGTCCACTGGCATCTCATGACCGCAACATGAAACCTTTGTTGTACCACTCCAGCTGTGTCAGTCTGTTACATGGTAGAGCAATGACAACCACTTCTCCTGTAGTAAAACTTAATCGCCCTCGCATGTTTCAGCACACCACCACAGGTGATTGGAAACACTGTGGCACCACTGTAGCAACTCCCTGTTTACTCTCCTTTTCCAGCTTCTGTAATTTTCTTTGTCAAGCTTTTGGCCATATGCCACACATCAAACTGGTGATCCACTGCTGGGAATTCCTTGCGCATCACAAACCAGATCCCCAGATGTCGGTCGGTTGCCACAAGACTTACCTTAACATTTCTTGACAGCAAGTTTGACAGGCATTTCTTGAAAGCTTTCTTCTCAAGTGCCACTGAAGATACCCCTATGCAAACCTGCTCTAGGAAAAAATCAATGATGCATCCAGAATCCAGGTCCATCATGCTATAGCAGCAGTATTTGGCTGAATATCCTGGCCTATCACACCGCCCATCACCCCCTAACCTTATTTCGTTCCCCTGACTATCTGCGAGCAGACTATTCTGATGGTGTATCCAGGTATGCTGCATTACTGGGAATAAATAGTGCCTTTGAATGGTGTAGAATGTTGTCTCACTGTTAAACTCCAGCCCCAAATATGCACAGAAATGTGCAATATGGGCATACTACCACTGAATAGAAGAAGAGAAGACGCGAGTAGTAAGTTCCCAGCAGGCATTCGGCCTATAACTGGTTGACTTTCCCACTGAAGAACTACATGTCCACTAATGCAGCATACCGTCACTGATACATAGGACACTACCTTTGTTTTCTTTTCTACTTCTGCAGCAGGACTTTGGCATTCTGGGCAGGTCAATTTTAACAGCAGTGAATCAAGGCAAGACTCAAAAACAATGAACTTTGCTTCGCTTGTCATCTTCTCATCTTCATCCTCTTCCACCACTGTATCTTCCATGTCAGTGGTCGTCATGCTGTCAGAAGGGTAGCTCCAATTGGGATCCTTCTCTGTCTCATTTGTCTACCGAGAATCCGAGGACTCACTATGCATTCTTGTATTATGCATATCTGGTCTGAGCTTGATTGGAGTGCTGCAAGCCTGCACCTGAAGAGACATGTAGGCACTTGAGCTAGATGTGGCTACTTCACTGCAAGTATCATCCTCCATTTGAAGACATGGGTTGACACTGACTCTACGCCCACTGTCATCATTGGAAACTTGATCTTCTGGTGTTCCTGACTGAGTCGTTTCAGTCTGAACAAGTGTGGATTTCCTGCAGTATGTGTGGTCCATCAGCAGTGACACTGCATCCTCAGGAAACTGTACAGCTGCATCCTTCATCTTCCATGGTCTTGGATTCTGTTCAACTAACTTTGCTTGAACTCCTACACTGATGCCTTTCTTTTGCCGGAGGTTTGTTTGGCATGCTACCATACTCCTTTCCACTGCAGTCATTTCTATGGCTTCCACTACTTCTTCATATATTTGTACCTGCAAATCAAAGAAAACTGCCTCTGAAATTTACACTTCATAGCAGACTGTCATAATAAATTATCCTGTTTTGGACAGCAGATTGCACACCATTTGGTTCAATGGATGATAATCAAGTCACATTTCCATGTGTAACAGTCTGTCACTGTCATTGTCTGAACCATTATGTCCATTAGCATTGCATTTCTTTGCTATTTCTACATGTTACTGTACAGCAGCTAACAGCTAATGTGCAAATTCCAGCTGTCTCTTCCAATGGAAGGGAACATGAAGTGCCACATCACTGTATCAGCACTGAACACTGGTGCTGTACTCCACAATGCCTTCAGTGACCATCTATCCACAAAACAGTTCAAACACTTAACACTACACCAAGTCAATATTTACACTGCAGAAAGTTTAACCTCTGCCTTATTGGACAGTACAGAAATTGCACATTCCTTAGTGGTCTCCTATCAGTACACACTCATTGGTTAGTGCTGCATTACTCATGTCTCTCTCCCTAAACAGAAGTGTTCTCCCTAGTGACACCCTCAGCACTACACCAGAGCTCTGCCACCAGTTCATATTGCACAGGTCTTCTTAAATACATACCTCTACAGGTTCTGGCACAGGGCGGTCTTCCATGTCATCTGGAACTGCTGCAGGCTCTGCTTCCTCATGTGCTGTCTCGGTTTCATTCTGCCTCTGCACATGGCCATTAGGCTGTGGTAAGGGGAAAAAAAAACACATTACAACCATCACCCTGGATGTTATCAATGCTTGGAGGCATGTAAAGGAGAAAATGAAGTTATTTACCTTGCATTGGCCATACAGTTGGTCATTCACAACATCTGGCAAGGTTGGCTGGGTTGTACTGAGAAGTTCTTCAATAAGCTGCGTGGGATAGTAAAGGCATTAATGACTCATACTACACAAGCGTTAGACCATACAGTGTACGTGTACATGTCACGCTAATCAAATCTAAGTATCCCATAAATGATGTGTTGTTCAAGCATCTTACACTTTCATGCTGTTTGCGCTGCAGCCGCTGTTCGGATGATGTCCTCGGATGTGTGGTTGCAAAAATGAAAAGTGTAGGTACACCGTCCTTAAGTAGTTGACGAGCGGGCCACCTAGGCTTCATATTTTCTGGCAGTAGTTGACTCTTGTAGTCCAGCTGAAATTGGTTCTCTGCGAAATGTTTGGAGCACAGGAAGTGACGTGGTTTTGAACTGCTGACCGATTCTTTCACAAACTTGCCTATGTTACCGACATCTGTCCCACAGTTCACCACCCATCGTGTACACAGTTTAATATCACGTGGGAAGCGATGGAAGGATACACCGGGTGGCAGATTGTCTCGGCGAACATGACAACCATAGGCAAAACACGTTGGCATGGCTACACTCACCTAAATAAAAATAGAAAGAGTAGAGGCTCAACTCATACTGACCAAGTTTTTAAAGCACAGCTCAGTTGCACCGATTAATATGCTACTTCAACGAATACTTTGGCAATACCTATCTCACTTTGGCTGGACTTCAACATCAGCTGTAAAAGATGTACGGTAACGCAAATCTTGTGATGGTTACACACATTCCTTCTTGGGACAGTCCACACTTACTTGCTCTGTGTTGTCAGTCTCACCTTACCTGACCTTTCTCAGCTGCCACTTAGGCTTGGTTGTTAAATGCCACATAAATGCCCTTATTACGCACATCTTTACACACTAAGGCAATGAAGAATTGAATGAATGAAGAATGAATAATTGATCAATCCAGAGAGAAATTGATTCCCGTGAGTAAGGATTAAAAAAACATGTATGCATTACTACTGCTGCCACAAGCCCATATTATGAGACGCAGAGACAGGATTGGCAAACCTGGTATTAACAGTTCAATTGCCACACCAGAAAAATATCCATATATTCTTCGTCCTTTAGTAATGCTTGCTAGTAGCCTGTTTACAGTGCAACTGCCATTTAAAGTTGCAGAGTTTGGGTTAAAGCACTTTTGATTCACACAAGGCCATTGAGACTGTGGAGCATTAACCTCTTGTAGCCAGACAACCCTCTACAAACCAACAAACGCTTGGCATTCCACTTCTGTCCATGATAGACAGGGTCATCACCTGCTGACATGTCTGAACTTGGTTGAAACACTTTGATATGCTTGTAAGCCCCTCTGGGCAATATAGTGAGTAATTGCCAATGATTATTTGATCAACAATTGCGACTGCTGTCCTGGCACTGTAATCATTAACCAGCAAGACTGGTATGCTTCACCAGTAATACAGACCAAGACTTGTATAAAGTTCAGCAATACTAAATACCTAAATATGTCTGAAAGGTATACCAAAATAGTGGCCACAGCAAAGACATAAGCTTTTCAGACAGCTGGATATCTGGATACATGCACACAACAGCATCCAGACACTTTCATGGCATCTAAACAGTTTTACCTTCAATGGGCAAGAAATTACTTCTACAAAAAGTAGAAGCAATGCCTTCAAAAAGTAGTGACTAGATGGTCAACAGGGAAACCTGCAACTCACTGCCTAGAACACAGCCCTCAAACATCCATCACCAACACACCTACAAACAAAAAGCATGCACCCACCTTCAGAAGAGGTTGGTACATGGGCAAAGCCAGTTCACTTTGAAATAGCTTCTGAGAGGTTTACAATAAATGCATAAGAGATACTGCTGCTGCAATACTGGGTAAGACACAGCTACAACTCATAGCCTGCTAGAGATCACCACATATGTCCGTAGACTGTCATTAAAACTTCTGAAGCAGCTTGGCATTTCAGGATCTCACGCAATACTTGTTGATTTCCATAACACCGCATGCAACTGGGATAACTACTCAAGTACAAAGCTACTGACCCAATGCTTTCCGGAATGTATAATTTCCAAGGCCCTGAACCAGCTTTTTCTGAACCCCATCAGAGGGTGCAACATACATGCACTCATTACACACAGTTTTACACACTCAATGCATAACTTGTGTAACCACACTATCTTTGTACCAGTACTTTTCCTTACAACAAGATTTAGGGCTGTACTATACTTGCATGTTCATATAATACCCAAATCAGCTTAACATTGTGCAAATACTAGTTGATCAAGAAACTGAGGAAGTTCAACAGCAGTGTGATGTACGTTACCCAATGTCACAAAATAATGTGTCACAACATCCAAGTAAAGCCGCATGTCCACGATATCACACTACAGGGCCTGTCATCAACCACAACATTATTTGCATTAGTACGCCATTAGCCAAGCAATTATTTCACTTCTCACCACTGTTTGCTCAACTTCTCAACATTGCCCCTAGTTGTCAGCGGCTTGAAGAAAATATAAAGTACCATATACACACGCTCCACCTTTGGAGACAAGATGTTCATGCAGACAGTATCAAGATTAGGCATATATAAACAACAATAGAAAGAGTCAGTTAATGATTACACAAATTTATTAGAAGTCATACACAAATTTATTACAAGTCATACATAATCATAAGGGATGTCAGAATCATTGAAATGCGATGTATTTTTGTATTTGCTTTGATGCTATGCAGTGTTGCTGTGCACCATGTCATTTGACAAATGACAGTTCAGTCCTGAAATATCCACAGTCCCTCAAAAGGACGAAACCCAGTATAACCCTCATCTCTTTCTTCTGCAGGAAAGGTTGTTCGTACACGTGTCACCACACAAGCGGGAAGGACTACTCTGTTGCAGAAGCCAAGCTTGTGATTGTTGTACACCCACAGAACATATGCTCTATATGCCACCAGACAGTACAACCTGAAAGAATAAAATAATGTCAATAGAGAGCTGCATGCCAGTATGGTAGTATTACACACATTATTATCTGCTGCCGCCTATATTTTAGCAGGAATCTTATACTAACAAAGGTAGGCCATTAGGCTGGCCGCCCACTCAATGTTGTCAGTCATACCTGTTACTCCAGCATGCTCGTCCGAATCTTCCTCTAAGCATATATTCATGCCTGAACAACATTTGCAGTACATGTGGTACTAAGCATGCCAATTCAAACTGTGGATGCATGGTAATGCATGTATTAGTTGGTTCAGAGTTTATTTCCCTCCATTTCTGGATTGCTCACTGTGAGGACACACAACATTGGCATTCAAGTAATGTGTTCATTAATGCACAATGGCCACACAAGCACCATGTCATGTTACACAGATTGGAGACATCAGGTGCCACTGACTGCTCCACATCATTGGTGTCGGTCCTACGACGCTTCCTCCTTTATTCTCCCGGGTGATATGTCGGCTCAAACTGATATCCTTGACGGGAACTCTGTTGTCCTTGAGAACTCATGCTGGCAGTGATACTATGGGAAAGAATACACAACAAGCAGAAAAAAATAGTCATAAGTGGCCCTACAAAGAATCTAAAAGTTTATCCTCCCGCATTGTCATACATGTCGCATCTGCTTCATGGCGACCATACTAAGCTTCAAGCACCCAAGTTGACAAGTTGCCGTAGATGGTATTAGCATACTTTTATTTTACTACACTCAAGATTGCAGCAAAATAATCTCCCATTAGCAGCGGTTGTGTGTGAACAGACTAGTACTTCGCAGACCTTCGTCTCTATCCATTTCCGTCTCTCTAGCCACTATCTCAGATTCGGCGGCAATATGGATGGAAATTTTCCAACAGTCTTGCCTGCATGTCTGGTTGATATGGCCATTGAGACTCTTGAGCATTAACCTCTTGTAGCCTGACAACTCTTTACCACCTAGGAACACAACTGGAGACATGCGTTAACCTTAAGAACCTATAGTCTTAGTACTCACCTCTCCTGACAGTATTACTGGCACTGAGAATGTTGGCAACACAATCACTACATCTCAATCAGCACCTGTATTCTCTCTCTGAAAGTGTTTACTGGACAGTGGGCAAAGTGGATTGCAAGCAACAAATAGACCTGTGTTACCTAACCCATACTGGTTTGGAAAGCAGACATCCACTCCAAGCTATCACACTATGTTTAAAATGTGTGGTTCCATCCTGAAAACCCTTGACGTACCTCTCAACCGCGTTTCTCAAAATGAAGCATCACTACAACACACAATGCAGAACATATGGCCAACATGTGGAACCCATGGTATCACTACCAACTAGCAAGGTCCGCGGACGTTCAAAGCATTTTTATTTTAAACCTAAAAAAGGGATATTTTTGCATTTGCCATGAATAGCACCGGTGCTTTGTTTGTAAACAAAGTGCTGTTGGTATGCATATGTTGCATGTGGGTCAACCCCACCCCCCACTTATCCCAACCAACATAGAGCCATTCCTGTGTCTGATTGGCATATTTCTCCTAAGCTGGCGTATTTCTCCTAAGCTGCCATAAACACTTCTCATAACTCAGTGTACATACTGCTTTATTCCAACACTGACTACATAATTTTGGATTTAATTGCAAATGTTTATATCAAATTTCCCATCACAATCAATCCGACATTTCTACACACAGCAATACATTTCCACAATGAAAACTGACTTGGCATTCAAACTTGTATGACTTACAAAATCACATGCATTGAAACAGCATTACAAAAACACATTGACAGCAGATGCATCTGGCGAGTGGCACAATGTTTTCCTTCCGGTACACATTCTGTTTGATTCACCTTCATGAATGCATTATATCTTGAGTGCATCATAATGACATTATAACCCCTGTGGTAATATAACAACGGCTAAAGCGTTTGATTAAATTTATAGACAGTAAGCAAATAACCATAACAGGATGAACCAATGCCAAAACCACCCAGTTCCCAACTTTTTAAACCACAACAGGACACTAAAAACTGCAGTGAGTACAACCCACCAATATCAGTCAGAATGCATTAATCTGACTAATTCCACCTCCAAGATATCTGACTAATTAAATGGTTGTTTCTAGCAAAAAATTTTATATTCAAGTAATTCCTCTAGAAATTCAATATCTGTTGCCAGGGAACAATACATTGCCTGAATTGCAATAAAATGATACGCTGTTAGTATTGCAGTAGGGAATGGATGGCAAAGTAAGAGAGGCCCATGGTTACTAGGCATCTTATCCAAAGTAGAACCTACTCAGGACTGCAGCACTCCAACCTCAAAATCCAACACAGTATGAGCAATACACCTACATGCTGTGTGCAATAAACCCACAGCCTTCTGCATCAATACATATGCTTTCTGATGTGCTACTAACACGGCTTTCAAACTCTAAACAGACAACACTGATACCATTTTCCAAGGAAAATTCGAGCAACAATAAATGAACAAGCTGTACTAGACTAGTCTGCCCAACAGAAAATGTCAAGAAGGTTTAGATGACAATATTGCACAAATGACCCAGCATTGATCTGATCAAGGCATGTGACAGTATCCCACATGAACACAAAAAGACAAAGTACTCCAACTCAATGAAAAGCCATAAGTTACATGCTGGAATGCTAACTGGTGCAGAGGCAAAAATCCATCAACTCAGGTGTGAAGGCCAGAGCCTGATCATGGGCACATGGGCCATGGGAATGGATAGGGGTCTCCATTTCACACACAGCAGCCCACACAGCCTATACTCCAATCATTCTTGTTCATTACTTGCCTGCTTGTCCTTGTTTGCCATAAACACTGTTTAAACATGTCAGGATGCATACCCTTCAACTTTACTTCTCAACTGATTCAAGATGTTTTAAACTTATTTCAAACTTTATAGCACAAACACAGATACTTGCTAAACTAACCAATGTATCCTCACAATGGAAACAGTAAGCATGAACAGTAAACCACTCCCCCATAGCAGTGGCATTGAGACATTACGTCTACCTTTGGGCTTCCCCTTGCACAAACGTTTATGACCATGCATACATGCAATTGTTCTTTGATGCACCATCTGGATTGTATTATATTATATTCCTTATATAGCGCAGCAGCAGTTGTTTGCAGTTTTGAAGATTTGTCCAGTAAGCAATGGAACTAAACATGTGCATCGACAATGAGAAAATTAATATCCGAACATTTCAACCATAAAAGGATCTTGAGTATCAGTTAGTACGCAAAATTTTGGTAGTCCAAGAAGTCATAAGAATTAGATATGTAACTAATTGTTTGCTGCAGGCAAACAACTTTATCTTGCAGTGTTTCATCTACTGATTATGTGCCTAGTGCCTTTGACGAATTCATTGCATAGGTTAGAGTAAAAAATAGCATTGCAATAAGGAATGGATGGAAAACCAAAGAAACGAAGGCAGTCACAACTGCATCACCCAGCATTAAAGCACAACTTAGTATTTCCAATCCATCTACAAGTTGTGAGAGTAGAACCCACAGCCATATGCATAAAAAACAAACCATGGACTTCAACGGATTAGTTTGTATACACTATCACCAGAGGTGGAAACATACTGGACCTAGTTCTGACCAATATGGATTAATGTTACAACCACCCTGTGACACATCCTCACTAATCATGGTACTCAAAGACATTAGTATCCTCCAAACTTTGTACTCCTCCCAGTGAAGGTTTGTGAGCGGTAGATCATGCATCCTGAACCTGATCGATTTATTTGAGGCTGTCACTGAAGCTGTAGACAAGTGTAAGGTGGTTCACACTGCCTATCTTGACCCCGCCAAGACTTTCGACACCAAGCCACATTCTGGAATTACAACTAAACTTGGTATAAATCTCTACATCGCAAGATGGGTTGACAGTGGCTCACTGACAGAACCCACACTATAAAAACTGCAGACTCTAAGTCTGACTTCAAACCAGTGACAAGGGGAGTACTGTAGTAAAGGCAAAGTAATTTTAATCATGACCCAAGGATATCCTTATCATAAGCGACTTGTATAAATAAGTATGAAAATTATCCCAACACAGAGTGCTACAAATTAAGCCAAAATGGTAACCGTAGTATCTCATGCATTATATAACAATGCACACACACACACACACACACACACACACACACACGAATTCATCCACAAGTACAAAAACAAGCAAGTCTGACAGGCAGGCTCTACCAGGTAAATAAATAAATATGAATAGAAAATAAAACCATATTAACATTTCATTATTTTCAGCCTTCTACATTACATATGTTCTCTTTTTAATAAATTTGATTCACTCTCACTTTACATTAATTGCTCAGTTCCTGTGTTCATTAAACCTTAACCCGACCGAACAGTATTCTGCACCTATTCTCTCAAATTCCATTTATCCATTCACTGACACACACACACACAGCTAGCTATATATATATATATCTATATATCTATATATATATATATATATCTATATATATATATATATATATATATATATATATATATATATATATATAGAGATATATATATATATATATATATATATATATATATATATATATATATATATATGTTAGCAATGTCTCTTGGCTTTTCCCGGTTAGGGGTCGCCTCGCCACAGCGGAACTCCAATCCGCTAATGATTGGCAGTGCATTTTTATGGTGCCGGGTTGCCAGTTCTATGACCAACCTTCCAAGAAGGTACACCCATTCATGCATGCAACTACCTGCATATCTTTCACGTCACTCGACCGCAGGGAGGACATGCAGACTCCACACAGAAGGCGCTCTAGACATGTATGTGTGTGTGTGTGTGTGTGTGTGTGTGTATATATATATATATATATATATATATATATATATATATATACATATATATATATATATATATATATATATATATATATATATATATATATATATATATATATATATATATATATATATATATATATATATATATATATATATATATATATATATATATATATATATATATATATATATATATATATATATATATATATATATATATATATATATATATATATATATATATATATATATATATATATATATATATATATATATATATATATATATATATATATATATATATATATATATATATATATATATATACATATATATATATATATATATATATATATATTCATAGGTTCATACCAGGCTATCTGCCCTAGGGCATTTATAAGCCTAGCCAGACTGTTTGGCTTTCGCCACCCATTTTAAATTAATTTTGCTATGCCCTTTTTCGAGGTTAGTATACTGTGCCTCTGTCTAACAGTGACACAGAAGTGATACCCTGGGTAAACCTATGATCTCCCATCCACTCATCAAGACTCCTCTTGAAGAGAGTCAATGAGGGACTCTGCCTAACCTGGACTGGGATTTTATTCCATAGTGAAGGGAGCCTCTGGGTTATGAATTTGTCCCTCCAGCATGTTCTATTTATTTCAGTGCTGAGGTTCAAGTCTCTCGAGCGTGTAGCTCGATGGGATTTGGATTTTTTGAGGTGCAGCATGTCCCTTAATTCCGGGTTGGACATGGCCTTATACGTCAGGCACAGGTCACCTCTGAGCAGGCGGTATGCCACTGAGTAGAGCTGGAGTTTCTTTAACCAGGCAGCATATGGCATCTGTTTGAGCCCTTTGATCCTCTTGGTGAGGTACTTTTGGTGTCTTTCCAGTTGCTGCAGGTGTTTGGTAAGGTACATCCCAAAAGGGGCATTGTACTCGATTATGGGCCTGATGAGGGATGAGTAAAGAGGCACGATGACCTCCCCTAATCTAGATGTGAATCCCTTCATGATTAGGTGGGCTATATAAAATGTTTTTCTAACCACTTTGGCCACGTGGTTGTCAAATGAGAGATTGCTATCAACTTGGGTCCCCAGGTCCCTAATTACTTCTGTACTTAATGGATTACCACCTATGTGGTAATTTGTGGGCACTTTGTTTTTGCCAAAGGGGATGACTATACATTTTTTGGCGTTTAGCTTGAGGCCATGGCTCTGGCACCAGTTGTCTGTTTCTATGAGGCCCTTTTGGAGGATGCTTGTCTCGGCTGGAGAGTCAATTATGGCACCCAGTTTGCAGTCATCTGCGAACTTGGTCAGCCACAGTCCTTCCGTGTTGGCCTGTACCTCCGAGAAATATATACCAAACAAGAGAGTTCCCAGGACTGAGCCTTGTGGGACGCCACTTGTAACTGGTTTGGAGTCTGACATGGCTCCAGCAATTCTAACCATGTGGGTTCTGTCCTTGAGCCAGTTTGCAACCCATCTAGTGACATAGGGGTTTATATTTAAGCTGGTGAGCTTATCTATAATGCCTGAGTGGGTATTGTATCGAAGGCTTTGCGAGGTCCAGATAGGCTGTGTGGACCACCTTCCCTTCATCAATGGCCTTGGTGACTGTTTCAAAGAAGTCAACCAGGTTTAAGAGGCAGGATCTGCCCTTAACAAAGCCGAACTGGGTAGGATCCAGTGTCTGTAGGTCCCCAATATCTTTATTTATGAGGTCCATGATGATCCTTTCCATAGCTTTGCAGACCAAGCTAGTCAGGCTTATGGGGCGATAGTTTCCAGGGTCCGTTGAGCCACCACCTTTGTGGAGAGGGACCACTGTTGCTGTACGCCACTCTTTGGGTACATATCCTGTAGTAAGGCTGAGATTGAACAGTAGTTTTATGTTTGGGTTTAGCTCTTCTTGGAGTTCATGTAGGATGCAGCCTGGGACACCATCTGGTCCCATTGATGCTGTGTTTTTTGCTTTGGAGAGGGCGGCTCCCACCTGAGCATCTGAGATGTCAGGGGGCAGCACTCTGCTGGGATAGATATTTGCCCTTTTGGTGGGGGGGGGGGGAGAAGTTTGCGCTGTACCTGTCAGCTAGGATGTTGTCAATGTCTGTGGGTTCGGTGTATTTTTCGTCATTTTGGGCTAATTCTGAGCATATCTGGGAATTCCCACCAAGGTTCCTAACATAACTAAAGAAAGCCTTGTGATTATCCTTAGTGTCCTGTGCAAATTTTCTCTCGAAGCTGGCCTTTGACGATTTTATGAGTGCCCTTAGTTTTTTGCTAATACTGATCAGAGATGCCTTCCTTTTTTGGGATTTTGCTCTATCATGTAGTAGCTTCCTCCTTCTATTGTATAGTTTGTTTATGCCTGCGGTCCACCAGACAGGTCATCTGCCTTTGGAGGATTGGGTCTTGGTTTTATTTGGGATTGCATGATCCATGCATTCCTGAAGGTGTTAATAGAATGCATTTATAAAGGATTCTGTGGTCTGGGCCGTATTTTCCACAGGCCCGGGGGCTTTGAAGGATTCCACCTCGGTTATGAGGAGTGTGAAATTTGCTTTGGAGAAGTTTTTCACTGTGGTTTTCTGGGCAGGGGGTGGGGTCGGGATGTGAATATCCATTGAGATCAGTTTATGGTCTGATCTTACCAGTGAGGGATACACTTATGGTCTGGAGCATAGAGTCCCCATGTTGGTGATGATCAGGTCCAGTATGTTTTCCCCTCTTGTGGGAGTGGTAACAAGTTGTTCCATAGCATTTGAGTTTATGAATTCTAGGAACCTTTGGGCAAGGGTGTTGGAGCTAGAGTAATGCTCCCAATCTATGTTTGGGTAGTTGAAGTCACCCAATGTAATGGTGTTCGGAGAGACCATCATATTTTCCAGTGTTCTCAGGAAGGCCAAGTGGGGTTCGTAGGTTTGGGAGGGTGGTCTGTAGCAGGCTATAAACTGGAAGGCAGTTTTACCCACTGTTAGTTGCACATGGATAGTCTCTGATGCTTCGTGCTTTGCCACCAACCTGGAGGTGTGGGTATCTTTGATGAATATCGATACTCCCCCTCCTTTTGTGGTTCGGTCCAAGTTTTGGGGCCGAAAAGCATGGTATGAGGTATAACCTGGTAGTGCTGGGGTGCTCTCGGGAGTCCTGAACCAGGTTTCTGTTACTGCACAGATATCTATGTTCTCCATGCTAAGGAGAGTTACGAGTGCGTGCATCTTGAGGTTTAGACTTCTGGCGTTGAGTAGCATTACTCTTAGTTTCTTATCCCTTGTGATACCTATGGAGGTGGGTTTGTCTTTTGAGCCTTGCCTAAAAAAGGCACTATGGGGGGGTAGCAAGAGCCTTTGCCAATATCCGAAAGCCCAAGGGTGACAGGTGCAAGCCGTCCCTAGCAAAGCATCGTGGCTTGTCATGCATATCATCCCAAGCTGACAGGCATTGGATCCCCTTTGAATGACACCAATACTTAAGCCAATTGTTGAAATTGATCATCTTGTCTTCATATTGTGGCATCATTCTTGGTGAGGGTAAGATGCTGCTCAAGGTCAGGGTCATACCAGCCTGGGCTACATGTTCAGAGAGCTCCTCTGTCTCTTTTCATGTAGTCCAGGGAGGTACATCTCAGGTCATTCACACCAGCATGGACAATGACTGAGTCATATTTGTACTTGCCTTGGAGTGACCTGAGTGCTTGTGTTATGTGGTGGATCCTAGCACCAGACAGGCGGCTCACCGTGACCTTCTCCTTGTTCAGACTGGTGAGCGGGATGTCAGTGTGCCTGACGATAGTCACCTATTACAAGTGTATCAGGTGTGTTGTTTAGCCTTAAGGGCTGTGACTGTTCGGCACACTGGCTTTGTGAGATATGTGTTGCACGTGTTTTGTTTTGGGGTAGCGGTTGCTTGGGTGTCTGCTTTGGAGGTCTCTGCTGCTTAGGCCTCCGAGTATGTTTTTGTGTGATTATGTGTTTGGTTTGCTGTCGTGGTAGGTCTATGTGAGACTGGAATTGTATTGAGTGTGGTTTCCTTCTCCTCCTGACTGGTTATGCCAGTACTGAGTTGAGAGAGCTTAGCCTCCAGTTTGGCTATATGGTTGCATCTCTCACATGTGTTGGAATTTGTTGGGAGGAGGAGAGGGTGGTCTGTGTACATGAGGCAGTTGTAACATTGTGTCAATATTCCCATATTCACCAGCTGGACCGGAGAGGAGATTGACAACTGACCTTTGGACATGCTAGAATAATATTGGGAATTCCTTTATAATTGAAAACAAGGGCCAATGGGGAGCGAGGGTGTAGTGCTTTTAATTTTTAGTGCTGACTTATAATTGCTTTAGTGAGCAAGTGCCAGGTAACAAGTGCAATGTGTTACAGGTAACTTAAATGCAAAAATGACAAACAGTAACTTTCTTTCAAGTGAAGCAAGGAAATAAGTACAGTAAGCAATGCAGATATCACTAGGGATCCACAGAAGCGCTGAGAAGCCGCGTTTTAGGTGGAATTAGCGTTCCAGGGAAATAACAAGCATACAAACAAAGCTAGACTCAGCAGGCCTGGATCTAGTCTATGCTACAGCAAACAAGGTGTACCAATTTCAGTAAGATACAGTTCAAATATTCAGGCACTATAAACCTTTAACCAGAAATTCCCAGCTCAGAAGGGCAGAGTCCAGCCTCTCCTCCCACAAGAGTGCAGACCACGAACCTTCCTAATGTAAAATAACTGGCCTGAAGCCCAAGTGCTTAAACCAGAGCTAATACACTTTAAGAATAACAGACACTGAGCTCTCAATCAGCAGTTCCCAACTTAGAAGGATGAAAGCTACCTGTCCTGCCACCACAGTGCATGCCACAAACCTTCCTAATGTAGAACAACTGGTCTGAAGCCCAAGTGCTTAATCCAAAAGACTTAGAATGATAGCTACACTTTAACCAAGTTACTACCAAGCAGTAATAAATGCAACTGAATACTTTAAATAATGCCTGGATTAGTGCTCAAGTTATACAAACAAAGCTAGATTCAGCAGGCCTGGATCTAGTCTATGCTACAGCAAACAAGGTGTACCAGTTTCAGTAAGAAGAAATTCAGATATGCATGCATTATAAGCCTTCAACCAGAAATTCCCAGCTCAGAAGGGCAGAGTCCAGCCTCTCCTCCCACAAGAGTGCAGACCACGAACCCTCTTAATGCAAAATAACTGGCCTGAAAGCCCAAGTGCTTAAACCAGAATTAATATACTTTTAGAATAACAGACACTGAGCCCTCAATCAGCAGTTTCCAACTTAGAAGGATGTAAGCTACCTGTTCTGCCACTACAGTGCAGACCACAAACCCTCTCAATGTAAAACAACTGGTCTGAAGCCCAAGTGTTTAAACTAAAAGGCTTAGAATGAGTTACACCAAGCAGTAATAAATACAATTGAGAACTTTTAAGATGACGCAAAAGCAAAATAAAGTAGGAAGAAACACAAGTACAGTAAAAGCAGAAGAATTTTTTTTTTTCAGAAAAGTAGCAAAAGCAGTAGAAAATACAATTCTCATGCAGTGCAAGCTGGCACACTTGAATATGTAGCAATATTAGTCCACACACAGTTTGAAAAAATGTAATTAAATTAAAAAGGACTAAAAGCAAGTGGAGAAAGGGTTTATTAGGTAGAATGCGGTAAAGAGATGTCCTGGGGTTGTCTCTTAGATCAAATCTACAGTGGGGCGGGCACTGCAAAAGCCACCAAATTTAAACTACAACCAAGAATAGGGAGGGGGGTGGGGAAACAGTTTCAACACAGATGTAAGGAATGTCCAAATTATAAAAAATTATATATACTGTTTTCTATATATTTGCAGAGCAGTAAGACACAGATATCAAGCAGACAATTTAGCTCTATAATACAGAATAACAGAAAATATACTCAGCTCTATATACTTGAAGATAGTTCTGTAAGGCTGTCTCTCAAACAAAGGTTCCAGTTTGAATACAGGTATATATATATATATATATATATATATATATATATATATATATATATATATATATATATACACACACATATATACATATACATACACACACACACACCAACACACATCAATGTCCATGCCAATATGGAAATTTCCCATTTACTCTTCAAGATAGCTGTACTGGATAAAAAATAGGAAACATCCCTTACTTTCTGCTGTAAGTATTGGCAGTATTGTACTGCAGGCAATGCAGCAAATGGTTGCTACAGGTTATGCCTGCATGTACAAATCACTTCAGTGATCATGCTTTAATAGCCATAGGTCAAAAAGCTATTGGTTGACTGTGTCCAGTTGCCCAGCCTGGGTTACCTCTGTAAAGTGAAAGCTGGACATAAAACCAGTCAGCCTGCCAAACATAAGCTAAAACTTGCTACACTCACTGTAGGCTCACTGACAGGATACAGCTTGGAAGTAGATGACAAGATGCTATGAAGGAGGCTGGACTTCCTATGTTTCCAAGATAAAAGATGGAAGGGCAGTGCAGCAAAGCCACTTGGCTTGGGATCCAGAGTGTACTCCTCAGGAGGACAGGCTAGAAATGTTTTGGGAATTGTGAGTAACACTTCACAAGAAAGTGAGGGTTATCAGAATTAGTGACAAGACTCATGACATTCCTACTCCAGTGTAACGATAGGGCAGTTTTCATAATCTCCGCCTGTGGCCACAGCAGGGCTGTGATAATGAGGAAAAGAGTGCATTCAAGGTGCAGTTGCAGGACTTACTGGGTAAAGCGGGACAATAGGAATTGCTGATAATAGGTGACTTGAATGCACATACTGGGACAGATACGAGGACTGTCTGGGTCCACGTAGGTGGTGGAACAGGAATAAAGGAGAGGACATTCTAGACTTTTGTCTGGAAAATGACTTTAATAAGTAGTCAACACATGGTTTCAGAGAAAGAAACTGTCATAAGATCACATTCCTGAGTAGACTTTCTCTTAGTAAGAAAAGGGCACTGGGGTAGAGTCATGTGATTGAAGAGAAATCCAGAGTGAAACTGATCCACAGCAAAAAACATTGTGGCCAGAATCAGCTACAAGCAATGGTCATAAAAGGCTCTGCAGCAAACTGTTTGCAAGCCATAGTTGGAACAATGGCATTACCTCAAACAGCATGTCTGAGGGCTATAGCACACATGTGGCCACACAGACACAGAGCATTGAATGCCTCTATAAAATAAAAATATTGTATACATAATATTTTTGTTCTCAGTAAATAAGAGACTACTAAAACTCAAACACCAAACATAAAAACACAGGTATAGGCGCACACACACACAGACACACACAAGCACACACATATAAACAATAAACCGATGAGTACTTGAAGACGAGGAGATAAATATAAATTAAAACTTCAAAAAAATGAAAGAAGTCGACAGCAACCCTCTGTCATAAGGTTTCATTCCATTTATTGTTCTGATGAAGTTCCTACACAATAAATCGAACGAAAGCTTAAGACACACACATGCTTTGGAATTTTTATGCTCAAGTGAAAATTCCAGGATGCAAGTGCTATTATGAAAAAAAAAAACATTGCTGTAATAGACTAATTTGAATATTGGACAATAATCACTTTAAAAGTGAGAGCTTAAAGTGGAAATGCTTGAGTAATTATTGGTACTCGATTAGCCTTGCTTAGAGTTAGGCTGGAATGTTCCCTGAGACCCCGTATTAATTTATAAAACAGAGATCTTATTTACTGTAGTCTACTTTGAGAGAAGTTTAAAACAAGTACTGTAGCATTTCATGGAAGAGAAGCAAGAGAAGCAAAGAGGTCAGGAATGTGAATAAAGGCGAGGACAGGAAAGTGGGCATAGTAGGTCACAGGAATAAGAACAGAAACAGTAGAGAGATGGTAACAGTGAACAGAAAGGAATGAATGAACATAAGATGATCAAATCAAATGAAACTTGGCAGCCATTCTGAAGTTGTTTCACCAAGAAAATGCCTGTTTTGCGAAGGACACACCACAGACAAGTTCTCGCCTGCTGGGATATACATTCTTATGCAGGTAAGTTTTACCCAGAACAAAACGACCTGTAGTAAAGAATGTATCTCTAGAACAGAAAGACCAGAAGAGAATAAACCAGGTGAGTATGTCAGATAATGCTGGGGAAAAAAAAAAAAACACACACACACATACAACTTGGAAAAACACAGATAATTAAAACCAACTCTCAACTCAAAGATCTACTACCATCAAAAATATGCAACAGCAGTGAGCAGGAGCCATCAGTGGTTTAATTTACATTGAACTGCAGTAAGGAATGTTCCACTGTCTGAATTCCAACAAAACGGCATTGCAAAGGCCACCCTTGCGTGCATTTATTAAGCCAGCTAAAGAACATTTAGTAAATCACAAAACCATGTGATGTTCCCAAATGACAGGTCTTGGTAAGTAAAAGCACCTCTGAAGATGGGGAGGGAGTGAGACTGAGTAAATAAATAAATAATACACAAGAAAGCTAAATTACTGAAATATACAATACTACCAATAGAGTTTAACAACAAATGGTGCACCAGAAAAGCTGAGGAAAATATACGTGTCTATTTGCGGGAAAACAGAGAGAAATATACTTGCAGTCAGTCTGTAAGTAACCAAAACAACTTGGTAAGCTTGGATACAAACATACTTCTCACGGTTGCAAAGCAGAAAAAAATACACAAACAAAAACCCACTTTATTTCAATAACCATGTACAAAAGCCTACCATGCCCTTACAAGTTGCCCCTTATCAGAAAAGAAATGCAAACTACTATGTTGATAAACATCCTTATCAAAACTCTCATTAGTATAGGCTCATGCTCTTGGTCCGTCTATTACTACTAACCAACTTACACTAAAAACATTTTTTTGCTAACTAGGTTACTAATAAATAAAATACTTAACATTTTACCATCCCCCTAGCTTCCGACTCGCGAATACAGACGCCGATTTCACAGACAAGCAAACAAAAGCGAACGGAGCACACTAATTTAAAAAAATGACCAGAACTACATAAATAAAATGCTAAAAACTCGCCAGCAATATCACAAATTAAAAGCAGTATGCCACACTTACAAACATTAAGTCTACTACTGCGCACTTAAAAATGTAAAAAATATCATTGCTATGAACACATGGACTGTAAAATTACATTTATATACATTTATATACACTAAATTTACATTTATATAGACGAAGAATACTTACCTTAACTATGAATTATCCCAACACTCGAGAAGATGAAGACAATACAGTTGTAGCAAGTCCTTCACAGGAAATGGAGCCAACAGGATTCACTTAGAAAGAAAAGAAGTTCCACACAGCAGCTACTCCTTTTCATTAGGTTAATAGTGGGCTGGCCAAGGCAGCAATGACGTCACAATGTGGGTGGATCACAGGGGCTTCAATACAGCATGCTAATAAGGCAGTGTTTACGTCCCTTTGGGGGAGGAAACGTCCCGGGATCTACTCGAGGAGCTATGGCAGATGTGACATCATTATTTCTGAGCCGGAAAGAGGTTTTTCATTTTGTTTTTAAAACAGAAACTAATATAGTACGGAGAGTTAGGAAGGTAAGCTGTAAAACAGTTTTGATGATTTTATTTTAAAGCTGCAGTTATTATTGTGTTTGGCTTCTAGCACATAAGGGGGACCTAAGGAGACAGCAGGTAGAGCTTTTGTATTTGTTATCCCATTGTTTTCCTTTAAGCCTTTATCTAGGCATTTTCTGTATGCATCGGGTAGCTGGTGTCTGCACTCAAATTTCTGTAGCTTTGCCTTTCAATAACCTTTTCAAAAATATAAGGATAGTTAGATATCTTTGATTTGAACAGACAGCAATATTTAAGGCAAACAAAGAAAAAAATGACTAGATGGATTGTTAAAACTGAACCTACAATTAGACATAAAAATACACTGTGGATGCAACGGGGATAGAGAAATACATATCAATATAGCCATTAACAAGACTAACGCTTTATAGTGACACAAACTACCTTTCTGTTAAGATACCTACTGCTTCCCTGCCAGATGCATTTTAGCAACAGTTGCTTTGCAACGTTAGGCACATTTAGAAATTCCCTAAAAGAAAGCTTACCTGAGGAAAATTCGCAGAATAAAGTACGGACCACCTTTGGGAAGCTAAGAACCGAAGCACTGAGTGTTTTATTCCAGAGGAAAGTAAAATGGGACCAGTATTAATGTATTCATGATGTCACAAAGAAGGGAGGTCATTTGACTAAGTGGGTGTCAGTGTCGGAGCTTTGGCCCGAAGCATACAGACCGTTTTAGAAATGAGTGTGCCCCTTTAATCATTTGTGAATGATTAGTCTTACTATTGGGATGGCCTATGGAAGATAGCAGAACCAGAATGCAATGGAATTTTTAGTCATTGCAGTACATCAAATAGAGAGATTTTTTTGTAGGCACACTTATGTCCCTTTAAGTTTGTTGCTGTGGTGAGTCTTACTGTTAGTTATTCTGTAAAGGCCCAGTTATAGCCATAACATTGAACCTAGTGGTGGAATAAATCCTCACAAAGCCTAAACTAATGGTGAAATCAAGCCCCCAGAATAGGGGCAGGATTTAAATACTGCTCTTATGTACTTAAGATTGATAGAATGATAGAACTAGTGTTACTACGCATTGTCTGTAGCAACTAGTCTGAAAATCCAGTTTGTCATTATTTTGCATCTTTAGTCCTCACTGAAGTACAAGAGCACATTTATGATGAACAGCCCAAAAACATGAGCCACGAGTATGGAGATTCTACAAGACAATGAACAGTTGAGAGCTATGATTATTGTAGATGTCCTTTGGAGTGTAGTACAGGAAGCATTAGTTCTGACAGAGGAGAAATATTTCTCAATGATGCAAAAAAAAAAAAATCTGTTACATTATAAGCTCACAACAACTACACTGACTGGACCAAAATCAAAGGATAGTCGTGCATTAGATAAGGTGCTTGATAACCAAGTGCAAGGCACAGTCTTGTGTGTGTGTACATTCGTAAGTTCATTCCAGCCAAAAGGCCATTGTTGTGCAGTATGTAGATTGACCCACCACTAAATAAGCCGTGCATCACACATAGACAGTGATGCTGCATTAGTACTGTAGCACCATCATAGGTACTGCCCAGAAACAACATTCATCCTTATGCATATAATAACAAATGCCACCACCATCACCACCACCCTTACCTACCATGTATATGTAATACCAATATACAGACTTGACAAAGCCTATGTATGTGTACCAAACATCTCACTTAAAGAATAAACTCCAGTAATATACCCCTTCCTTGAGTAAAGAAACACATCTGTACAAAAATACACTATGCACTTCTAATATATGTGGCATCTGCTTCCATAACCTCTACTTGCCACACACTGATCCTCAGGGTAATGTCACTGCTATGTATTATAACAGTATCTGCAATGGTTCCCTATCCTTGGCATGCCAGTGGCTAAGAATAGCACTTCCAACAGCTTTTACCGGGCATCAGATTCATGGAAAGAACATTCACTTACAGTTCCACTACAATCTTCCCATTATGGGGTGAAGATACATTATGATTTTGTTCTACTTCAGCCAACACAAGGTGGTTTCATTTCTTGTCTATCTGAAGTGGTCTTTGCAAACTGAACACTTAAAAATTGTGACAAGTTGGTATATGTAACCCACACACTGTGACTTTTAATTGTACATAGTGTACCCTGCAGGTGCCAAAAGATGAGATGTGCTTACAAGTACAGCTTTCCTAACTGATACTGCAGCCATAGGATGTCTGTGGTGTCAAGCGGTATTGGTCTGCAATGCATGTAGATGATAGGCAGCAGCAGAATACAAATATTTTCTCTCATTCCTGCCAGCTGTCCTCATATTCACACCCATCACTCAATGGGGCAAAAAGAGTGCAGATTGTATCTTTGCAGAAATGTCGCTAAGAAATCTTACACCAACAGCATACTGATTCCTGAACTATGGGGGAAATGCAGTTTTCAGTTCACAAAGACCCCTCAGGAGGTACACAGTGCTCTAACATTGTGCATTGGACTGTATTTGTTACCCATCTTACCGATGTAATTCTCATCAGTAAAGGATTGCTACCATATGCTTACTTACCTGTGCATATGGGTGTACTTGCATGTGCTTATGTGATCAATGATTAGTAAGGAAACAAAGCTGTCTGTACTATCTTCTCAGCCTGCCTCTGTATATGTTTGTACCTTTCTAGAAAGTGTATTTCCCTTCAATTGCACTGTTGTACTCCAAAGACCAATATCCTTCAGCCAAGTTAGGAAAAGCAAGCGGTACCTTTGCTACACATCACTGTAGGCACTAAGGCATTGTCACAGCTCTGCTGTTTTTACGTGTCACTGTTTAACATGTACCAGTGCAATCATGCCATCCACCATGATGTCTATGCTATCAGTGTTACTGCTGTATGACATCCTCATATATCCATTGTGTTCACAGTGGGTAATACTGTTTTAAGTGTCACTGTTTAACATGTACCAGTGCAATCATGCCATCCACCATGATGTCTATGCTATCAGTGTTACTGCTGTATGACATCCTCATATATCCATTGTGTTCACAGTGGGTAATACTACTGAAGGAAAATTCAGAGATGGAATATTATCTCCCTGATGAGGAAATAGTTTGTCACACTAGGCTGCTATGACCACTACCTTGTCCAGATTTGGCAATACTCCCATTACTGGCACGGCTGCCACACTTGTCTAATCATGGTTAGACTGCATGTTTGGAGTGTAGGTGTGTGGCCACCATTACATTGTTCAAAGCTATTGCCAGTGGCACACTCTTTACACTGCCACTTCAACACTTTTTGTGACTTGCTGATGGCATCCAACCATAAGTGCTAATGAAACCTCAACAACTAAAACCAACAAAGTGCAGTCCAACAAGTAAACATCACTGACTGTGGATGCCCCATGTAGTACATTGGTATGTAGACATGGAGGCAGCAAGTACAGGCCATCACTGTAAATTGTGGGTACTGCTCTCTGCAGTAAGTCATTCTTCAGAAAGATGTTGAAAGTCCACATCTGTGTGAGTTGGTGGTAGTTCCAGTGGATGCGAAACATCCAGTGATACCTATTGAACAGAATATGACAAGGTCCCTGATGCCATGTGCAACTTTCCTGTTGCACTGGTATAAATCCCACCACTGGTCTCCCCTGGAAAGAGGTTACTGGTATAGTCTGAATAATCCAGCCAACAAAGGATGAATAAGTAAATCTAGTAGCACCAACACCAGACTGTGTCAGCAAGTCCATGTCAAGTAGTAGCCCCAGTATCTGCTCTCATAAAATTCTCTGATGCAGAACACACACATCACCATAGCACCCCTCCACCATGTATGGGTTTATTAACAGATACCTGTGTCTCCCTTACCATGCATGCAGGTTATGACTTCACCAAATAGTACTAAACTATGTATCAACGGTCTGCAATATGTCTTTGCTCTCACATTCACTAATACATTAGTGCTCTTGCCATGCAGTACTCATATGTCATACATGCCTCTCACTCACTATATTTATTTTAAGTTTTATATACCTGCACTATGGAAATGTTCAGTTGCCTGACACTAGCTTATAATGAATGCCTTTATGGCTTCCGCAGTTAATTGTACTACTTCACAGTTCTCATTTCTAATAGTAATGCTCTCTCTCCATTTTGTTTACATTGTTTTGTTTGTCAGTTCTAGTAATATAAGCAAATTATTTTCTTTAATCAAGGCTATTCTTGAAATAGTTCCATGTGGATCAGTGCTCTATTCCATTTAGCAGTTATAAATAAACACATTGCTAAGCAGTACATCACTGTGACCTACTACAGTCTTCCTGTGCTGTGGTATTTCTATATATTAGCTTAACATTGAGGCATAATCATTGAATATCCACTCAAACCCATTATTCACACCACAGGAAAGATGGTTGTTCTCTGCTGCAATGCAGTGACTGTGTGCTCCCCATGGTACATAGTTTTCTACTAGATGTTTCTCCTCTACTTGCTGTAATGTACATTGTGCGTGCTTGCTGGCAGGGATGTTGTATTTTGCTATACCATCTGCCTTCTCTGCACTCGATCGATGCTGTCTCTGCAACACTTATCCCATCTGTTGGTGGCTGTCCTCCCTGTGACCATTGTTTCTGTGTGTACTGGTGTTTTCCTTACAGTTATTAACTTTTGTTGCATTGCACATGCTGCTACCATCCTGTTGAGCACTGCTGTAACATAATCAATTGCTTCTACAACAGTCTTTAATCAGCAGAATCAGGCTTCCCTGAAACTAACAAAATATTCCATCGCATATCAAGTTTAGCTATATTCTATATTGCAACTGGTTTCTGCCTATCCATATTACTCTAGTACAACTTTCATAAGCCATGTCTGTGCTGACCATCTAACCTCACCTTCCAATAATGGTATGGATTATGAAATGTAATTGCATCAATTTGTATGTATAAAGACAAGTTGCAAGTTATAGCCTTTCAAAGCACTTTGAAAAACATATGCAACCTCCATAACCATCCACACCACATACCATGCATAGTCCACACACCTGTGTTTCACAGTCACTAAGATTTAACCGTATACCTAACATATCAATTATAGGAGATTCCACTGTGAGACACACAGATGTGCCTCTCACCAGGATGGATAAGGAGAAAGTCACAGCTAGTCATTTGTCAGGTGCCAGAATCCACCATATCACATATGCACTCAAGTCTCTTGACAACAGGTATGGTTATGACTGTCATAGTCCATATTGGTGTGAATTACTTAAGATGTACCTCACAGGACTATTTGAGGAGAGACATGGTTGAGCTCACTGAATGTGTTCCAGGCAGGTATGTCCCTAGCCTTGAGCAGCATTCGACCATCGCCCAGAATGATGCTTCAATACAAACAGAAAATGATTGACTTAATTGGCTTAGTTCCTGGTCTCATTCTAGAGTGATCTAGTACCTGTCAGCCAGGGAAGATATGATTAACTGACCACTTTGCTTTGCCATAGATAGCCTGCATCTGTCTCACTTAGGGTTCATGCTTCTTTCAAAGGCTCTTGCCTCCCCCATAGTGCCTCTTTTAGGAAAAGTGATGAGGTCAAAACTACTACCATAAAAATTTCTATTCTGCTAAACGCTAGGAGTCTAAACATGAAACTGCACTCATTGCAAGCATTCTTAACCCTGGAAGATGTTGACATCTGTGCATTCAAGAAGAACTGGTTCAAATCTGCAGAGAGCACCTCAGCCTTACCTGGTTACTCATCCTATCATACATTCAGACCACAGACTGTGGGTAGTAAAGCCAAAGGAGATGGAGTTTCAATATATATTAGTTATACACACCTCCAGGCTGGTCTAACAGTATGACATACAGCAGACACTCCAGGCACAGTTAACCATGGACAAAGACCCCTATTCAAATCATAGCTAGCTCCTAGCCCCCAAATTGGACTCAAAATGTTCACTCTGCCTATCTGGATCTCTTCAAATCAAGATTCAACCCTTTTCCCTGATGCTGGGTGACTTTAACTACCCAAACATAGGAAGAACTACTCATGCCAGAGTGCAAATGTCCAGAGATTCCTCTATTTTTGTCAGTTCAAATGCCTTGGAACAGCTAGTCGATAACCCCACAAGAGGTAATAATATCTTGGATTTAGTATTAACCAACATGAGTAACCACTGCAGCATCCCTACAGTCTCATCCCCCCCTGCTTAAGTTCTGACCATAAAGCACTCATGTTTGAATTAATCATCTCCCACGGCCCCCACTCTAGCTAGGGTAAAAAATAAAAAAAGCTGATTGCAAGCTCCTGAGAGATGGTCTAAACAGCTTCACATCCCCCTCCTGCTCAGTAGGAATTGGCACAAATCTCCAAAACTACACCACAGTACTATACCCACATTAGTTTAGAAGCATGGAATCAGGAATAACCAACAGGACAAAATCATCCTCCGCAAGGAAGAGTAATCCTATCTGGTGGACATCTGCAATAAATAAACTATAACAAAAGGAAAAAAAATGCTGTCAAGGACCAAGAGGGAGCAGGTGCCCAATTGGACACAATCTCGTCTTAACCTGAACAAAGCTATAAGAGGACTAGTGAAGTCCTCTAAAGCAAACTTTGAGTCCAAATTGGCTACATCTACTAGAGAGAAACACAAGGCTTTCTTCATATATGTCTGCAGTCTCAAAGGAATCTGCTCAGAACTAGTCATAAAAGACACCACATACAAAAATGTCATTGATATAGCCAACTTACTGGCTGATAGATTCAGTGAAAACTTTACCTCTGTTTCCCCACATCAGTAAATCAGGACATCCCCAGTACCTGTGACCTTCCCTTTGTATCTAGGGAGCAGGTCATCACTGCTGTCTCAAAGGCTAAAAATACAGCCTCCATGGGACTTGAAAACATCCCAGGCTGCATCCTACATGAATTCAGGCAGGAGCTTTCAGCACCATTAGGTGCCCTTTGCAACCAAAGCCTGAGTACCAGATTTGTCTCAGCTGAGTGCAGGGCAGACACTGCCATCCCTTTGCAGAAAGGTGGAGTGCCCACCGATCCCAGAAATTACAGAACCATCAGCCTAACTAGCCTGATCTGCAAGTCTATGGAACAGACTTCCATGGACCTCATTAACAAGGACATTGGCAACCTCCAAACACTCGAGCCCACACCGTTTGGCTTCATGAAGGGGATACACTGTCTGTTAAATTTGGTTGACTTCTTTGACACAGTCACCAAATGCATGTATGAGGGGAAGACAATTCTCACCACCTCCCTTGACTTGGCCAAAGCCTTTGACACTATTCCCCATTCAGGCATAATTGATAAGCTTTCTTAACTAGGCATCAGTCTGTATATTACCAGATGGGTAGCACACTGGCTCACTGACAGAACCCACCTAGTCAAAATAGGAGAAGCCACCTCAAGCAGTAGACTCGTAACAAACAGCGTATCCCAGGGGATCAGTCTTGGGGCCTTTGTTATTTGGGCTATACTTTTCTGAGGTGCAGGCCAAAACCAGTGGGCTATGGCTGACCAAGTTTGCAGATGACTGCAAATTGCATGCTGTCATCAGTTCCCCTAGTGGTGTAGACATCCTCCAAGAGGGTCTCACCCAAACAAATGACTGGTGCCAGAAACATGGCTTCAGGCTGAATACCAAAAAATGCATCATCATCCCCTTTGGGCAGAGTGACATCCCCACAAATGATCACATTAATAAGTGTCCTATGCATGCTATCAGTCGTGAGGGATTTGGGCACCCAGCATGATAGCAACCTGACTTTTGATTACCATGTGGCTTCCATTGTATGGAAAGCTTTCTACATGTCCCACCTCATATGTAAGGGTATTTCATACAGGAACAAGGAGGCCATAACATCCCTGTATTCTTCCCTTATAAGGCCCATTATCAAGTACAACACTACTTTTGGCATGTACCTCGCAAAGCATATGCAGCAGCTGGAGAGACCACAAAGGTTCTTCACCAGGGGGAACCAGGGCTGCAAACCTCTGCCATACAAGGATAGGATAAAAGCCCTGTCCCTCTGCTCAGTTTCATACAGAGTCCTCAGAGGTGACTTCTGTGTGGCATACACAGCAATTTCAGACCCTGACTTGATGGGAATGCTGCATATCTGCAAGTCTAGCTCCACTTAAGTAACCCACATGTGCAACCTCAACCTGGCTACGATATCAACAGGACTTGTTCACGGGACAGGTATGAGTCCCAGAGACTCCCCATCTGTGGAATAGACTCCCTCTCCACATCAAATAGAGTACCTCATTATCCCTTTTTAAGCACAACCTTGATACCTGGATGGGAAACAGAAAATACACCCCAAGGGATTGCACTTGTATCCCTGCTGGAGAGAGGCATTTGGTGCTGACTTGTTTAAACATGGGTTAAACTGTTGGCTAGGTTTATAAGGGCCTCAGGGCCAATAGCCTAGTAACTTACTAACTTCCTATGATCCTATATATGTAAATTTGTGTGTGTATGTAATATAATATATGAAAGCCATTAAGTCTTCCCTCCCTACCTGCACTTACTCACTCTGTGGTGCCATGAATGTCACCTTGCTGAAAGTCGTCCAGTAGTTGACTTTGAGTTGTGCATGTGAAGCAGTGCAATTACAAGGGTGTTATTAAACATTAGGCAAAATGCTATTTGTATCGCATATTATCTGGTACATCACAGAAAGGTAGTTTTTTCTGTTCCTTTTCTGGTACTGTGTGTAATCTTTGCTAGCATGTACTTCAATGAGGTGGGTAATGCTGCAGAATGCACATGTCAGATCTGCATGAGCAGACAGATGCTCATCCACATGCAAAACAAGTATCTTGAGTTTGTGCATTTTTAGAGTGAGAGGTCTGACCACTCCAACTTTGGCTTTTAAGCTACAGGCTATATGTCAGATGCCCTCTTTGTGCCGGTGTTTCCTTTACTCAGCTGTAGATACGTCGTTCCTAACTGGATGGTATCAGCACATTGGTAACCTCTCTGAAAAATGGCATCTTCCAATAACACATCAATGCATGATGCAAACAATTATCTGGCAAGTATTAACTGTTTGCATTTAGTCCCAAGTCATACAAGGTGCATGCTGTGTACTGAAATTTCTGTCTAAACCATTCCATGTGACTTGATTAGTTCTCCCTGCCAGTGAGCATAGGCCTGCATCATGTGCTACAGTATATTTGTCATGTGCCACTGGCATGTATACACACACATACGTGTGTCTACTTCACATGATCGAAATAACATTTACCTGATTTTCTACATGCCAAGATGAAAGCATCAAATGTTCACTTCAACAAACACTTTAAT
>NC_056738.1:234919245-234936745 GCF_019279795.1 Protopterus annectens
TATGTATAGCTAAAATCTGGTGGGCCGGAATCCAATGTAAATACCACTGGCATCCAGATATCTGTCTTGAATTTTCCAAACACAACAGCTGGGAATCACTCTCCTCATTCGACTTTCCAAATGCCCATGAGACCACACAATGTATTGATGGTAAGAAGTGTGCCTGTACCATTTATTTTCATCTGCTTCCATGGGTAGTCCAAGTAATGATGGTCAATATGCTTCAGCAATCTGCAGGACTCAGCGCTCAAGGACACACAGCTGCATTTCCTGAGGATAACAGAGAACAGTTATTACTTACCATTGCATACAGTACATTCATTAAACCTCTTTCTACAATGCAGTTGGAACATGCACTGTATGGTAAATTAAAGTGTGTTCCTCACAATCTAAGTGCAAGACACACACGTTATCATTTGTGTATCCATTCCCTTGGCAAAGCAAAACCACTGCCGTGAAGGACGGTTTTTATTATTCCACTTCACTTCCTATATGTACCGACTGCGGTAATGAATCTGAAAATGATCTCTTACTCAATGAATAGGACGACGTGCACTTTCATACAACATGAAATGAAAGACAAGTGTCAGTTGGCAGTATTTTATAAGGCTACAGACCATAGGTTCATAGGTTCATACTAGGCTATCTGCCCTGGGGCAATTATAAGCCTAGCCCGATTCTGTATGGCTTACTCCACCCCTTGATTTGAGTATACTGTGCCCTTTTTAAGGTTTAGTTTACTGTGCCTCTGTCTAATAGTGACACGGGAGTAATCCCTGGGACAAACCTACGATCCCCCATCCGCCTATCGAGATTCTTCTTGAAGAGATTCAGTGAGGTGCTCTGCCTCACATGAACGGGAATTCTATTCCAGAGCGAAGGGAGCCTCTGGGTTATGAACCTGTCCCTCCAGCAAGTTCTATTTATTTCTGTGCTGAAATTCAAGTCCCTCGAGCATGTGGCTCTAAGGGATTTAGATTTACTGAGGTGGAGCATGTCCATTAATTCTGGATTTGACATAGCTTTGTATGTCAGGCATAGATCGCTTTGAAGTAGGCGGTATGCAACTGAGTAGAGCTGGAGTTTTTTTAACCGAGCAGCATATGGCATCTGTTTGAGACCCTTGATCCTCTTGGTAAGATACTTTTGGGGTCTTTCTAATTGCTGCAGGTGTCGGGTAAGGTACATCCCAAAAGGGGCATTATATTCTATGATGGGCCTGATGAGGGATGAATAAAGGGGCACGATTACCTCTCTTGATCTAGATGTGAAACCCTTTGTGATGAGGTGGGCTATATAGAAGGTCTTTCTAACCATTTTGGCAATGTGGTTTTCAAAGGAGAGATTGCTATCAACTTGGGACCCCAGTCCCTAATAACTTACTTTATTTATTTTATTTTATTTATTTAAATTTGTTGACCAGGATTGTCCGACTGGACGTGGGTCCATTTTCAGTGGAGGCCCAGGGAGAAAAGCTCCACAGTAAAATAAACAGACAGTAGTTACATTGGATTACATAGCGATTAACAATTTAACATAGAAATTACTTACAACATATTTACAGATGAAGAACATAGTACATCAGTAGACAACTAGAATCTTTATCTGTGAAGTACATAACAGGCATTAACAAATGTAACAATGAGAAGTTCCTGCTGTATAATAAGTACTAGGCTTATGAGCATCTGAGCTTGCTATCATCAAGGTAGTTAGTGGAGGTGAGAGAAAGGTAGTAGTTGGATGGGGTGGATGATATTAGAGTGGGAGTTGCAAGGGCATAGCCAGCATGTTTTTAGGTGCGCTTTTAACAAAGTTTTGAAGTTGGTGCATGATGGTACGGTGGTAATTGTGGGTGGGAGTGAGTTCCATGATTTGGCTATGGTGCAAAAGAATAGTGCTTCACCAGCAGAGTTATTGGCTTTAGTGATCTGCGAGTGATTTTTGTTGCTGGATCTTAGTGGTCTGGTGGTGCGATAGGGTTGGAGTAGATTCTGGAGGGATGGGACATTTAGTGGATGGTTTACTAGTTTGTGGGCGAGTGAGAGTTGATACCACTGAAGGAGGTGAGGGAGTTCAAGCCAGCCCAGTTCAGCAAGTGAGAGACAGTGGTGACTACGGTAGGATACCCCTGTGGCGAATTTGGTGAGTTTTGTTGTAGCAGGTCTCTAGCTTGTTTAGATCACATTGCCTTAGGTTGGTATATACTGGAGAGGGATAAAGTAGGGTGGAGATAAGGTGGGAATTTGCTACTGAAATCTTTGCTGCTTTGGTGAGAAATTGTTTATTTTTGTATAATGCTCCTAGTTTTTTGTGGACTTTTTTTATGGTCATGGATATGTGAATGTCAAATTTTAGTTTGTCTATTTCCACTCCTAGCAATTTGGTGTGTTCAGTTGGGTATATAGTGGTGTTGTTTTTTGCTGTGATGTTAAAGTGATAGTTGTTTTGAGTATGTTTGGTGGGTTGGACAATGAGTAGTTTAGTTTTGTTTGGGTTGAGTATTAATTGGGCATTGGATAACCATGTTTCAACAGAGGAAAAGGCTTCCTGTGTGACTTTTTGCAGTTTGGGTAGGGACTGGGCTGAGCAGATGATGGTTGAGTCATCTGCGTATTGGATGAGTGTGCCATGTTAGGTGGCAGAGGCTAGATTATTGGTGTAAACAGAGAAAAGTAGGGGTCCAAGGATGGATCCTTGGGGAACCCATATGGAGACAGGTAGTTGGGGAGATATGTCATTCTGCCATACAACGGATTGTTGGCGGTCAGACAGGTAACTCTGAAACCAGTTGGTGACTGATTGTGAGAAGGATAGGTTATTGAGGACAGAGATAAGTTGTTTGTGTGGGACCATGTCAAATGCTTTAGATAGGTCTAGGAAAGTAGCAGAGGAGAGATAGCTATTGTTTTTATGCTGAAGGATAGTGTTAGTAAAGGAGAGTAAGGCAGTGGTGGTGCTATGGTTTGGTCGGAAACCATGCTGAGTACTGGAAAGGAGGTTGTTAGTAAGGAGGTAGTGAGACCTGAGAGTGTATGCATCTCTCTAGTATTTTGGAAAGTGGAGAGAGAATAGCTATGGGGCGGTAATTGGTTAGTTCTGCAGAGGGTCCGCCTTTGTGGAGGGGAATTGTATGTGAGACTTTCCACAATGTGGGAACGTAACTTTCTGACAGAGATCGGTTAATCAAGATGGATACTGGTAGGCCAGAGCATCAGCTGCGATTTGTAGGTTCATAGGTTGGTACTAGGCTATCAGCCCTAGGGCCTAAACAAGCCTAGCCATAACAATTCCATGGCTATTTCTTCCCACATTATTTACTTTCCTGGACCCCTGTCTAGCAGGGCGACTGATGTGATCCCTGGGGTGAATTTCCTTTCTCCCATCCAATCGTCAAGGTTCCTCTTGAAGAGATCCAAAGAGGCACTCTGCTTTACATGTATGGGCAATCTATTCCAGAGTCTGGGGAGTCTCTAGGTCAGGAACCTATCCCTCCAGCATGTTTTGTTTATTGTGACAACAAGGTTTAGATCCCTGGAGCGTGTAGCTCTGAGGGATTGGGATTTCTTTAAGTGTAGCATGTCCAACAGCTCTGGGTTTGACATGGCCTTGTATGTTAAGCAGAGATCGCCTCTGAGTAGACGATATGTGACAGAGTATAGCTGGAGTTTTTTAAGATGGTCAGCGTAGGGCATCTGCTTTAGGCCTGTGATTCTTTTAGTGAGGTATTTCTGAGGCCTTTCCAGTTGTTGCAGATGTCTTGAGAGGTACATACCAAATGGGGCATTGTATTCTATAATGGGTCTAATGAGGGATGAGTACAGTGGGACAATGACTTTTTTCTGGATGAAAAGCCCTTCGTGATGAGGTGTGCCACATAGAAGGATTTTCTGACTGCTGTGGCGATGTGGTTATCGAAGGTGAGACCACTGTCCACCTGTGTCCCTAAGTCTCTTATCACACTTTCTGTGTTTGTACTGCCACCTATATGGTAATTCATGGATACATGTTTTTTCCCAAAGGGGATAACAATACATTTCTTGGCATTGAGCTTGAGCCCATGGCTCTGGCACCAAGCATCTGTTTCTGTAAGGCCCTTTTGTAGAGTTTTCACATAATTTGGGGATTCAATAATGGCTCCCAGTTTGCAGTCATCTGCAAACTTTGTTAGCCAGAGTCCCTTAGTGTTGACCTGTACTTCAGAGAAGTAGATGCCAAACAAGAGTGGCCCCAGGACTGAACCCTGAGGTACTCCACTTGTCACTTGTCTGGAGCTGGATTTGGAGTCGGCTACTTTACAGTGTGGGTTCTAGCAGTAAGCCATTTAGCAACCCATTGGGTGACATAGGGATTAATGCCCAACTTAGTAAGTTTATCTATGATTCCAGAGTGGGGGATGGTGTCAAAGGCCTTGGCAAGGTCTAGATAGGCTGTGTGGACCACCTTACCCTTGTCCATGGCTCTGGAGACTGATTCAAAGAAGTCAATCAAGTTCAGGAGACAAGATCGGCCCTTCACAAACCCAAACTGGGTGGGGTCCAGTGTTTGAAGTTTGCCAATGTCTTTGTTTATAAGTTCCATGATAATACGCTTCATGGCCTTGCAGATAAGGCTTGTCAGACTGATGGGACGGTAGTTTCTGGGATCCAAGGTGGATCCCCCCTTGTGGATTGGGATAACTGTAGCTCTGCGCCACTCAGTGGGCACGAAACCTGAGGTGAGGCTATGATTAAACATGACACTTAGGTGAGGTGCCAGTTCATATTGTAGTTCATGTAGTACACAGCCCGGGATGTCATCTGGTCCCATGGATGCTGTATTCTTGGCTTTAGAGAGTGCGTTTTGTACCTGTGTGGCCATTATTACTGGAATTTGGCAATCTTCCGGTATTGAGATGGGCCATTTAGGGGTGAGCGGAGTGAAGTTGGCACTGAATCGATCTGCCAGGATATTGGCAATATCCTTAGGATCAGTATATTTAATGCCATTCTGTTTTAGCTCAGAGCAGATCTGAGCATTGCCATTTAGATTCTTGACATAGTTATAGAATGCTTTGTGGTTGTCTTTGGAATCTTTGACAATTTTATTTTCGTAACTAGCTTTGGAGGATTTTATGAGGCATCTCAGTTACTTACTGAGGCTAGTAAGGGAGTTTTTTGCATCCTGGGATTTTCCTCTTTTCTGCAAAAGTTTCTTCCTTTTGTTGTAAAGTTTGTTTATGGCAGGGGACCACCAGATTGGCTTCCTTTTTCTGGATGAGAGCATTTTGGTTCTATTTGGGATGGCACGATTCATGCATGAGTGGATGTGCTCGTACAGTGCCTTAGTGTAGGATTCAGCAGTTGAACTTTCAGTTCCTGTCTGCATGGGTGTCATGAACTTTGTCACTTCTGACTTGAGTAGCATGAAGTTGGCTTCGGAGAAGTTTTTTATGGTGGTTTCTTTACTGGGGGGTGGGATGTGGATGTTAAGGGTGATTAGCTTATGGTCAGACCTGACTAATGAGGGGGTGACCATAGGTATGGAGCATTGATTTCCCATGTTGGTAATGACCAAGTCTAGGATATTGGAGCCCCTGGTGGGACTATGGATTAGTTGATCCAGGGCATTGAAATTTATGAATTCCAAGAACCGTTGCGCAAAGGTGTTGGGACATGAGTAGTTTTCCCAGTTAATGGCAGGGTAGTTAAAATCACCCAGTATTAGGGTGTTTGGTTCTATCTTAATATTTTCCAGTATGTTTAGAAAGGTGTAGTGAGAATCTTGGGGTATGGTGGGGGATCTGTAGCAAGCTACAATTTGGATTGCAGTCTTACCTAGTGTTAGTTGCACTTGGAGAATTTCAGACACATTGTGTTGGCCAACTAGCCTGGTGGTGTGAATATCCTTGGTGAATATTGACACTCCTCAACCTTTAGTGTTTCGGTCCTGGTTTGGTGGCCGAAAAGTGTGGTAAGAGTTGTAGCCTGGTATTGCAGGGGTGCTCTCTGGAGCCTTGAACCAGGTCTCAGTTACTGCACAGATATCGATGTTCTCCATTTTTAGGAGTGTCTCCAGAGAGTGCATTTTGAGGTTTAGACTTCTAGCATTGAGTAGCATTACCTTTACATTTTGCATGCTTGTACCTGTTACGGTGGTGGTTTTGTCCTTTGAAGTTTGCCTAAAAAAGGCACTATACGGGTGGCAAGAGCCTTAGCCAGTAACCTGAATCCCAGGGGCGACAGGTGCAGACCATCTCTGGCAAAGCATCATGGTCTGTCAATCATGTCATCCCAGGCAGACAGATACTGGATCCCCTTTGAATGACACCATAAGCTTAGCCAATTGTTGAAGTCAATCATTTTATCCTTATATTGTGGTATTATTCTGGGTGAAGGCAGGATGCTACTCAGGGCTAGGGTCATACCTGCCTGGGCCACATGATCCGAGAGCTCTTCCATGTCTCTTTTCATGTAGTCCAGGGAGGTACGTCTCAAGTCATTCACTCCAACATGGACAATGACAGAGTCATATTTGTACTTGTTGTGGAGTGACTTGAGTGCATGCATTATGTGGCAGATCCTGGCACCCGACAGGCAGCTGACTGTAATTTTCTCCTTATTCAACCTGGTGAGAGGGACATCAGTGTGCCGGATTATAGAGTCACCTATGACTAAAGCGTTAGGTACATTGTCTTGCCTTAGGGGCTGTTGCTGGGTGGCACACTGGTGTTGTGAACTATGTGACACATTGGTTGTGATTGGTGTTTGTTTGCGTTTCAGCTTCAGAGGTCTTTGTTGCTTGGGCAGGTTACAGTTAAGGGCCTCTGCATATGTGGATTTAGTGTTGCTATATGTGGGTGTTGGTGGTGCGGGTTTAGAAGGGCTATGTGTTGCTTGAGGTGTAGTGTGGGTGTTAACCTTCTCCTCTTGACTGTTTAGCACAATCTTGGGTGGAGAGAGCTTTGCTTCCATTTTGGCTATGTAAGTGCATCTCTCACAGGTTGTAGTGTTGGGTGGTAGGAGGAGAGGGTTGGCTGTGTACATGAGGCAATTGCTGCACTGCCCCAGTATGCCCAGATTCACCAGGTGGACAGGAGAAATCACCGGAAGCTGACCCTTGGACATGCCTGGTTTGGGGCTTTTTTTTTTCTTTGTAAAGCATAGGAGCTGTTTCCTTAGCAAGGTACTTTGCAAGTATAGGCTGTTTAGTGCCTACTATTAATTTCTCCTTGTTAACAAGGAGAGTTCAGTGTTTGTATGAGTTTAAGGCTTCCAAGTGCTTTCCAGCAGGTATTAGAGAAAGTGCTAGTCACAGGGATGCTTAAAGGTAAGATTGAAAAGAATGCACTCTGCAGTATGCACTAGAGAAGTTAGATGTGAAAGTAGGTAACTTGAGTTTTACCTGTTTAAAAAGTTAAGGTTTAGTGGAGAGTTACTATTTTTAAAACAGCAAGATGGATTGAAAGGGGTGGTCACTTTTGCATTTTGGTACTATGAAATACTGTAGGATGGCCAATAAATTTAAATAATTGAAGGGGTGGGATTTCAAAAATGATGATTTTGTGATTACTCACATAAGCCAGTGAAAGTAGAGAGAAATGGTATTCACTTGGAAGGTTGTCTGCTGCTGACTTGGTGGGTTTAAGTTTAGTTAAGAGTTTTTTTTATGTTGGAGGTAGGTACAGGAGAAAAAGAGAAGGCAGTGGGGAGATTACTAGTTGAAGGTGTGGGTTGGAGGGGGTGGGGGTTGTGTTTAGCTAGTGATAGCATGGTTTGTGTGAAGTGTGTGTTGAATGAGGTAGCAATATTTTCTGAGGAGTGAGGGATGTTAGGAAGAGGGGTACTGACTTTACCTGGCTGGAGGATGGAGTTTATGGAGGACCAGAATTGTTTGGGGCTGTGTTGTGAGGAGTCTAGGGCAGACTGGTAGTATTGGAATTTGTCCTGTTTTATTAGCTTTTTGACTCTATTGCATAGTTCTAGGAATGCTTGTCTAGCTGCGGGGGGTTTGGTTTTGCGCCAGTGCTCCCAGGCTTTATCCCTGTTCATTTCTGACTTAGTGGTTTTCTGTAGCCATGGGGAGGGTTGTGCTTTGGTTCTGGAAAATCTTATGGGGGCATGGTAATTAAGGATGTTCAGGAAGGTAGTATTAAAAAATTAAACTGCGTCATCTAGACTGAGGTACTTTAGAGCATGCCAGTTACATTCTTTGAGGGATGAGATGAATGTGAGTGGGTTAAAGTTTATTTTTTTTTACGTATTTGACGATAGATGACAGGTTTAGCTTGGTACAGGTATTTTTTGAGTAGGAATGTTTGGGAGTGATCACTGAGGCTATCTGATAAGCAGCCTGTTATATATGACTGGGGGTTCTTACTGACTAGTATCCAATCCAGGGTAGTGTGCTTGCTGGAGTTTTTATTTATCCTTGTTGGTGACTGGACTAGTTGGGTGAAGCCATGAAGGTGTACATGATGGGTTGGATTGTTGCCAGAACAGGATTGCCAGTCAATATTGAAATCACCTAAGATGATAGTTTCTTGGGGGAGATGATGGGAAGACCAGCTGAGGAGGTTTTCTAGTGGAGGAATGTTTTGGCCAGGTGGGAGGTAGCATCCAATTATGTTGATGGTTTTGTTTTGGTTAATTTTGAGATTGGTATATATTATTTCTTCATTGCCTATTTGTGGAGCTGATTTTAAGATCTGGATGTTTAGATGCTCTTTAAATATTATAGCCACACCACCTCCTTTTTTGTTTAGCCGGTCTACTCTTAGTATGCTAGTATTTGCTCACTGGTAATGTGAGCTTTTAGCCAGGTTTCTGTCAGGATGACAATATCTGGGGAGTGTATGTCAATGGTGGCAATGGAGTTCATGGACTTTGTTGGATATACTTCTAATATTTAGGCTTAGTAGAAGGAAGTTACTTGGCTTTCTATTGGCTGTAATATGGGAGAAGTTGTGGTTTCTAGTCTGATTATGAGGATTGGGGTTGGAGATGGTAGGGCCAGGGTTGGGGTGGATGTCTCCACTTAGGGCTAGTTTTGATATGCATGAGATTATTAGTTTTCTCAGTTTTTGAATGTGTCCACAAAGCGAGTTCCTTGTCAGCAGGCAAGACCACACACCAGTTTAAAAAACAAACGCGTTTTATTTAAACCAAGACGTTTTCGCCACGGCAATCCGTGGCTTCTTCAAAGGTAAAAGTACATTAAAACCTCACACTCCGTTAATAAAAGCTCAAAAGGGGAAATGACATCATCTAATTTCCTCCGAGCAGCAAACATTTTTTTAAAAACAAAAAGACATAATCATATACAGTCCAGAATTATAGTCCTCCATATTATTTAAAATAAAATTTATGTGTAACCTTGAGTAAACATATATAAAGTAAACCTAAAAAAATGCTAATAATCAGAGGTTTACATAAAGAATATATATATATATATATATATAATTAATTAACAACAGCATTTTATAAACTATAAGACCAGCTATACTACCAAGAACGTGTGCAGTATAAATAAATAGATATAAATAAAAATACCTTTGCAAAAAGGATTAATTACTCTTAATTGCACCATAACAGTGACAACAGGAAAGAAAAAAAGGGGGCTATATTGAACAACCTTTTAACAGGTCACTTCTAAAAAAATATATAATAAAGTAAAAAAACTTTATTAATGTAACCTGTTGACTCTAATGTTAAATACATAACTTCTGATAGTTCAATGTGCTTCTGTGCGTTACCTAGAAAAACTACTCTGTTTTTAATCCTGTTTTACACCGGACATTAAAAACTGGAAAAAAGTTAGGTAAAACTGTAAAATTACCTAAGGTAACTTTTTAACCTTAAAACAGGGGCTATATTACAGTTGCTATTCAAGCCTGGATCCCTGAATGCGTCAAGGCGTAACTGCCATTCTAACTCCCTGTTTTCTAAAATCAATGAAAAAGGGCCTCCCCTAACCCTTAAAGGTACATGGTCAATGGCCATGAATTGGAAACTGTGACCTGGATTTAACCCTATATGTTTTGCCAGTGCATTGTCGCTCTTGTTGTTCTTGATGGCGTATAGATGTTCATATATACGGTCCCTTATACGGCGGTCCGTTTTACCAATGTAAAACGCCTGGCAACAATTACACATTGCAATGTAAATAATAGATCTACTCTCACAGTTCAAAGTGAAACGTATGTGGTACTTTTTATCCCTAATCGTAAATGTCTCACCCACTCTAACCTCATTACAGTATTTACAAAAACCACATTTAAACATACCTTTTTTCTTGTGAAAGTCACTTAAGGGTACCTCCCTTTGTAGGAGTTCTTTAAGATTATTTGATCTCTTAAATATAAATCTTGGTTTTCTTCCCAGTTTTTCAGCCAAACCAGAGTTTGAAGAAATGAGGTGCCAGTTTTTGCATATAATGGATAAAATCCCCCTAGAGTTTTTACTGAAAGTAGTAATAAAACTCAGAGTAATCAACTTCTTCACCCATCAATGTCACTGGTCCTACCTCCCTACTAAGTGGGTCACTTTCGATTGATGTTTCATTAATGATCAAATCACTAATTATAAGATTACTTTGGGATAATAATGGCTTATAAAAGCCACTACTCCTTTTTCTGGTGACCTCCCCTATCAGGTCAGATAGCAATTGGTCGGGGTACCCCCTATTACTAAACATTAATCTTAACAGTGCACATTCTTTATCAAAATCAACCATAGTGCTACACATTCTTCCAGCCCTCACAAGTTGACCTTTTACGATGGACCTTTTCTGTTGGTATGGGTGAAAGCTGGAGAAGTGTAAAAATGCATTACAATATGTAGTTTTTCTAAAAACTGTTGAAGTTAATCGTTGACCTACAAGGTCCTTTTCTAACTTAACGTCAAGGTAGTCAATTGCACTGGTTGAAAATTTTGATGTGAACTTGAGAAAATCAGAAGTGGAATTGATGGTATCCACAAAATATGTGGCTTCTAATTCAGATCCTCTGAACAAGATAAAAATGTCATCGAGGAATCGGGTGTAGTGAATAACAGGCCCCATTAAGCCCGAGATCTTCCTTAGAATATTGGCTTCCCAATATCCCATAACATAATTCGCTACACCAGCCCCACATGGGGAACCCATCGCAACCCCACATTTTTGAAGGAAAAAAACACCATTAAAGGTAAAGGAGGACTATAATTCTGGACTGTATATGATTATGTCTTTTTGTTTTTAAAAAAATGTTTGCTGCTCGGAGGAAATTAGATGGTCATTTCCCCTTTTGAGCTTTTATTAACGGAGTGTGAGGTTTTAATGTACTTTTACCTTTGAAGAAGCCACGGATTGCCGTGGCGAAAACGTCTTGGTTTAAATAAAACGCGTTTGGTTTTTAAACTGGTGTGTGGTCTTGCCTGCTGACAAGGAACTCGCTTTGTGGACTTATTGGTTTGCTTGTTTCTTCTTTTTTTTGGTCAGTTTTTGAATGTGTTTGTTTATAATGGAAACTTTATGATTGTGCTCTGTGTGTAATAGGTATGGTGGGAGGGTTACTATGTTAAGTTGTAGGGATGCTTTACGTTTGAGTAATATAGTTGGTAGAATATGTGGGGGGTGCATAGGGATGGTTCTTGAGCTGGTGTGAGGGGAGCTGAGTATGGGTGAGACATGGGTGGTGGTGTGAGTAGTAGTACAGTGGTATTGGTTAAGTGGGGGAATGATGGAGCTTTGGTAGGATGTAAGATATGCAAGGAGAGTGCATACAGTGAGCAAAGGAAAGGTATGCTTGTACATGTCAGTTGAGGAGGTGTGAAAGTAGAGGGAATATGGAGGAGGTAGTGTTGGGTTAGCGCTGTGGTTGGCTATTGGAAAGATGGGAGGGGTTTGAGTGCAATAAAGGTGGGACCACTGGGGGTGGGAGGGAATACGGGGCAGGGTGGGGAGTGAAGCCGGTAGAGACCCTGTTTGTTTCCAGCCCCTCATACAAGACCCTATCACAATTGATCAAGGACTGCTCTGAAACTGTAAGTCTTTTCTTAATTTCTCAGGTGGAAAAACAGGATAACCTTGTATCAGTAGGCTACTGTGGTCATAGTTTAAATTAACAAACACACAGTATTGATCAGTTATGGATACTATTTGCTAACAGAAGGGAATAAGAGAAAGTGGAAGATATGTGTGGTGGTGGTGGGGTGGCTGCTTACAGCCAAAGCACAGTGCTCTCCAGGGGAAAATGAAGATTGGCTCAAACAGGTAGACTTTCTCTGTACTTAATGGGTTTCCGCCTATGTGGTAATTTGTGGGCACATTGTTTTTGCCAAAGGGTATGACTATACATTTTTTGGCATTTAGCTTTAAACCATGGTGCTGGCACCAGTTATCTGTCTCTGTGAGACCTTTTTGAAGGATGTTTGTGTCAGCTTGACAGTCGATTATGGCACCCAGTTTGCAGTCGTCTGCAAACTTGGTGAGCCATAGTCCTTCCACGTTTGCCTGCACCTTGGAAAAGTATATACCGAACAAGAGTGGTCCCAGGACAGAACCCTGTGGGACGCCACTTTTGACAGGTTTCGAGTCTGACATGGCTCCAGCAACTCTGACTCTGTGGGTTCTGTCTTTGAGCCACTTTGCGACCCATCTTGTGACATAGGGGTTTATATTTAAGCTAGATAGCTTATCTATGATGCCCGAGTGGGGTATTGTGTCAAATGCCTTTGCAAGGTTCAGATAGGCTGTGTGGACTACCTTCCCTTCATCTATGGCTTTGGTGAGTGTTTCAAAGAAGTCAACCAGGATCAAAAGGCAGGATCTGCCCTTGACAAAGCTGAACTGGGTAGGATCTAGTGTCTGTAGGTCCCCAATGTCTTTGTTTATGAGCTCCATGATGATCCTCTCCATAGCCTTGCAGACTTAGCTAGTCATTCTTATGGGGCAATAGTTTCCAGGGTCCGTAGAGGCTCCACCTTTGTGGAGTGGGACCACTGTTGCTGTACGCCATTCTGTGGGCACATATCCTGCAGTGAGGCTGAGATTGTATAGCTGTTTTATTTGAGGGATTAGTTCCTCTTGGAGTTCATGTAGGACGCAACCTGGGATGCCATCTGGTCCCATGGAAGCAGTGTTTTTTGCTTTGGAGAGGGCAGCCTTCACCTGAGCATCAGAGATGTTTGGGAGGCAGCCCTCTGCCGGGATAGATACTTGCTCTTTTGGGGGGGAGGGGTGGAGAAGTTTGCACTGAACTTGTCTGCCAGGATATTGGCGATGTCTGTGGGTTCAGTGTATTTTTTGTCATTTAGAATCAACTCAGAACAAGTCTGGGAGTTGCATCCCAGGTTCCTAACATAACTGAAAAAAGCCTTATGGTTGTCTTTGGTGTCCTGTGCAATTTTTCTCTCAAAGCTGGCCTTGGAGGATTTTATGAGGGATTGTAATTTTTTGCTAGTACTGATCAGAGATGCCTTCCCTATTAGGGATTTTGCTCTATCATGTAGTAGCTTCCTCCTTCTGTTGTACAGTTTATTTATGGCAGGGGTCCACCAGACTGGACGCCTTCCTTTGGATGATTGGGTCTTGGTTTTGTTTGGGATAGCATGATCCATGCATTCCTGGAGATGTCTGTAGAATGCGTTTATATAGGATTCTGCAGTTTGGGCCGTAGTCTCCACTGGCCCTGGGGCCTTGAAGGATTCCACTTCAGTTTTGAGAAGTGAGAAGTTCACTTTTGAGAAGTTTTTCACTGTGGTTTTCTGGGCTGGGGGTGGGGTCGGGATGTGGACATCCAATGAAATTCATTTATGGTCTGATCTTACCAATGAGGGATATACTTCTGGTGTGGAGCATAGAGTCCCCATGTTGGTAATGATCAGGTCTAGTATGTTGTCCCCTCTTGTGGGAGTGGTGACTAGTTGTTCCATAGCATTTGAGTTTATAATTTCCAGGAACCTTTGGGCTAAGGTGCTGGGGCTTGAGTAGTGCTCCCAGTCAATGTTTGGGTAGTTGAAGTCACCCAGTATAATGGTGTTTGGAGAGATCTTCATGTTCTCCAATGTTTTCAGGAAAGCCGAGTGGGATTCCTGACTTTGAGAGGGTGGTCTGTAGGATGCTATAAACTGAAAAGCGGTGTTGCCCACTGTTAGTTGCACATGGATGGTCTCCGATACTTCGTGCAATGCCACTAACTTGGAGGTGTGGATATCCTTGATAAATATGGAAACTCCCCCTCCTTTTGTGGTTCGGTCCGGGTTTTGGGGCCGAAAAGCATGATACGAGGTATAGCCTGGTAGTGCTGGGGTGCTCTCTGGAGCCTTGAACCAGGTTTCTGTCACTGCACAGATATCTATGTTCTCCATACTGAGGAGAGCTTTGAGTGCGTGCATCTTGAGGTTAAGACTTCTGGCGTTAAGCAGCATTACCCTTAGTTTCTTGTTCCTTGTGCTGTCTATGGGGGGTGGGTTTGACTTTTGAGCCACATCAAGTAGCCATACCTCCTATCCTCTTCAAGCTATAAATTCAGACCTAGTCATAAATAACAGTAGGACAATGGCCCAAAATTATGGAAAATTTTCATATATTGGTCATACAAACTGATAATGGATATCTTAACATATTATGCATTAGCTTGCATTTTCTGATGGGTATGAATTGGGAAACTCAAATCTGTCATTAAAGGACAACCGCACCCTCAGACTCAAAAAACATATTAATTTCATCATGGTTTGATGTTTCCTACATTTTAACAGCACTCTGAGACTATTTTGAGCTTTTTAGATATTTTTAGATGCAATTTCTTACTCTGACCACATGGGGTCTGGCATATTGGAAAAATTCAGACTGTTTACTCTGCCTCTAAGTATCCCAGAATGCATTATTTGTCTCCAAAAAATTGCATCAGATCTGTCGCATTCCTTAAGTCTCCTGAAGAGGCCATCGCTCTTCTGTAGTGAGCTGTAATACTTCCATGCAATGTGTTTACATAGTACAGATAGCCAAATGTAATTACCTCAGAGAAAATATGCTGAAATGTGCAGTATGACCACTACTTTCCACACAGCCAGGGGGTGCAACGAGACAAAATCCTCAACTGTTTTACACTCTGTTATGGGCATAACACTGCAATTAGTCTGAACATCCAGAGTATGGATAACTGTTCTATCACCGTGCGATTTAGGGGAAAAAAAAGTGGGTTGGTGTATGGCCTGGTTCAGGAATAGGTCAATCAGCATTGCCATGAAGGACAGTTTGGTCCTGAGTGAAAGCATTACATCGACTAGATGGGAGACCCTCCAGTCTGACGTTACAGCCCATCAAATGTCATTGCTTCATGTGTAAACATCTGGGTCAAAGGGGGGCTCTGAGTATTTTTTACTTCTAGTTAAAGAACCCATGTAGGTGTCCATTTCATATGGGGTCTTTAGATGGAGGGCCCCTTTCCTGAAGGTTTTGAAGGTAGTCTGTATGACAACGGTGCATACAGGGTGTGGCAAGCAGAGATATCGAAAAAATGTCCTTTTATAGCTCATTATGCACCTGTCTGTTTTCGTTAATACACAACACAGGAATAGATGGATGTCACTTTCCTGGGTCTCAAAAAGCCTTGTAAAACTTATGGAAACTTATGGAAAACCTTGTCCTCTTCGATAGGTAAGATTTCCTTGTTCATCTCTGATCACTCCAGTGTTTAAGTTGGTCCACTGAGTGTGGTAACTTGGCGTGATTGACCAAAGAGAGGGAACCAATGCTGTCGGCTTTGTCCGGCTTAATTTTCAGCTGCACATCTGGAAATAATGGGAAGGGTGGTAAAGCATGCAGACATTTCCCCTGCCAAGAGGTGGAGATGGCATCGCTTATCACTGGCTTTGATTCTGTTGTCCTGCTGCAATGCCAGCCAAGTTGCCTGTTGGAAAAGGCGAACAGGTGCGTTTGAGGTATGCCCCACCACTGGGCCAGTTCCAGTAAGATCTCTGAAGCTGTACAGAATGCCCGGGTGCATCCCAATGGGTATCAGTTTTAACTGGTCAATCAGGGGTGATCTTGCATATTGTAGCAGTGCTTAGAACCACATAAAACAGTTAATTTACTTGAACTGTAGTGAGCTATTTAGGGTATAGGGGTAGTATAACCTATTACCATCAATAGCAGGGGATATTATTAGTTCAAATTAGGTTAATCGAAAAAAATTGTCACAATTTAACTTACAAAGTCCACAGTAGTAAATGTGCTGTTTCAACCTGGATGGTTACTACAGTCACCAAATCGTGAAATATGTCTGGCAATCTCCATAGTCTTCTCAGGACGTTCACACCTAGCAATATTCTTTGGTATGTCAGGTATAGACATGGGTTGTGTTTCCAAGATGCCTCGCTTAGCTTTTATAACTTCCAACATCAGGTCATATATGTAGTCAAACTTTCTTTTCTCAAATATTGGTTTGGCTACCCATTCCTGTTTTGCTTTCAGGTACACCACGCGATACCTTAGCTCTTCCTTTGCAGCTGACTTCTTTGTAGGGATTCTCACCACTGCTTGCTCACGATGAAGGTTCTCGTTATGATCTAGGATGGCAAGTATGATTCTTGCTTTCAAAAATGCAAAACTAAAGTGTTCAAACTTGGGGCAATACTTGCATAGTAATGCATGGAACACCTCGAGGTCACCAGTGTGGCAGAATTTGGTGATGTGCTTCAAATCTTTAAAGAGAAATTTGTTTGCAACAATTCTCTTCAATGCACTGTGACAGGCATCATCTTCTTCCAGCCACTTTGTCTCATCTCCATCGATGAGTGGCATTTCATGACCACAACAGGAAACCTTTCCACCAACCCAACTGTGTTGGTCGGTTACATGGTAGAGCAATGACAACCATTTCTCCTCTAGTACTACTTCATCCCCTTCACACATTTCAGCACACCACCACAGGTGATTTGAAATACTGTGGCACCACTGCAGTAAGTCTTGCTTGCCTCTCCTTTTCCCAGCTTCAGTGATTTTCTTAGTCAAATTTGTCATATGCCACACATCAAACTGATGGTCCACTGTTGGAAATTCTGTGCGCATCAATAACCTTATCCCAGGATGTCTGTCTGTCGCCTCAAGGCTTACATTAACATTTTTATCCTGCAAGTTTTTCATGCATTTCTTAAAAGCTTTCTTCTCCAGTGCCACCGAGGATACACCTCTGCAGAGCTGCTCCAGACAGAAATCGACAATTAATCCAGAATCCAGGTCCATCATGCTATAGCAGCAGTACTTAGCAGAATAACCTGGGCTATCACACTGCCCATCTCCAGCTAACCTTACTTCCTTAACCATTGCATCTTCTAGCAGACGAGTCTGATGCTGTGTCCAAGTAGGTTTCAAAACTGGGAATAAATACTCTCGTTGAATACAATAGAATGTGGTTTCACTTATAAATTCAAGTCCTAGATAAGCACTGAATCGTGCTATATGTGCATATGTACTTCCATTGAAAAGTACAGATGATGCCAGTAGAAGATTGCCAGCTGGCATTCGGCCTATTAATGGTTGA
>NC_056738.1:234941745-234949577 GCF_019279795.1 Protopterus annectens
CATTTATGAAATGAAATTAATCCGTTACTGGATTATTACAGTTAATTATAAACCCTCCATGTTTTCTTATAAAATTGCCATTTCTGGGGAAGGATTATTAGGGGGAAGAGCAACATTTACAGCCAAATTCAGGGACAGTTGAGAGGTTGGGATATGCCCAATTCTATAAAGCAATTTATTTGCATGTACCTAGCAACCTGTTAATGCAGGAAATCTGGACAAGTCAAAATATATGTCGGGGGACATCTAAACAGTACTAAAAATTGATCTTGTATAAACTGAGACAGTTGATCGAATAACAGGTCTTGCTTCAGCATGCATTTTTCTGAAGGTTATGAAGGCTGAAACTCAGTGTCTCATTTAGTGACTTTATTCAGAAAAAGTTTGACTGAAAACCACAAAAATTGAGAGGAACAATTCAAAAATAAGAAGCCTTGCTTGCAATCTCATACAGACACACACACACTTGCCCCCTTGCTTGCAGTCTCACACTGGCCCCCTTGCTTGTAGTCTGACACACACTCGCCCCCTGACACACACTCGCCCCCTTGCTTGCAGTCTGACGCAGACACGCACTCGCCCCCTTGCTTGCAGTCTGACGCAGACACGCACTCGCCCCCTTGCTTGCAGTCTGACGCGGACACGCACTCGCCCCCCTGCTTGCAGTCTGACGCGGACACGCACTCGCCCCCTTGCTTGCAGTCTGATGCGGACACACTCGCCTTGCTTGCAGTCTGACGCGGACACGCACTCGCCCCCTTGCTTGCAGTCTGACGCGGACACGCACTCGCCCCCTTGCTTGCAGTCTGACGCGGACACGCACTCGCCCCCTTGCTTGCAGTCTGACGCGGACACACACTCGCACCCTGCTTTACTTCTACAATGATTTAGATTTTATTTTTACATTTTATAGCAGTGTACTAACCAAGCAGAGAAATCTGGTTCAAAAGCAAGGATAAATTGATCCTGAAATACCGATGAACCTCAGCACAAGAAATGAGGACAAAGTCATACATAGAAGTGGGACAAAGGCACAAATAGAAGTAGGATTATTGCTCCTATTAAATTAGGAAAGATTATGAAATAGTAGGTCTTGCATTAGTATGAATTTTCAAAAGGGTATGAAATCTTAAACGTAAATGTCTGTCTTGTTTTCATTTTTCAGTCTCTAATGATTTGGTACAAATTGTCCAAAAAAAAAAACAAAAATGTGATTCAAAAAGATAAAATAGCCACACAATACAGCTGGTAACCTGTCAAAGAAGGGGCACCTTTTAATATTAGTAGTGCTAACTTGAGCAGCTGACAAAATAAAAAAAAAATCAACATGCATTTATGAAATGAAATTAATCCATTACTGGATTATTACAGTTAATTGTAAACCCTCCATGTTTTCTTCCAAAATTGCAATTTCTGGGGAGGGATTATTAGGGGAAGAGCAACATTTATAGCCAAATTCAGGGACAGTTGAGAGGTTGGGATATGCCCAATTCTATAAAGCAATTTATTTGCATGCACCTAGCAACCTGTTAATGCAGGAAATCTGGACAAGGCAAAATATATGTGTGGGGACATCGAAACATGACAAAAAAGTTGATCTTGTATAAACAGAGAGTTGATTGAATAACAGGTCTTGCTTTAGCATGAATTTTTCTGAAGGTTATGAAGGCTGAAACTCAGTGTCTCATTTAGTGACTTTATTCTGAAAAAGTTTGACTGAAAACCACAAAAATTGAGAGGAACAATCCAAAAATAAGAAGCCTTGCTTGCAGTGTCATACAGACACACACACACACTTGGCCCCTTGCTTGCATTCACACACACACACTTGCCCCCTTGCTTGCATTCACACACACACACTTGCCCCTTGCTTGCATTCACACACACACACTTGCCCCTTGCTTGCTTTCACACACACACACACACACACACACACACACACACACACACACACACACAAAAACCCTTGCCCCCTTGCTTGCATTCACACACACACACACACACACAAACCCTTGCCCCCTTGCTTGCATTCACACACACACCACACAAACCCTTGCCCCCTTGCTTGCATTCACACACACACAAACCCTTGCCCCCTTGCTTGCATTCACACACACACACAAACCCTTGCCCCCTTGCTTGCATTCACACACACACACGCACACACACGCACACACGCGCACACACGCGCGCACACACACACACTTGCTCCCGTTGCTTGCAGTCTCACACACACACTTGCCCCTTGCTTGCATTCACACACTTGCCCCTTGCTTGCAGTCTCCCACACACACTTGCCCCTTGCTTGCAGTCTCCCACACACACTTGCCCCTTGCTTGCAGTCTCCCACACACACTTGCCCCCTTGCTTGCATTCTCACACACACACACAAACCCCTGCCCCTTGCTTGCAGTCACACACACACTTGCCCCTAGCTTACAGTCACACACACACACTCACACTTGCCCCTTGCTTGCAGTCTCCCACACACACTTGCCCCTTGCTTGCAGTCTCCCACACACACTTGCCCCTTGCTTGCAGTCTCCACACACACTTGCCCCTTGCTTGCAGTCTCCCACACACACTTGCCCCTTGCTTGCAGTCTCCCACACACACTTGCCCCTTGCTTGCAGTCTCCCACACACACTTGCCCCTTGCTTGCAGTCTCCCACACACACTTGCCCCCTTGCTTGCAGTCTCCCACACACACTTGCCCCCTTGCTTGTGGACACACACACACACTTGCCCCCTTGCTTGACACACACACACACACACACACACACACACACACACACACACACACACACACACACACACACACACTTCAACCTTGCTTGCAATCAGAATCTGAACCTTGAAACAGGACTGAAACCAACATTCAATGATAATACATGTAGCCAGTGACAGTTTAACTTTCGTTTTGTGCTATCTTCAAATCAGAGCCCCTTGCACACAAAAAACGCACATGTTGCTGAATACACCTTCCTGATTGTATATAATTATATTCCTTGTACAATGCAGTCCTGTTTTAGTGGGAGTTTTAAATTTACTGTTTTTGACATGCACCAATAATGACAATACTGCCCAATTCTGAACATTTCTATCACAAGTGTAGTCCACCAGTATCAGTACATATGCACAATTTCTGAAGTAGTAAAAGTCATGTAAATAATTCCACATTAAAGAGATCTGTAACTAATGAAGAGGTTGCTGCTAGCAAACAATGTGCAAGTCATAATGTCATCAACAAATAAAAACTACCTGTTGTGCTATTAGCAATGCAAGCAGACATAAGCAGCACTAAAATGTTTGTGGACCTACATCTCTCAGCTCCCTGTAAAATCTACTCAATCAGCTGTATCTATGAACTTCGCAGCACAAGAAATCTCGAAAGATGCAAAATTTCCCCCTTGCTTGCAGACACACACACACACACACACACACACACACACACACTTGCCCCTTGCTTGCATTCACACACACTTGCCCCTTGCTTGCATTCACACACACACACTTGCCCCCTTGCTTGCATTCACACACACACACACACACACACACGCATTCACACACACAGACACACACTTGCCCGCTTGCTTGCATACACACACACACACACTTGCCCCCTTGCTTGCATACACACACACACACACACACACACACACTTGCCCGCTTGCTTGCATACACACACACACACTTGCCCCTTGCTTGCATACACACACACACACACACTTGACCCTTGCTTGCATACACACACACACACTTGCCCCTTGCTTGCATTCACACACACACACACACACACACACACACACACACACACACACACTTGCCCCTTGCTTGCATTCACACACACACACACACACACACTTGCCCCTTGCTTGCATTCACACACACACACACACACACTTGCCCCTTGCTTGCATTCACACACACACACACTTGCCCCTTGCTTGCATGCTTTAAGTACCCAAATTGAATGTCCAAAATTTGCAGTACATAATGACAACCTTTCAAAACTTTTCTTACTTTTCAGAAGCAATACCTGAATGCACAAAAAATGCATATCACTGCACTGTGAAATATTGTTTACGACACTAGAATCTGAAATGCAAACCAATAGCTGTACACCATTTTAACAACAACTTAAACTAAAAACCAACCAGTTTATAATTTGCGCTATTTTTGAAGATCTAAAATAGTTCTACAGTAACATGTATTGCTAAAATATACATTCAAATTATATCCATCAATGTTGTATCAGTAGTAAAATGCTCAGTTTTACAGATCTCACTTCTGATATCAAGTCTAAATGTTACTAGAACATGAACTACTAAACAAACACTATAAGCAACGCAACAAATACTGTAATTATGTCAACACAACCTTTACATTTACCTTAATAAGAAAAAAAGATGTCAGTTGAAGCAGGATCAATGTATTAAGACAGCTCAAAGCTTCTGTCCTTCTCTACTCTAAGGATCTTCCCTTACCTAGAAGCATTCTGTTTTGAGTCCATTAATATACATGACACCACAACAATCTGACTATAAGCAAGTTTAAGAAATGTCGACCACAATGGAGAAAGCCTTGTAGATTTTTTCACTAAACATTTTGGCTATATTTCTTTGTAAGAATGGAGAGGCTGTGTGAGCTTCTGTTCAGATTGTTATATAGGCAATCCGTAGTCCCTAAATATAACACAGCAGCATACCAAAGGAAAGCACGTGGCACACGCACAAACAAAATTCGTAAAGTCTAAAAAAAATAAATAAATAAATAAAAAAGCCTTACTTTTAAGATCAGTAACAAAAAAAAAAAAATGACATTAACACTTTAAACTCAGTAGTCAGCCAGCAGCATGTAAGATGGAGAACCAGAATGCAGAATGCATACAAACACACGCCGACTTGAGATTTACGAGATGCCAGCATTACAGAGAAACTAAACCGAGCAGCAGCATTTAAAAATAGAGACACTAAATATAACAGCAGCAGCAAGAAATACAAAAGAGCTACAGTAAGCAAATAACTCAGCAACAGCATACAAAAGGAAAGCACATGGCACATGCACAAACAAAATTTGCAAAGCCTAACAAAAAAAATAAAACAATCTTACTTTTAGGATCAGTAACCAAAAAATACTTTTTGCATATTAATACTTTTAACTCAGCATTCAGCCAGCAGCATGTAAGATAGAAAACCCGAAGCTTGAATGCACACAAACGCACGCCAATTTTAGATTTACGAGACGCCAGCATTACACAGAAAACGAAACCGAGTAGCAACATTAAAAAATACAGACCCCCTAAATATAACACAGCAGCAATAAATGCCAAATAGCTACAGTAAGAAAATAACTCAGCAGCAGCATACAACAGGGAAGCACGTGGCACACGCACAAACAAAAATCATACAATCTATCAATGTGCACTAAAATATCAGGTCTAGTGATGCATACAAACAGGGGCTCCATGTATAATTAAAATTTGGCTTCATTAGGAAGACTTACCTTACTAAAGAAGAAAAAAATTTAGAAAAAGATGCAGGCAATCCAAACTGTCCTGAAGTCCGATGAATAAAGTCGACAGGATACACTCACTAAGAAAAAGAGTTCCACTCACTAGTAAGTCCCTTTTATTGTTGGTAAGAGTGGGCTGGGCAAGGCAGCTCTGACATCAGAATGTGGGAGGTTCACTGGCTCACCTATAGAGCATTCAAATCAGGCTGTGGTTACGTCACTTTGGGGGAGGAAATCTGCTGGGTACTATAGCAAGAGCTGTGGCAGATGTGACGTCATTTTTTACGAGCCGGCTCGAGCTTTTCCAACTTTGGGTTTCAAACTGAAAATACTACAGTACGGAAACGTAGGAAGGCAAAGAGGTAAAACAGTCGAGTGGATTATTTTTTAAAGCTGCAGTTTTGACTTTTTAATGTATCAAATAACGGGGGACTAAACAGACACCAGGTTGAGCAATCTGGTTTAATATCCCGTTCTCCTTTAATTACTAACTTTAGCTCTATTTAATTACTAACTTTAGCTCTAAGTGACTCGCCAATAATTTGACAGAACACCACAATTGTATGGAAGGCAACTACATTTATAAGCCAAAAATCTTGACCTTGTCCGCAAATCTGTACATTTGATAGTTATGTCAAGTAAACTCTATTATCCTGGAATGTATGCTGCACTATTTTCAAAGTCATCCATTTATTCATAAATTCTATACTCTGGAGTTAGCAAACAGTAACATATATCTATTACTTCTGAGGAAGAGATGCAGTTCTCTGGAGTCATTTTGCAATACACACTCTTGATGACAGTCGGCATGTGTCTACAATGATTGCATAAACACCACTCGGGAGCAACACTACTTCGTGGAGGTTGTGAAACTTCTTTAAGTTCTTGACAGTCAATTCATAGACACTCCTGAAGAATAGCTGGATTCCACTCAGCAAGTATAACACATGCGTTATGCAAGTCCTCACTGCTCAAAGCATAAATTTTCTCCTTTAAATAGTAAATATCTTATTGTTATTGACAAATTTAGGTCCTGTGCTATAACTTTTTACATGGTCATAATAGACATACTGCTACAAGGGAATAAATGCAATTGCAATGAAATGTGCTAACATGTCAGAAGCAAAGTAGTTCAAGAACTAGTCCATTGTCTAAAGTCTGACAATGAGGCCATTACAGGGAAAATGAGCGACTTCCCTGTGTTACTGAGAGAACCAGCAGGAGAAGCTGGGGGCCTCCACAATGTAAACCTCCTTACTTCCCTGTAACAGACACCACATCATGCAAGACTGCTCTTAGGTAATTGGATACGTGCTACATTAATGGGTACTGTTAATATTATGTAATTTATAATTTTGACTTCTGATGCAGAATCTCTCCCATGCCTAATGCTTCAAAGTTTGGAGATGTAATGAGGGGTATGCATCTGAGGACAAATGTTATATATACAAATTATCAGCTATATTTAGTGGGGTATACAAATGCATAGTCTCTCAGTTGTATAGTATATAACCAGACAGGCTTGCACATCAGTCAGTTTAAGAGAGGTGAAGGACCTAACACATATGCCAACGCATGCAGAAACGTGTATACACACACACAAGATCACACACACACACTTTCACTTTTGTGCTTTGTATGACTAGTTGGACAACAGTAATTCAATGCATTTCTTCACTATTCTGCTCACTGTCTAGGAAGCAGACATACATTGTCAATATTCATCTATGCACTGTTGACATGCATTTGATAGGAGAATGCTTGTGAATTGTTTTATGAAGCCACCATGACCTGTATTAAGTCTATTTAGTTATTGACATTTGTTGAACGTGAAAGCCCACTGGGTCAGAAACCCATTTTCAGTTGAGGTCCAGAGAGAAAAGCTCCACAATGAGTAAAATCCCAACAGCAGATGACAGGGGGCAGGTAGTTATACAATCGTAGAAAAGAGAATTTCAACTATATAAAAATATAGAAAACTATTTTTTGATATAGTTTAAATTCTTTCTTTTCTAAAATGGTATTACTACCCATCTTCTGTCATGTAACATGCAACCACAGCTATGACTGGTTATTTACACAAAGAAGTGCTGAGCTTACTTGCAAAGTTCCTTGTGGCTCATGTCTACCTGCTGCTTGGGTACACATTTGTTTGAGTTCTGACATACATTGTTGCCATCTTCGCTGTTCTGCACCTGCGGAAACCCTTGTTGCAGGTCCTCGTTCTGTAGCAGAAGTAGATTTTTGGCACTTTGTACCAGCAAATGTATCCCCCTTCATTTTTTTCTCTAGAAGAGTCTGATAAAGTAAATATATGG
>NC_056738.1:234950077-234996940 GCF_019279795.1 Protopterus annectens
GTTAAAATTGACCCCATGTCCATACCAGCCCATCCAAAGAACATCGCAAAGTGTGAGCGTCCAGAGAAGAATGTAGTGATTGCAAGACATATTTCAAGATTTGGGAAAAGTAATGAGAAGCCAGGCTAACAGTGGAGTAGCATCTGTCGACTGCGTGAGTACAATGCTTATTAGCATTTCTCAAAGTAGATGTGTAGTTTTGAGTGCAGGGAATGAAGGTATAGCTCAGATTACGTGTGTTATGTTTTTTCATTTAAAGCTGAGGTAGTTGGAAGTATAGATACTCCATTCATTACAGATGAGCACTAAGATTGTTGCAGTCATTGTAGGGTCCGCCCGATGACATTGCACATGTTTTACTTGCATCGTGAATAAAAAAAAATGCCATTTTTAACTGCATTGATTATGAAAAATTAGATTACTAAAGTGGCACTAGAGAGTGGATGTGGCTGCATTGTTAAAGTTGTCAACTTGGCTGTGCATGGACAAGGGAGCCAATGAGGAAGAGTGCATGCGGCTGTTAACATTAGCAAGAAGAGCAGAATGTTGTGCAATCACATGATACTCATGCATTTACTCATTAAGTGTTAAACAAAATGCCTGAAATAAGGGCTGTAGGTATTTTTAAAACACTTTCTGCTAGATGGGGTTAGGAGTTGACTGATTGTTCAATTGTATTTATTACTGCTTGGTAGCAACCTGATTAAAGTGTAGCTATCATTCTAAGCCTTTTGGTTTAAGCACTTGGGCTTCAGACCAGTTGTTTTACATTAAGAATGTTTGTGGTCTGCACTGTTGTGGCAGGACAGGTAGCTTACATCCTTCTAAGTTGGGAACTGCTGATTGAAGGCTCAGTGACTGTTATTCTGAAAGTGTATTAGTTCTGGTTTAAGCACTAGGGCTTCAGGTCAGTTATTTTACATTAATAAGGTTTGTGGTCTGCACTCTTGTGAGAGGAGAGGCTGGACTCTGCCCTTCTGAGCTGGGAATTTCTGGTTAAGGCTTATAGTGCCTGCATATTTGAACTGTTTCTTACTGAAATTGGTGCGCCTTGTTTGCTGTAGCATAGACTAGATCCAGGCCTGCTGAATCAAACTTTGCATAACTTGAGCACTAATCTAGGCCTTCTTTTTTGGAGAAGGTTCCCCTGCACCCCAGTGGCAAGAGTGTGCTGTTAAAACTTGTCTGATTGAAGACTACAGGAACAGGGCTCAGTTTTGAGATTTTTTTTACTGGTTAATTGGGTAATTTGTTTAAAAGCCTTTTCTGATTGCTTGAAGTCATCTAAAGCTGTTTTAAGTGTATTTTTTACTGTTTTTGCCTTATCTTTTAAAAAAAAATGTCCTTGTTTCCCACCTTTCTAAGCTAGTATAGTCCAGTTTTCAGGCTAGTGCTGAATTCAGAGCTGTGTTACAATTTTCTGAGTTGCCCATACCTTACTTGGATAGAGGGAGGTTTCTCTGTTCACCTGTGAGAGAGGGAGCTTTGAGCAGCCATCTGTCCCTGGAGGAGTGGTTCTAGCCCAGAAGTTAGTAGTTTATAGGCCATTTTGGGCTAATTTCTACCTCTTTCATTTCCCTGCTGCAAAAACAGCGTTTGCACGGTTTTGCATGTCCAGGCAGCATCGGTTAGCTAGGGCTAAATTTATCCCGGCTCCACCAAGTCTCCTCATCAGTTTTTCCCTTATAAGTAGTCTAACTCTCAACCTAAGCACTTAAAAATTATCCTACAGTCCAGCACTTGCTCAGATCTAATAGCAAGCACTAATATACCCCAACACTTGATTGCCCAGCAGGGCAAGGTTCATTATTCACCCCTCACCAACCAAGCGACTAAGCAGCTCACCCTACTATTCAGACATGACCAAAGGGCAATTTCAGGTATACTCTCCAGTCCAACTGGTGAACCTGGGTATCCTGAGGCAATGTTACAACTGCCTCATACACAGACAACCCTCTCCTTCTACCACAAAACATTAACATATGCGAGAAATGCAATTATATAGCTAAATTGGAGGCTAAGCTCTCTCCACCCAAGACCGGAGCAGGCAGTCATGAGGAGAAGGTTAACACTTGCACCACACCTCCAGCCTCACATAGACATACTAAACCAGCGCTGGCAAAAAATTCACATAAATACATGAAATCATACTTGGAGGCTCTAAATAAAAACTTGCAAAAGCATCACAGACCTCCAAAGCAGACACCCAAAAAACCTGCACTTCCCATCACAAACCAGACAACACATAACACACAAAATCAGTGTGTTGCACAATCACAGCCCTTAAGGTGAAAAACATACCTAGCACACTAGTAATAGATGACTCTATATTCAGGCACACTGATGTCCCACTCACTAGGCTGGACAAGGAGAAGGTTACTGTTAGCTGCTTGTCAGGAGCCAGAATCCGCCACATAACACAAGCACTCAGGTCACTCCAGAACAAGTACAAATATGACTCTGTCATTGTTCATGTTGGTGTGAATGACCTGAGACGTACCTCCCTGGACTACATGAAGAGAGATATGGAAGAGCTCTCAGATCATATAGCCCAGGCAGGTATGACCCTGAGTAGCATCCTGCCCTCACCAAGAATGATAACGCAGTGTAAAGAAAAAATGGTCAATTTCAACAATTGGCTAAGCTTCTGGTGTCATTCAAAGGGGATCCAGTGTCTGTCAGCCTGGGATGACATGCTCGACAAGCCTCGTTGCTTCGCAAGAGACAGCTTGCACCTGTCACCCCTAGGCTTTTGAATACTGGCCAAGGCTCTTGCTGCCCCCATAGTGCCTTTTTTAGGCAAAGCTCAAAGTCAAACCCACCTCCGTAAACAGCACAAATAAAAAAAATGAGGGTTATGCTACTCAATGCCATGAGTTTAAATCTCAAAATGCATGCGCTTTAAGTACTCCTCAGTATGGAGAATGTCAACATCTGTGCAGTAATTGAAACCTGGTTCAAGGCTCCACAGAGCACACCAGCACTACCGGGCTACAACTCATACCACACATTACAGCCACAGAACATGGACCGAAACACAAAAGGAGGGGGTGTATCCATATTCATCAAGGATACCTACACCTCTAGGTTAGTGGTGCAGCATGATACCTCCAAGATCATCCATGTGCAACTAATATCAGGCAAATCTGCAATGCAAACTGCGGCCTGCTACAGATCACCCTCCATGACCCAGGACCACCACTCCGCCTTTTTGGAGACACTGGAAAACATGAAGGTCTTACCGAACACTCTGATATTGGGAGATTTCAATTACCCTACCGTTAATTGGGAAAACTACTCAAGTACAAACTCCCAGGTCCAGCGCTTCCTGGAATTTATCAACTCAAATGCCCTGGATCAGCTGGTAAACTCCCCTACCAGAGGTGAAAACATACTGGACCTGGTCATCACCAACATGGGCGACAGGTGTTCCACACCAGAGGTCAACCCGTCGCTGGTTAGATCAGACCATAAACTAATCACTCTGGATGTCCACACCACATCACCACCTTCAACCAAGGAAACGACAGTGAAAACCTTTTCTATAGCAATCTTCACCTTACTTAAAGACAGAGGTGGTAAGTTTCACAGCCCCCAAGCTAAAGGATAACAGTGACCAAGATGCATGAACCTTTACAAATGCACTCTATGAGCACCTACAAGGATGCATGGATCATGCCATCCCTAGCAAAACCAAGACTCACTCCTCAAAGTGAAGGAAACCAGTCTGGTGGACCCCTGACATAAACAGGCTATACAATAGGAGGAAACTAGTTCAGAAAAAAAGCAAATCCCAAGAAGGAAAGACATCCCTGATCAGCAGCAGTAAGAAACTAAGGTCCCTCATAAAATCCTCCAAGGCCAACTTCGAAAGAAAAATAGCCAAGGATTCAAAAGATAACCACAAAGCCTTCTTTAGCTATGTCAAGAATCTAAGTGGCAACTGACAGATATGCTCTGAGCTAGTGCAAAATAGCACAAAATATACTGAATCCACTGATATTGCCAATATCCTGGCAGATAGATTCAGTGCAAACCTAACCCCCCTCTCACCCCCAAAAGAGCCCACAAAAATACCAGAAAAGTGTAGTGTCCCAGAAATCACAGACGCACAAGTGAAAACAGCCCTTTCAAAAGCCAAAAGCAGAGCATCAATGGGGCCAGATGGTGTCAAAGGCTGCATCTTACATGAACTACAGAACAAACTAACCACCCGCCTAAACACACTGTTCAACCTCAGCCTCTCCACAGGCTATGTGCCCATAGAATGGCACACAGCAACGGTTATTCCACTCCACAAAGGAGGGGCCCACAACTGACCCTGGTAACTATTGCCCCATAAGCCTGACTAGCCTGGTCTGCAAAGCTATGGAGCGCATCATCATGGAACTCATTAACAAAGACATTGGGAACCTCCAAACACTTGACCTGACCCAGTTCAGCTTTGTTAAGGGCAGATCATGCCTACTAAACCTGGTTGACTTCTTCGAGACAGTCACCAAGTCCATAGATGAGGGGAAGGTAGTTCACACAGCCTACCTTGACCTTGCCAAGGCTTTTGACACCATTCCCCACTCTGGAATTATAGAAAAACTCACCAGACTGAACATAAACCCCTACGTCATGAGATGGCTTGCCAACTGACTTACAGACAGAACTCACATGGTAAGAATAGTGGACTCCAGGTCCAACTCTAAACCAGTCACAAGTGGTGCCCCACAAGGCTCAGTCCCAGGACCCCTACTGTTCAGCATACAATTCTCAGAAGTACAGGCAAACACAGGAGGACTATGGCTAACCAAGTTCACTGATTACTGCAAACTGGGAGCCATAATTGACTCTTCGGCTGACACAGACATTCTCCAAAAGGGCCTTACTGAGACGGACACCTGGTGTCAAAGTCATGGCCTTAAGCTAAATGCCAAAAAATGCATAGTCATCCTGTTTGGGAAAAACAAAACACCCATGAATTATCACATAGGTGGCAGCCCCCTTAATACAGAAGAGGTAATAAGAGATCTGGGGACCCAGGTAGATAGTAATCTCTCCTATGACAATCATATTGCCAAAGTAGTTAGGAAATCCTATGTGGCCCATCTAATTACTAAAGGGTTCACATCTAGAAATAAAGAGGTTATAGTGCCCCTCTACTCATCACTTATCGGACCCATCATAGAGTACAATGCCCCATTTGGGATGTACCTCAGAAGACACTTCCAACAGCTGGAAAGACCACAAAAGTACCTCACCAAGAGGATTACTGGCCTCAAACATATATCCTATGCAGCCCAACTGGAAAAACTCTGGCTGTACTCAGTTGTATATCGCTTACTCAGAGGTGATGTGTGCCTGACTTACAAAGCCATGTCCAACTCAGAATTGATGGACATGCTCCACCTAAAGAAATCCAAGTCACTACGAGCCACTCGGTCTAGTGAGCTAAACCTCACCACAACAATAAATAGAACATGCTGGAGGGGTAGATTCCTGTCACAGAGACTCCCCATGCTTTGGAACAAAATTCCTAACTACATTAGGCAGAGCCCCTCACTCACACTCTTCAAGAGAAACCTTGACGAGTGGATGGGTAACAGAAAATACACCCCTGGGATAACTTCATTGGCTTTTCTTGACAGAGGCTCAGTTAATTAATCAATGGGGCAGCAAAAGCTAACACACTCTTGCTAGGCTTATAAATGCCCTCAGGCAGATAGCCTAGTACCTACCTATGAACCTACTGTTGCAGTAAGAAGGAATCTAGTGTCTACATATGTAGTGCCCTCATCTGGACATGTAATAGCATGGTGCATGAATACTAGGGTTTCTGGGGAATGAAATAAGTGGATAGAAAAGAGTGAACTGTTCACAGACTAAGTTGTGCGTTCTCAAAGCAAGTGGACATATTGAGCCCATGCAGTTAATTTGCTTACAAACAAGCAATTATCGGCAATCACTGTGGTAATACAGGTATGTGTTATGTGCTCTGTACAGAAAGTTCCTGGTGTGCTTTACATCTGAATTACATGTCCTGCATACTAAATTGTAATAGAACATATCAGCAAGGTGGTCTGCAAATTCAAATTTTGAATCAGTGCTGTTTGTGTTTTACCAGGTACACACATGAAGTGGTAACACAGCTGAGTTAGAGCACTATATGGCCCTATGGCCAAGGATGTCGCAATTGTTGGTTACAGTCATGTTGAATGTAGCTGTTAATGTTAGTTGATGTCAACTGATAGTCATGTGAAATTAGTGATATTAGTGGGGGTATCGAAGCCATGCACAATAGCAACCATTGTACGTAACGTAGCCCAGTTTATAGGGATTCGGAGATGCCATCAATTAGTGTACGAGAAATGTTTCACTATATTTTTAATAGCTACAGGGATGTCAATATGCAGTTATCAAGATCAATATTCAGCAATACTGCATTGTCACACAGACTTCATTTTCTGCCTGCACAGTGGTAAAAAATACAGCCTTCATGCTGTGCTCCTTATCAAGGTGCTGAGTTTTTTTCCTTATTGTATGCACATAACTGATACTGCCCTTCTTGCTGTCTCTGGATCTTAGAAAGAAGCTGTGTATTTTCCATGCTGGCTGTTGGTGATGCTTCATCTATGTATGTATCTGTTGTTCTGCTTCTTTGGTTTTAACTGTCTATCATTACTTTCACTAGAGATGCATAATTGCTGATGCACTTATTGTCATCAGCAGATGTGTATTCACTTGAGTGACAACGCCTAGAGGGAATTGGCATTGCTGTGTTTAGTACACTTAAATGTTACAGAAGTGAACTGAGTAAATTGTAGCTTTCCTATCCAGTAGATGATGGATGGCAAGACAAAGCAGTTTCTTGTACTTAGTATCTGAAATACATGCAATGTTTAGAAAGTGTTGATCTTTTCGGGCCATTGTCAAGAAAGTAGCTTTTTTACCTATTTGTTGTGCTGCAAAGGTGAGAGAGATAGTTGAGTAGCTCGTGGATTTATCCAAAAGCCGTGAGCACTGTGGGATGGGAAGTGTATTGCTGCTTCTGACCAATGTGTCTGTAGGACATGTAGTATAGTTGCTTTTCATGAAGGCTGTGGATTTTAGCTCCCACAGTATATAGCCGGATTGCTGATAATATACTGTTTTCACTTTTAAAGTGGGTGGATGCATCAGTCCTGATCTCCTCCTTTGTAGGAGATGGGTAGTAGCTATGAACCTGTTGTCAAGTTTTCCATGCAGTATGTATTGCAATAGTACTCTTTTTTTAATCGAGCAAGTGTAAATCCTCTATTCAATGGCAACCGGAACTGTGCATGCTAGTAGCAAAGGACTCTATATCCATCATTTAGTCATCTGCAAAACATTTTTATTATAAGATTTCCATGTTTGCAGAATTATGTGGATGGAGTATTTAGCGATGATGTTAACTGACTGGTATTGGTGAAGGATAATTGCAGTGGCATTTCATGATGAAATGCTTGTACCTGGGAATGTTTAGCTTTCATGGCTGATGCTGTCTGTCTCCTTGTGTATGCAAAGAATCTTTAAAAGAAGAAATATTAAACACATTGTAACAATTGGTGCTTCATCAACAGCCCCCTTTTTTCCCATTTATTCTACATGGTGTCGGGGTATCATGTTAGCTGTCACCACCTGCATGGATTGAATGATGCACTCCTACTTTCATCAACACCCATGCGTGACTGTCGCAGATCTTTGGCTGCTTTTCTACACAGGTGCCCTAACCACAGTGAGCTGATTTATTTGATATTTTCTTTAATTGGAGCTACTTTGGGTTCTGCTCTTATGTCCTCAATCCTTGTCCTGTCCCACAGTGTGCACCCTAGCATCTTTGTCAGGCAGTTCATTTTCATCACCATCAACAGTGCTTGGTTTCCTCCAATGTGCCTTGAAATTTGTATGCCATTATCCTTATCCTTTGCTGAAGTGCAAGCTCAGTCTGCTTGTACTGCCACATTGTCTGCTTACAGCAGCTTTGTTGATCTGTCCCCTGTAACCTGTTTGCTATGGTCCATCACCAGTATGCACAGCAGTGAGCTCAGAGCTAAATCATGGTGTACACTCCCACTGGAAACTCCTCTGTGAAGCTAAATAATGTCCGTACTTGAGTCTCTGGGTGCTTGCACATAGCCAGCAGTAATTCTACAACTGTTTCTGGGACTTCCAATGAATGCAGTACTAGCAAGATGTGCTTTCTTGCGACCTTGTCATAAACATTTCTCCAAGTCTAGAATGCCCATTGGACTCTGTCCTACTCTCCAGCTTCATCTCAAGTATCTGTCTCACTGCAAGCATTGTGTCAGTAGTGCTTCATCTTTATCTCCCATCTTACATAGTATGCATATGCACTTATCAATCACCCTCTCCAGAACCAGCATGCAATGTGGTAGGAGTTTGATGCCTCTTATGCCCACAGTTGAGGGCGCACCTTTGGTCTTGTACACTGACCGGAGTACTTTTATCTTTCTCTTTGCCTTGCAACCCGATATAGGTTCATTGAAGCTCTTACAGGAATAATTTGGTGAAGTTGGTAGTGGCTCTAATAACCTATTCTTTGCTATTGCAGCATATTTCTTAGCTTCTTTGTTAGACAAACATAGAGACTGACCAGGCTAGGAACAACTACCGTCTCCCACTTGTTCCTCACTGCTGTATGATTTTTTTTTGTGTTGTGCATTCCAACACCAGCTTTCATAATGTACCTTAATAACATACCACGCTTGGCAACATATCCTTTCTGTACTCCTAACACATGCTGTTTTTTGACACTGCCATTGTCCCAAGCACCTAATTCCACCTCTCCTTGGGCTGCTATATCCCTGCGTAATTGTTTGAAATGATGTAATTTCTCTCCAGTCAACTTCCAGGTCTTCAATCTGGTCTGACGACTGCTTGCAGCTGATGGTGGCAAGTTATGACTTATGCTGTGTGCCTACTGTTTCACTTGGGGCTGACACTGCAATCATGGATTCTACCCTAGTGCCTTCTCCTTACTAAGAGGAAGTCTGAGTTTCTAAACCATGGGTTGGCTACTATCAAGGCATTTGGCAGACCAATGTATAGAATGTCTTTGCCTTCCTGTTGCCCCACCCATGTGTACCCAGGCAGTGGTCAAATCCTGTTGTGTCTCTCCCGATATTGGCATTCAAGTCATCCATTATCATACACCAAGTCATGTTCTGCTGGTTTCTCCAGTAGGTCCTTGAGCAGCTGTCTGAATGCAGTGTTTTGCTCACTATCACAACCCTGATGTAGTGTAACACAGGCAGTTTATTCAATGGCAACTCGCACAATCTCTGATACTATGAAGTTTAATTTTGTTTACTAACTGTAAAGTCTGCAATGTAGATGTCCTGAAGTGAGGACTCACTCCGCTCCCCTACCCTACCTCCATTCCCACCCACCCAAGCTCATCTAATTTATGTAACCACACCCCACTATAACCTTGAACTCTCATCTCACTCATCTAACTCCACCCCCACTTCAGCTTTCCCACCAATACTCATCTCCTACCTAATTATACCCTAACAATATGCCTCTATACTCCAGTATTATAATCCTTATCTCCCTACACCTCTATCTACTCTTCCACCTTACATCCCATCACACAACTCATATACCTTCTAAATTAACATACTCAACATACACACATACACAATCACTCCCAAGCTGTTCCAAAATAGGCTCTTCCTTATATACCACAGACATCACTCTACACATTAGAGTAAAATTCCTTCCTCTACATAACAACCACACCAATCTAACAAACCCAAACCAGAAAACCAAACTACATCATCTCTCCAAAAATCTGTTCTCCCTCTCAAATTTAATCAAATGTGGTGACATACACTCAAACCCAGGCCCACTATCCACCCCTCAAAACCAACCCAAAACCATGAAAACCTTGAATTTCACTACCATTAACTTACAAAGCATCAAAAACAACCCCCCCCCCCCATTTCCTAGCATGGCTACATCAAAACAAACCCGACGTCACTGCCATAACTGAAACATGGCTTAAACCCTATATCAGCAACACTGAATTCCTTCCCCCCAACTATTCATGCCTTAGACATGACAGGCCACACAGAAAAGGCAGAGGAATCACCCTAATATATCCTAATACCCACACCATAGTGCCTAACCACCAAACTAACATCAATTTATTTAAATACACCCAACTAATCACTGATATTACCAGGCCCAATAATAAAAATAACCAAGACTCAGTCTTAGACTGGATCCAGGTATCTGATCCAAAAATATCTCCTTCTCTGGGACTTTATCAAACAGCATCAGGGACCACCTTCCAGCCTTTGCTATACGTAAATCTACCTCAGCCACAAATAACCACCAACTAAAACATACCAGAGACCTATCCCATTTCTCACCAGAAATCATAAATGTAATTTTACACAATAGTAACTGGGCACCATTAAGAACCATCCCCCTTGATGAAGCAGTTGAATCTTTCAATTCAAAATTCCTCAAAATCCTAGATAGCATAGCTCCATCTCGGCTGAAAAGGGTCAAATCTAATCATGCCACCTGGCTTACTAAATCCACCAAACAAATCATGTCTACTAGAGATAAAGTATGGAAAGCCTGGCAAAAACATAAAACCCCAGCCGACCTAGCACTATATAAACAGCTACATAATCAGGCCAAAAAACAAGTCACCAAAAAGGAATATTTCCATACACTACAGGACCAGCACAGACTAAACCCTCAGAAATTCTGGGGAGCTTTAAATTCCCTACTTCACCCAGGCTCTAACACCAATCCTTGCCCACACCCTGATAAAACACCCTCCGATATAGCCGGTCTCTTCAACTCACACTTTATAGAATCCATTGCCAAATTGACTACTACCTTTCCCTCTTCTGACACTAACTCACCTATCCAAACACCCACTTATGTAATACCTTCCTCTGTCCCTAAATTTTCTCTCTCTCCTGTTCCCACACACACCATAATGAAACTCCTTCTAAAGCTAAAATCTTGTACAAATGCTCCTGATAACCTACCCTTGGGGTTCCTAAAAACAGCTGCAAGCTCCATAGCCTACCCCATCAGTATACTTATGAACAGATCTATTCAAGAATCTTACATCCCAAATATCTCACTCCAACTTCCTAAGCATCCTGGAATCTATCAAGGTCCAACCCAATACAGTCATACTGGGTGACTTCAACTACCCTTCCCATCAACTGGGAAAACTATTCAAGTACCAATGTACAGACCCAATGCTTTCTGGAATTTATCAGTTCCAATGCCCTGGACCAGCTCATTCTGATCCCCACTAGAGGAAGCAACATCCTCGACCTGGTTATCACCAACATGGGAGACCATTGCTCCACACCTAGTCAATTCCTCCCTGGTTATATCTGATCACAAACTGATCACCATGAAAAATTGCCATCACACCTACACCCTCTGCTAAGGTGACCACCCTGAAAAACTTCTCTAAAGCTGACTTTGGGCTCCTAAAAACAGAGGTGGCCAACTTCTCGGCACCCATGCCAATGGAAAATAGCTGCGTGACAGTCAAATCATACATCAGTGCACTGTACGAGCATTTACACAAATGCATGGACCTTGCCATACCAAATAGAACTAAGACACTCTCCTCCAAAAAAAAGGAAGCCAATCTGGTGGTTCCCAGCCATCAATAAACTCTACAACAGAAGGAAGAAACTGTGGTAGAACAAAATGAAGTCACAAGTCTGGATAACCTCCCTTATCAGTCTCAACAGAAATCTGAGATCCCCTTATCAAATCTTCTAAAGCCAGCTATGAAGGCAGAATTGTGGCTGACACCAAAAGCAACCACAAAGCCTTCTATAGCTATATCAAAACCTTCAAAGGCAATACCCAGATTTGCTCTGAGTTGTTGCACAATGGCACATCCTATATGGAGCCAACAGCTATAGCCAACATACTGGCCAACTGATTCAGTGCCAACTTTACCCCATCTCTCCTCCCCAAGGGCCCTATCACAATACCAGAAAAAAGCCTGGTACCCACCATTTCTGTGGCACATGTAAAAGCTGCTTTGTTCAAAACCAAGAATACGGTGTCCATGGGACCTGACAGTAGCCCTGGCTGCATCCTCCATGAGCTACAAAACAAACTGACACCACATCTGTGTGCCCTGTTCACAGTCTTACCTCAGACTATGTCCCTATCGAATGGCACACTGCTATAGTCATCCCGCTCCATAAAGAGGGAGCAACTACAGACCCTGGAAACTATAGCCCCATTAGCCTGACGAGTCTGGTATGCAAGGCTATGGAGCGTATCATCATGGACCTGTTTAACAAAGATATAGGCAATTGCCAAACCCTTGACCCCACACAGTTTTGCTTTGTCCAGGGGAGACCCTGCCTGCTGAACCGGATTGACTTCTTTGAGCCAGTCACCAAGGCTGTGGATGAGGGTAAGGCAGCACATACAGCCTACCTCAACCTGGCCAAGGCCTTTGGCACCATTCCCCATTCAGGTATCATTGATAAACTCACCAAACTAGGCATCAATCCTTACATCACTAGGTGGGTTGCAAATCGGCTCACAGACAAGACCCACAGATTGAAAGTTGTGGATTCCAAGTCAGACTGTTGATCAGTTACAAGTGGAGTCCCACAGGGCTCGGTCCTGGGTCCTCTCCTGTTTGGCATCTACTTCTCAGAAGTCCAGGCCAACACAGGAGGACTCTGGCTGACCAAGTTCACTGTTGACTGCAAGCTAGGAGTCATTATCAACTCCCCAAGTGATGCAGACATCCTATAAAAGGGCCTCTCTGAGCCAATGACTGGTGTCAGAACCATGGCCTGAAGCTTAACACCAAAAAATGCATTGCCATCCCCTTTTGGAAAAACCTCAGTTCCCACAAATTACCACATTAATTGGAGCCCACTGAACACTGAAGGGACCATAAGAGATCTAGGCACTCAGGTCAACAGCCACCTCACCTTCGACCACCACATTGCCACTGTGGTCAGAAAGTCCTTCTACGTGGCACATCTTATAACCAAAGTTTTCACATCCAGGAAGAAAGAGATCATCCCTCTCCACTCATCCCTCATTAGACCAATCATCGAATATAACGCCCTGTCTGGCATGTACCTGACCAAACACCTACAACAGCTGGAGAGGCCACAAAAGTACCTCACAAAAAGGAAACTAGGCCTTAAACACATGTCCTACATGGACAGACTCAAGAAACTTCAGCTGTTCTCAGTCTTATATCATCTACTTAGAGGTGATCTCTGCTTGACTTACAAAGCCATGTCTGAACCAGCCCTACTTGAAATGTTACACCTAAAGAAATCCCAAGCCCCCTATGCCACATGCTCCAGAGATCACAACCTCATTACCACAATTAACAGAACATGCTGGAGGGACAGGTTCATCTCACAAAGATTGCCCATACTCTGGAATAAGCTTTCCATTCATGTGAAGCAGAGCATCTCTCTGGCCCTCTTCAAATGAAATCTTGATGAGTGGATGGGTAACAAAGTTCACTCCAGGGATCATTCCAGTTGCCCTACTGGATATGGGCACTGTGAACTAACACCGGGTGGCACGGTGCCTGGGCAATTTTTTTTTGGGCTAAGCTTGTAAAGGCTCCAGGGCCATTAGCCTAGTACACACCTATGAACCTATGATAATGCCATATACTGTAACATTACTTTTGATCAGGGATCCTTAACATTGCAGTGATAGTGACAATGAATTTCAAAAGTATGGAGGAGGATGGAATTCTGACAGCGATCTATTGGATGCTACATCAAATGTGACTAACGATTATGATAGTGTAGCAAAATCAGTGTCACAGGGCGCAGTGCTTCTGGTGTATCAGTAGAAACTTCTTCAACTTGCCCAGAACTCCAGTTTCCACTGGTGTTACAAATGCAGAGGCCAGATTTCAATGTCAAGCTGAATTTCAGGATCTTGCCTCACACTGGTATGGGTAAGTTTCTCAAATAACGACCATGTCTAACACTTTGATCTACTCCTCTTTTTGTTAGTCATGATAGACTGTCTAAGTTACTGATAACAGGCAGAGTATAATTATGCAACACACTTTTTCCAGCTTAGATAATTACAAAAGTCATATACTTCCTGTTCTAGAGAATTGGTGCCACACAAGTCATTGCATCATATGTGAAACTTATTCATAAAATGAAGGTAATGTTGCAGTGAAGCAGCCTGAAACTAAGCAGAAAATTACATTCAAACTCATCATAAAGAGATTAATAACAGACCGTTCAACATATTAAGGTTGAATGCATTGACAGGCAGTAGTAGGAGGGAATAACAAACACTTGACTGTTTTAGGTTAGCATAGGGTTGTGCAATGCAGCACGTCCGCTGAAAAAAATGAGTTGTTGACAGTAAATTAGGTATGGCATTAGCTGCAACATATAAGGTAACTGAAAATTTGCTGTAATGGTAATTACTCATGGGCATGCCCTACATGACAGTTAATCTAACATTTGAGGACTAAATAAATAGAAACAAGGATCACATTATGTTTTGTCAGATATTTGAAATAGTCAAGATATCTGACAAAAGACTGCTGTTAGCTTATTATTTGGTCACGATGTGCCAGTATGTATTAATTTAGCAGACGTGCTCAGGAAGACATACTGTGTACTAGTGGAGCAGCCAGCCCCAACTGAAAAATGGATTAAATGCTGGAGATCCGATGCTGGCAACAGCAACCTGTCTCTTGGGAAATAACTATGCAAAGGTGTCACTACTTGCAAGTTGTCTTGTTTTACCAGTTCTGAGTCTGTCATCTTTCTTCCGGTATCAAAGGCTCTACATAGTACCAGTTATTGAGGAGTACTGGCTTGAGATGGTCACGAAGATGCTTTTAGCATGTAGAAATGCTGAAGTGATGATCATGGGTAACAATCATTATTGCAATCTCTATGCAAGTACTTTCACTAGCTTGTTTCTGAACTTGCAGCTTTTGTACTCTTATTCATCTAGGTGATACTTGTATGGACAGCCCAGCCTAGTACTGCACATACACATGTATGGATGTTGCCACCAAAGAGATTATACTCATACAAGTCATAGATAAGCATGAGATTAAGTTCAACTAGACTGGAGGAAATGGCCTTTGAGAGATGTATGGAAATCCTTCTGAGGCACCAAGTTTATGTGGAGGAAGTGTTGATCAATGTACATTCTCAAATTGCTAAACTAATGCATAAGCATCCAAAGATAGTGCACAATTTACTGTAATGAATTCAGACACATCTTTAACATGCTCCTGCTCTATATACCTATTTCAGTCAGTCAGTTGAGGGGTATGGAGTTAGCCAGATGTGAAAAATTGTGATAGATAATTATTTGATTTGCACCTGTTTAGTTTTTAGTTGCCATGCATAAATCACAATGACTGACAAGTAGCTCAGATTTCTATAAGCATCGATTGAACACTAACTTTATATTATAATTCTTCTGGAGTTTACTACAGTACATGACTAGCTGAAGCATATTAGCATATGCCTAGTGATCTGCATGTTTAATTTTGGCTTAACTTTCCTAATCCATTTGTACTTACACTTGTAAATATTTCTTTTGCATTACAGTTGTATCTGTATTGTTTTAAATGCATAATGTTTGCATATTTGCATTATGTATCTTTTTGCCACCGTGGAGTGTGTCTGGTTTGACAAGGGGTTATCAGACAAGTTCAGTTACCTGGTTAACTTAACTTGCATACTTAAGGCACATGTAACAAAGATGCTGGCACTGCTGATGTTGACCATCACAACAATTAATGCTTCTACTCACACAGGCAGTCATTTCTCTGGAATAAAGCATTTGTTTGGCATCTGGCATGGAGCCAAAAATCTAGGGAAAAGAATTACACAGGTATAATGCAACCAAGGCTGGCACTATAAAGTGACACCTTCATTATATGTGTTTGCTACTTGAGTACTTTCAGCCTAACTCCACCTTTTCAATTTTTTGCAGGCTGTTCAGTGATGGCGTAAGCAGAGTGCTACAGAAGTGGTGCAAGAAAATAACCAACCATTTCTGGTATTGCTATCAACAGTCAGACTGTGGACCAATTTATGGTAAACCTGACCAACACATGCCTTTGCTGTGTATTGAATACCAGTCTTTGTCAATAGTTTCTGCAATTTGATGATTACTGTTCTTGTCCTTTCCCCACTGTAGATTAGATGGAGTGGCATTTTAAATCATGTCATTGATGAGCATGAGAGGAACACACAAAATGGTCGAGAAGTCTCGGTCTGTAGCTGTAAGCATGAACAACTTAGCAAAGAGTGCAATGTTCTGTGGCTAGAGTCAGACAGTCCAGCGCGTAAAGCATTAGAAGAAATTGTTCATGACAAATTTTTCAGAAATGTCCACTACTACTTGAGCTCCAGGTACCGAACATTCCTTGTCTGTGTCCAAGTATTTGTACACAACTTTTTAGCATCTGTGAAACGTTGTGTGTGAATACTGTTCAATTAATATTTAGGTTGCATGGGTCTGTAATTTAACATATTTTTGTCTTACGGATGACGCTAAATGCTTACTGAGTTATTCAGCAATACAAAGTGAATTGTGTCATTGTTTTGACACTGTGTACTTCCCTTTTGTGATCTTATTTCATTCATTTAGTTTCCAACTGTGACTCTGATATGCAAGTGTTTTATCTCTTACTCCATCCCATTTGTGGGAAGGGTCCAAGAAAATCTGTTCCAAACCAACTGAAGACTCCTACATTAATAGTTGTGTAAGTGAAGAAAACATTAGGATCACCAGTGGAGACCACCAAGAGTCACAACTCTCACAAAATTAGATGTACAAGTTACGCATTAATAACAGATATGTAATGTTTTACAGTTTCAGGCATACAGCTGGACTGAAACAATTTCATCAACACATTAATGTATGCTTCTAAAAGGAACTCGTACAAATTCCCAGTTTTTCGGGACAGAAATTACCTAGCAGCTATTGATCACAACAGGTTCCCTATTACGTGATTGAAACCTTAGGTTATCGAACACCTAAAGGTTTATCACAAAATGTCAGTCTGAAAATTGCGAATGGCTGTTTCCACACAGGGAAACGTGTCGTTTGGCCGTTACATGGATTTTGTTCTTTCTATGCTGTAAAGCAATCTTGGAGTTGGTATTTTTAGCTAGGGGGGTGTGGGGGGGGCACAGTCACCCACATCGGGGGTGTGGGTGGATGGGTGGAGGAAGCCCCCCCACACACTTCATTTCTGTTTATAACTTTTTTGTTTGGGGAACAGCATTGTTTCCCTGTGTGGAAACAACCATTTTTGATATTAAGGGTGCGATATTTCATGATCAACCTTTAGGTGTTTGATAACCTAAGGTTTTGATCATGTAATATAGACCAATCACAACATTCATGATAAATCATGGTAATCAGGTCTAAGTAGTGCCTTTTTTATCAGTCTGTTTATTTCTGGTGGACAGTAATCAATTTGCAGTGGTCATTAATACATACAGTATCGAGCAATATTCTGGTTGTGCTATACCTGCTGTGTGTAACCGTTAAAAGTAGTTTGGCAAGTCTGTTTATTTTACTATTCTCCACATTAGTATCTAGAAGCTTGGACACTGAAGAGAGTTGATGTCTCAAGGACAGATATCAGACCAGTGTCAACTGTCACTGATGTAATTATTATTAAAGAAAAAACACTACGCTCAAATAGAAGATAATTGCTATTTACACAGGAGTCAATGTGTGCATAAGCAAAGTTTTGCTATGACCAAATATAATGATGCTATGATGTTTCAACAGAAAGTGGTTGATGGGATGATAGTAAGACAACAGTCTGTCTACTGTACACAGGTACAGATATCAGTTTGTTAGGATTGAAGGATTATGAAATTATATATTTTCAATACTTCTCATTCTGATGCCCATCTCTTTGCATGGGAGCATGGTGATGACAAATGATGCATCATTTTGAAGAGGACACTGAGCCACACAACTTCTACACTGATATTAAACCATCTATCTTTTGCATCTAATGGGATATTAGGTTTTGTTTATGAATTATGAGAAAGTATTTCAATCATATTTCTGTGAATATCTCCGAAAAGGAGCATCACACAGTAATGGTTAAGATTGCATTTTAAAGCAGACAATCATACAAACAAATTAAAAACACATTTTATCGGTCTACATGGTACATTGACCAAGATATTGTGCTTTGCTTTTCCAAAAAGATAGAAAATATGCACATTATCATCATTCATTGGCAAATATGAGTTTGATATGCACTATCAACATTTATACCATTGGAAAGTTTAGTGTCTGCTGAACAACTTTCATGTTTTCATTTTCTGTCACGCTCTTATAGTTGGCAACATTTGTTTTCTGGTTGGTATTACAAATGGATTTTCTGAAAATTAGCTCAGGCTGCACTGTTGTTCCTATGGTGGAATTAATCGGGCAGCTTTTTATGAACTGCTCTGGAGTGAAATCGTGTACTGAAATCTGACTCTACCACATGCCTTTGTCGCACTGTTCAAGGAGTTGATGTGGTGTTGCTAGCCTCATTTCAGGCGAATGGTTTATTCTGAAACTTGTTTTCATCTTATGTGTGTGGCAGATTACTTTATGTGGCGGGTAATGAAATCTGCTTTGTGTCCGTTTATACGCTCATTTTAAAGTGCTGCTTTGTGCCAGTTTCTAGTACAGTATCAAAAGCTTTCCACCAGAAAGGCACTGTGAAAGTGTCCGATCGCAAGTCTGGTTTTAAACGCGGCACTTTTTAATCTTGCTGGATGCACATGTTCTTTCCAAGTTGAAGTTCTTATTTTCATGTCTATTGTTCCACAGTTTAGTGTATTGAACAGTGCCAACCCATGATGAGTACAGCACATTCCTGGAAGGCACTTGAGCTGTGAACTAGTACATTTTCTTTTTCATAGATGAACAATGAGTTAGTGTGGTTTGTTTGTAAGACACTGCGAGGCAGATTGTTAATGTAGTAAAAATAAAAGTATAAACAGAAGTGTTTACATTTTAATTAAATTTTGTATGGTGTTTGTAGAAGTAGATGTGTAGTCATCAAGTGATACTTTACTGTAAGTGAAGTAATGAACTCAATGGTTTAGCTTTACCAAGGAAATTATTGTGGTCATCTTTCCTTGCTGCCTTGCAGTGTCATTAATTTGGTACTCTGAAATAGAGAATGTTTTGTGGAATGTTCTTTGTGACACATTCCTTTCCAAGACCAAACCAGAAGAGTGTGCTCTAGATAAGTGGGTGAATCCTGATATGCGGTTTAAATGGACAATTTGTCTGGGAGATTGGAGTAGAAGAAATTCTGTTTTGTTGGACTGAAAGTTTGGTGTGCTGCTGATGTTTGGAGACTGGATGGTGTCATAGAAGACTGGAGAGTGAGTCGGATGTATTTCCATTTCTAGTTGCCTTGCTGAACTTGAAAGCAGTGTTAGTAGCACATATGTTTGCTTTTGAGGCAGATGGCTGTGGGTTATACTAGCACAACTTGCAGATGTATTGGTAATATTATGTTATAATGTAATGGTGGGTACAGCAGTCCTGAGTGTGTCTTTGTTTGGTTTGCCATCCATTCCATATTGCAATGTTACTAGCTTTTTTTCAAGTAACTGAGGCTATGTATTCTAACGCATGGGGCACTGACTCTGTAGATGAAACACTGAAATATATACTTGTTTGCTTGTAGTAACATATTCACTAGTTGCAGCTCTCTTTAATGTGGAATTATTCAGATTAACTTTAGTAATGCACAAATGGTGATTATCTGATACAGAGTAGCCTTTTTTGGATGACATGTTCGGAATTGAACAGTTCTACTACTGATGTATATGTTTTATTTCATTACTTACTGTTAAAATGTTCAACATTAACATTTAAACACTTCCAACTGATGCTGTACTATATCAGGACTAACACTCGCAACTGATGCTGTACTATATCGGGACTATAACTGAATACAATCAAAATGGTGCATCATGGAGCAAACACACCACCGAACAGCTGCATTTTCTTTGAATGTACATTTCAATGCTGTTTCAATGGTATTGGGGTTTACTGTTCATGCTAAGTCAGTTTCCATTGTGAGACCATATTGCTTTGTTTAGCAAATGTCTGTTTGTGTTTCTGCTCTAAAATTTGAACCGTGTTTATGATAACTGAGGATATGCAAGCCAAGTAATGGACACTGGAATGGCTGCAGTGTAAACTGAGGTGGCTGCTGAGTGAGTAGGTCCACCTTGTGTGGTACCTTGTGGTGATTGCCCTTGGCTAGAAATTTAAATATGGGAACGAGTCTTGCTTTGGCCAATTGGGAGTCACTCGCATGGCTTCTGGTTGGTCCTTACTTTTCAGGATTACCTTTTGTAATACTGGTAAGGGGGGCATATAGGAACATCCACTTCCATGGAAAGATGAAGGCATTCACCCTACAGGCTAGTATAGTATGCTCCAAGATGCAGAAATTGAAAAGGTTGTCTGTTCTGGGGGAAGGTCCACAGATCCAGTTGAGGTGTGCCCTATGTCTAAGAAGGTTTTCCTGTTAAACATCAATTCTTCTTTCTGTCTCTATCCCTTTGTCTAACAGAGGGGGAGCATATTATTGTTTGTGCCTCAACAAAAGATTGAAGTTTCTAAATAAGAACAGATGGTTGTTGTTTACAGTTCATATCCTTTATATAAATATATATTAAAAAAAAATTACAATAAATTATTCACAACTTCTACGTCTGCAGAGACTGTGCATTTTGAGTGAAGAATTAAGTTTGAGTGGCCTAAGGTTGAAGTGGTCAGAATAGGGTAGTTTTGGCATTATTGTTTTATATGCTTAGTTTGTTTACTGCCTATAACTTTAAAAAATGCTTTAACAAGTGGTGTATTATAAATGCTATATAATGTAATTATTATATGTTCTAATTTGATGCATTCAAGAATGTGAATAAGAAATTTTGCATATTACGAAACATGTGCAAGGGGTCTATGATTGAAAAACAGCCCAAAGGTGAACTTAATGTGTCGCTGCCCAAATACATTTCCTTCTGACATGGTTTTCAAGGATGTTACAATGACTGAGTTTCACAGTCACAGAACTTTGAATGTCATGTCTGTTATCTTTCTGAGAATGTACTGATTTGTTTGGGGAAAAATAGTCAAGTAATCGGACACTGGAATGGATCTGTGGGGGTGGGGCTTTTGGGGGATCCGACCCTAAATGCCACATATGCATTACAACAACTGCTTCTTTACAAAGCACTGCTGATATTCAGGGTATACTGAAAAAATATACTATCAATTCATTAAATGGTCGTTTTTTGTAAGCAAACTCAGCGTCTTTTAACCATTCCAGGATCTTGCTAGTTGTTGGTTGGTGAGCTGCTACTATATGTTCCACATTGTGGCTATTTGTTCTGTATTCTCTAGGCTAGTGTTCCTCAATTTGAAGATGGAAGGTTGAGAGCTGTGCAAAAGGGTTTGCACGATGGCAATATAAATTTTAAAAAGTGTGATAGCTTGGTCATCATAATGACATAGATGTCTGCTTTGCAAATCCTATTGTGTTGGGTACTGATTGTGCATTACCGTTGTGTGTTGCCAAACCATCCCCATTTGCTTGTGGGTTTTTTTTGGTGACTATGCCGACCATGCATTTCTTTCAAGCTCTGTAGTTATTGCCGCATGTTGCTTCTGTGTTGGCAATAACTTTGTGGACCTACTATGAATATTTGAGTCAGTTTGATTACCAGTAGTGTCATGAGTCCTAACATAACAATAAACATGGAACTGAAAGTTGCTGCCTGTACTCGTCTTGGCTTCAGCACCTTCGGTGTGGGGTGTGCAGTATCCATGTCGCTCATGTTGGGTTTTTCAGTTCTTTTTTAATATGAATTCTTCTCTGCCTTAGTTTCAGGGACCTTCATACTAAAATTGTGGTGGTTGACATGTTACAGACAGCCTGACTTCAATGTAGCTCATGGCCATGATAAACCAGTACTACAATCTTGCTTGGTGGGCGTGTTTCCTTGGGTGTTCCAGTACTTCGGCACTGTCTTTCAGACTGCATGGCAGATGATGAACCTAACCAGAAGTATATACAGTCGGCCGCATTACTGTGCAAAGTTCTACTTGCAGTCTGTAGCTGCATTGCTTGTCAGCTATGTTGGTGCACTTAGGACAGTGCCTCAGCTCATCACTGCAGACCCATATGCAAATCCTTAATGTATTGAGGAGTAGTATACCTGCAGTGGTGTGCTAGTACTCAGTCTGGGATGTGCTAACTTGGAGCAGATACAAATTTTTTTTGAGTAATTGCAGGCATGACGGCTGTCTGAAACGTACATTGCATCAACATAATTGATTAGCTGCTACGCTGTATAATGAACACATGTCAACTTGGTGCTCTATGCTTATAATGGTTGCCATGCAGCAGATGTGACATGTATGACATAATGCGGGCAAATAAACTTTTTTTTTCATTGGAGGGCCAAGTATGACAACTTTTTCTGCTTGTGTATTCTTTGCCATAGTATCACTGCCAGCATGAGTTCTCAAGGACAACCGAGTTCCCATCAAGGATATCAGTTTGAGCCGACATATCGTCCAGGAGAGCCAAGGAGGAAGTGTCGCAGGACCAACAACAGTGATGTGGAGCAGGAGTCCGTGGCACCTGATGTCTCAAATCTGTCTAACATGACATGGTGCTTGTGTGGCCATTGTGCACTCATGAACACATTACTAGAATGCCAATGCTGTGTGTCCTCACAGCAAGCTATCCATAAATGGAGAGAAATAGTCAGAACCAACTAATACATGCATTACCATGCATCCACGGTTTGAATTGGCATGTTTAATACCAGAAGTACTGCAAATGTTTTTCAGGCACGAATGTATGCTTAGAGGAAGATTCAGACGAGCAAGTTGGAGTAACAGGTATGAGTGACGACAACATAGAATGGTTGGCCAACCTAATGGCCTACTTTACTATAACATTCTTGTTAAAATATAGGAGGCAGCAGATAATAATGTGCATAATACTAACATACTGGCAGGCAGCTCTTGACAATCTTTTATTCTTTCAGGTTGTACCGTCTTTTGGCATATAGAGCATATGTTCTATAGGTGTACAACAATCACAAGCTTGGCTTCGGCAACAGAGTGGTCCTCCCCACTTGCGTGGTGACTCGTGTACGAACAACCTTTCCTGCAGAAGAAAGAGATGAGGGTTACACTGGATTTCATCCTTTTGAGGGACTATGGATATTTCAGGACTGAACTGTTATTTGTCAAATTACATGGTGCACAGCAACACTGCGTGGCATCAAAGCAAATGCAAAATACACTATTTCATTTATTATGACATCTCTTATGATTTTGTATGACTTGAAATAAATTGGTTTAATCATTAACTGACTCTGAATTTCTTATGTTCGTACGTGCCTAATCGTCATACTGTCTGCATGAACATCTTGTCTCCAAAGGCGGAGCATGTGTATAGGTTAGTTTATTTTTTCTTTACAGCCACTGACACTTACGGGCAATGTTGAGCAAGCAGTGGAATCAGTAGTGGGTTAATGGCGTACTAATGCAAATGCAGTGGTTGATGACAGGCCCTGCAGTGTCATCGTGGACATGTGGCTTTCCTGTTTAGACACATTATTTCCACAAGTGGAATGCCAGATGTCTGTTTGTTCCTTGCAATCCATTTTTCTCACTGTCCAGCCAATTCTTTCAGAGAGAATACAGGGGGGTGATTGAGGTGTAGTGTTTCTGTTGCCAGCAATCTCACTGCCATTAATACTGTCAGGAGAGGAGAGAACTAAGAGTATATGTTAAGTTTAACACGTCGCATAAGTTGTGTTCCTAGGTGGTAGAGGGTTGTCTGGCTACAAGAGGTAAATGCTCCACAGTGTGAATGTCCTTGTGTGAATCGAACCAAAACTGAAGCTTTGAATGGCAGTTGCAGTGTAAACAGGCTACTAGCAAGCATTAATAAAGGACAAAGAATATATGGAAATTTTACTGGTGTACCAATTGAACTGCTACTACCATGGTTGCCAATCCTGTCTCTGCATGTCATAATATGGGCTTGTGGCAGCAGTATTAATGCATGAAGGTTATTTAAACCTTACTCGACAGCATCCATTTGTCTCTCTGGACAATTATTCATTCTACATTAGATCAATTCTTCATTACCTTAGTGTGATAAGCTGTGCGTAATGACTGCATTTAGGTGGCAGTGGCACTGAACAACCAGGCATTTGAGTGGCGGCTGACAAAGGTCAGGTAAGGTGACCCTGACAACACAGCAAGTGAGTGGAAACTGTCCCAAGAAGGAATGAGTAACCATCGCAAGATTTGTGTAGGTGTAGGTCTTTTACAGCTAATGTTGAAGTGCAGCCAAGGTTGTATAGGAATTGACAAAGTTGTATAGTGAATTACCCAAGAGTTTGGTGCTAGTGAGCTGTGCTTTGTTGAAAACTTAGTCAATAGGAGTTGAGTCTATACTCTTTCTATTTTTACTTAGGTGAGTGTAGCCATGCCGACGTGCTTTGCCTATGGTTGTCATGTTCGCAGAGACCATCTGCCACCCGGTGTATCCTTCCATCGCTTTCCACGTGACATTAAACTGTGTACACGATGGGTGGTGAACTATGGGGTAGATGTCGGTAACATAGGCAGGTTTGTGAAATAATCGGTCAGCAGTTCTAAACCACGTCACTTCCTGTGCTCGAAACATTTCAGAGAGAACCAATTTCAGTGGGATTACAAGAGTGAACTACTGCCAGAAAACATGAAGCCAAGGCGACCCGCTCGTCAACTACTTAAAGATGCTGTACCTACACTTTTCACTTTTGCAACCACACATCCAAGGACATCATCTGAACAGCGGCTGCAGCACAAACATGAAAACGTAAGAGGCTTGAACAACACATCAGTTTTGGGATACTTGCATTTGATTAGCATGACATGCATAGTGTATGGTCTATTGCTTGTGTAGTATGATTCATTAATGCCTTTACTATCGCCCACAGCTTATTGAGGAACTTCTCAATACAACCCAGCCAACCTTGCCAGATGTTGTGAATAACCAACTGTACCGCCAATGCAAGTTCTGTAACTTCACTTTCTCCTACTCATACATTCATCATTGATAACATCGAGGGTGATGGTTTTTGTGTGACAGTTGCCTGTTTTTTTTCCCTTTACCACAGCCTAATGGCCATGTGCAGAGGCAGAATGAAATGGAGACAGTGCATGAGGAAGCAGAGCCTGCAGTGGCTCCAGATGACATGGAAGACCGTCCTGTGCCAGAACCTGTAGAGGTACGCATGTATGAAGACTTGTACAATATGAACTGGTGACAGAAGGGTTTTGTTTAGGGAGAGACATGAGTAATGCTGCACTACACAATGTGTGTACTGATAGACAGTGAGCAATGTGCATTTTCTGTACTGTTCAACAAGGCAGCGATTAAACTGTCTGTAGTGGTAAGTATTGACTTGGTGTAGTGTGAAGGGTTTGAACTGTTTTGTGGATAGTCACTGAAGGCATTATGGAGTACAGCACAGGTGTTCAGTGCCGGTACAGTGACATGTCCATTCATTTTCCCTTCCATTGCAAGAAAAAAGCTGGAATTGGCACACTACATGTTAACTGCTGTAGAGTAACCTGTAGAAATGGTAAAAAAAAATGCAATGCTAATAGACATAATGCTTCTGACACAGACAGTGACACTGTTGAAACATGGAAATGTGAATTGAGCATCATCCATTGAACCAAATAGTGTGCAATCTGCTGTATGAAACAGGATAATTTACTATGACGGCCTGCTATGCAGTATAAATTTCATAGGTAGTTTTCTTTGAGTTGCAGGTACAAGTATACAAAGAAGTAGTGGAAGCCATAGAAATGACTGCAGTGGAAAGGAATACAGTAGCATGCCAAACCAACTTCCGGCAAAAGAGAGGAATCAGTGTAGGAGTTCAAGCAAAGTTAGTGGAACAGAATTCTAGACCATGGAAGATGAAGGATGCAGCTGTACAGTTCCCCGAGGATGCAGTGTCATTGTTGATGGACCACACATACTGCAGGAAATCCACACTTGTTCAGACTGAAATGACTCAGTCGGGAACACCAGAAGATCAAGTTTCAAATGATGACAGTGGGCGTAGAGTGAGTGTCAACCCATGTCTTCAACAGGAGGATGATACCTGCAGTGAGGTAGCCACATCTAGCTCCAGTGCCTACATGTCTCTTCACGTGCAGGCTTGCAGCACTCCAATAAAGTTTGCTCCGGATATGCATAACACAAGTATGCAGAGTGAGTCTTCGGTTGCGTGGACAAATCAGATGGAAAACGATCCCAACTGGAGCTACCTTTCTGACCGCATGACGACCACTGACATGGACGACACAGTGATGGAAGAGGATGAAGATGAGAAGATGATAAGTGAACCAAAGTGCATTGTTTTTGAGTCTTGCCTTGATTCACTGCTCTTAAAATTGACCTGCCCAGAATGCTGAAGTGGAAAAGAAAACAAAGTTAGGGTCCTATGTATCTGTGAAGGTATGCTGCATTAGTGGACATGCATTTCTTCAGTGGGAAAATCAACCAGTTATAGGCAGAATGCCTTCTGGGAACTTACTACTGGCATCTTCTCTTCTATTCAGTGGTAGTACATATGCCCATATTGCACGTTTCTGTGCATATTTTGGGCTGGAGTTTATCAGTGAGACAACCTTCTACACCATTCAAAGGCAATATTTGTTCCCAGTAATGCAGCATACCTGGATACACCATCAGAATCATATGCTGGCAGATAGTCAGGGGAAGGAAATCCGGTTAGGTGGTGATGGGCGGTGTGATAGTCCAGGATATTCAGCCAAATACTGCTATAGCATGATGGACCTGGATTCTGGACGTATCATTGATTTTTGCCTTGAGCAAGTTTGCACAGGGGTATCTTCAGTGGCACTTGAGAAGAAAGCTTTCAAGATGTGCCTGTCGAACCTGCTGTCAAGAAATGTTAAGATAAGTCTTGTGGCAACCGACCGACATCCGGGCATTCGATTTGTGATGCGCAGTGGATCACCAGTTTGATGTGTGGCATATGGCCAAAAGCTTGACACAGAAAATTGCAGAAGCTGGCAAAAGGAGAGTAAACAGAGAGTTACTACAGTGGTGCCACAATGTTTCCAATCATCTGTGGTGGTGTGCTGAAACGTGCGAAGGTGATGAAGTTGTACTTCAGGAGAAGTGGTTGTCATTGCTTTACCATGTAACAGACCGACACAGCTGGAGTGGTACAACATAGGTTTCATGTTGCGGTCATGAGATGCCAGTGGACAAAGGAGATGAGAAGAAGTGGATGGATGAAGAAGATGCATGCTACAGTGCACTGAAGAGGATAGTTGCCAACCGAGTTTTTATTAAAGATTTAAAGCAGGTTACCAAGTTCTGCCACACCGGCAACCTAGAGGTGTTCCATGCATTACTGTGCAAATACTGCCCAAAGTTTGAGCATTTCAGTTTTGCAGGGATGAAGGCACGAATAATTTTTGCCATCCTTGATCACAATGAAAATCTGAATCGTGAACAAGCAGTGGTACGATTCCCTAATCGAAACTCTGCAGCAAAGGGAGAGCTTAGATACAACGTGGTGTATCCGAAGGCAAAGCAGGAGTGGGTAGCGAAGCCAATTTTTCAGAAACGAAAGTTTGACTACATCTATGACCTGATGATGGACATCATAAAAGCCAAAAGAGGCTTATTGGAAATTCAGCCCATGTCCGTACCCGCAATTCCAAAGAATATAGCTCGGTGCGAACATCCTGAGAAGGCACTGGTAATTGAAAAACACATTTCTAGGTTTGGAAAAAATAGAGAACCCCGGTTAATATATTAGATAACCAACGTGCTGGGTAAGTACCTTTGGAATCAAAATGCATTCATACCGTGCATCGATTTTTACTTGTTTCTTCTAAATCAGGTATATGAATGCATATTGGTATTAGAGTGCATTATATGCAAGTGTGTGTGACACAAAGTTGACATTAAACAGTGACAGCAAGGTTCATCAGCAGTGTAGTGTACTGACATACTATGATCTGATATAATGTCCATCATGGCCTTAGAAGCATGGTTGTTAGTCTTGGTTTTCGCAATCAACCTGAGGTGTCTGTCCAGGAGACATGGGTGGATCACCCCAAGGTTAAATGAATATTATACCGCCAATGTTGCGTGTCGCATGAAAACCAGTCCTTTGTGGTGCTGAGACAGGAGTCACATATGTGGTGTAGAAATTGGCTACTAGTAAAGTCCAAATTGGCTACTAGTAAAGTCCATTGGGCAGGTCATAGTACTTCACCTAGCCAGGTAAGCTCAGCACAGCATGAAGACCATGAGCCTTCTCACTTAGAGGAATGGCAGAGCTTGCGTAGAACAGGTCAGTATGAAACAGTGGAAGTGACTGCTTCCGATTCATATAGGACAGATGAGCTTGATTCACACTGCTTCTCTTCTGCACAGCCTGTCAGCTGCAGACACTGCTTCTTGCCTATTCCTTACCAAGCAGTGGCATCAAGCAGAACTGGTCCCACACCCGATCCCTGTGGAACACTGCTCAGTGGGTTTTCCATGCTTGCACTTAACGGTGTTATATGCATTTGTTAGAGTGACCTGCCACACTACTGCAGCCTTACATGCCTGGGTAAGCTTGTGATCCCATAGTGTATGCTAATGATATACAATAGTCTGTATGCTGAACCCAGTCAGGTCCATGCGTTTCTACATAGGCTTGCAAATAAGGAAAATCATCCAGAAATGGCTGCAGTCCTTGGGGTCAGTCGAATCTGCAACTGTGACCAAGTCACTTTTTTGCAGTGAAGACCAATTGATTGATCCATCATTGCCTGTTGGACAGGAACAAAGTAGAAATTACCATTTGCCATTCAGTTATACAGATGGCAAGCAAAGCAGCCCAATGAGGTGGTCAGACATGAATCTGAATTCTGGTGCCCAACTAGTGTACTCAGTGGGACAAAGTCTATGTGCCAGGTTATAGCACTGAGAAATACTTAGGGGAAGGTCAATACAGCACCGAGACCATGTGGCTTCTGACATGCAGGCAACGCTGACATATGACTGAGTGTGAAGCAGAAGTAACATTGTCATCCAATCCATATCGGACAGATGATAAACTAGATTCAGAGATTGTCCTCTATAAACATTGTCATCAAAAGAACCTACTTTAGGCTTATTACTTAACGAGAAATAGCAGCAAGAAGATTAAGTACCAGGCAAGGTCCATGTGGCACACCACCCCATATTGGTCTGCAGGAGAGGGTGTATTCTCAGAGTTGGACTCTAGATGTAGGAGTGAGACACATTGTCACCTGACAGTATTGCCGGCTTAACTGTTGAAGCCACGATTGGTAGTGGCTAGTTACAGTAGACCTATAAAAGGTAAGTAGGCTGCAGAGAGTGAGGTATAAGACACGCTGCATGGGCATTGAAACCCCAGGTTTCCCAGTCATTAGACAAGGATTACACAATTTTTTTTAGCAATTCTTGTTACAAGCAATACACTGTGTGTAATGCCAGTAGACCTCTAAAAAGGTAAGTAGGCTGCACTGAGAGTTATAAGACATACTGCATGGGCATTGAAACCCCAGGTTTCCCAGTGGTATTCCTATGACGACACAAGTTTTTACCAATTCTAGTTAGTCAATACACAACGTGTGTGTGTGTGTCTCTGGTGTGTGTGTGTGTGTCTCTGGTGTGTGTGTGTGTGTCTCTGGTGTGTGTGTGTGTGTCTCTGGTGTGTGTGTGTGTCTCTGGTGTGTGTGTGTGTGTGTCCCTGGTGTGTGTGTGTGTGTCCCTGGTGTGTGTGTGTGTGTCCCTGGTGTGTGTGTGCGTGTCCCTGGTGTGTGTGTGTGTTGTGTGTGTGCGTGTCCCTGGTGTGTGTGTGTGTGTGTGTGTGTGTCCCTGGTGTGTGTGTGTGTGTGTGTGTGTGTGTGTGTGTGTGTGTGTGTGTGTCCCTGGTGTGTGTGTGTGTGTGTGTGTGTGTGTGTGTCCCTGGTGTGTGTGTGTGTGTGTGTCCCTGGTGTGTGTGTGTGTGTGTGTGTGTGTGTGTGTGTGTGTGTGTGTGTGTGTGTGTGTGTGTGTGTGTGTGTCCCTGGTGTGTGTGTGTGTGTGTGTGTGTCCCTGGTGTGTGTGTGTGTGTGTCCCTGGTGTGTGTGTCCCTGGTGTGTGTGTGTGTGTGTGTCCCTGGTGTGTGTGTGTGTGTGTCCCTGGTGTGTGTGTGTGTGTGTGTGTGTGTGTGTCCCTGGTGTGTGTGTGTGTGTGTGTGTGTGTCCCTGGTGTGTGTGTGTGTGTCCCTGGTGTGTGTGTGTGTGTGTGTGTGTGTGTGTGTGTCCTGGTGTGTGTGTGTCCCTGGTGTGTGTGTGTGTGTGTCCCTGGTGTGTGTGTGTGTGTGTCCCTGGTGTGTGTGTGTGTGTGTGTCCCTGGTGTGTGTGTGTGTGTCCCTGGTGTGTGTGTGTGTGTGTGTGTGTGTGTCCCTGGTGTGTGTGTGTGTCCCTGGTGTGTGTGTGTGTGTGTGTGTGTGTGTGTGTGTGTGTGTGTGTGTGTGTGTGTGTGTGTGTGTGTGTGTCCCTGGTGTGTGTGTGTGTGTGTGTGTGTGTCCCTGGTGTGTGTGTGTGTGTCCCTGGTGTGTGTGTGTGTGTCCCTGGTGTGTGTGTGTGTGTGTCCCTGGTGTGTGTGTGTCCCTGGTGTGTGTGTGTCCCTGGTGTGTGTGTGTGTCCCTGGTGTGTGTGTGTGTGTGTGTGTGTGTCCCTGGTGTGTGTGTGTGTGTGTGTGTGTGTGTCCTGCTGTGTGTCTCCCTGGTGGAGAGGTGTCTGTGTCACTGGGGTGTGTCAAAATTATAAAATGCAATTACTTAAGCTCTGCTTCCAATCAGATGTGTCTCAATTGTAATTGTCTGACCATGAACTGTGAGTCCCGGTTTGGGAACATTACTAAACCATTGTACAAAACACCTTGTCTTGTGTTGGACCATGAGAACTGCGACTCCCTATTTGTGAACATTACTAATACAGTGTGCTAAATGCATTGTCTTATATTTTCTAATGTTCTGTAACTTGTGCAATCCATGTAATGTAATATAACTGAGTAAACTATGTTATTTTTTTCTGTTGGAGATTTTCTCCCTGGCCTTCTGCTGACAAAGGACATGAATCCAGTGCAACTATCCCAGTAAACAAGTGTAACATAATTAAACGTTTTTGGCCTCATGCAATTTTGCCATCCTTTAGCTGGATGCTTGGTAGCGGACATATATCTATGGAGTCATTTACTGTCAAGTTGATTCAAAACTGCTTATGTATTACGGATGCATTGTGATATTTTGGTGTGTGTGTGTCCCTGGTGTGTGTGTGTGTCCCTGGTGTGTGTGTGTGTCCCTGGTGTGTGTGTGTGTCCCTGGTGTGTGTGTGTGGTGTGTGTGTGTGTGTGTGTCAAAAATATAAAATGCAATTACTTAAAGCTCTGCTTCAATCAGAAGAGTCTCAATTGTAATTGTCTGACCATGAACTGTGAGTCCCGATTTGGGAACATTACTAAACCATTGTACAAAACACCAAGTCTTGTGTCTGTACAAAACACCAAGTCTTGTGTCGGACCATGAGAACTGTGACTCCCTATTTGTGAACATTACTAAAACATTGTGCTAAACGCATTGTCTTATATTTTCTAATGTTCTGTAACTTGTGCAATCCATGTAATGTAATATAACTTAAGTAACCTATGTAATTTCTTCTGTTGGAGATTTTCTCCCTGGCCCTCTGCTGACAAAGAACATAAATCCAGTGCGACTGTCACAGTAAACAAGTGTAACATAATTAAAAGTTTTCGGCCTAAAGCAATTTAGCCATCCTTTGTCTGGTTGCTTGGTGGCTGACATATATCTATGGAGTCATTTACTGTCAAGTTGATTCAAAACTGTTATGTATTACGGATGCATTGTGATATTTCACTTACCATTGTTGATTTGTACATTACTTTAGTACCATGCAAAGTGTTATTTGTAATTGCAAAAAATGTGAACAGTGAAGTGCCTCATTGTATTATTCCTGAGTTATGAAGTTGGTGGGCATTGTTAAAAGCAGCGACATGGACATGCTTGTTTTGGGCATGGCTTAGAGTAGGAATTTCATGTTTGACCTTTCCTTACACTAGGTCCTTAGCAAGTGACTGTCACAACTGAAGGACATTAGCTTTGACATCAGTGGAACAATGGGTCGCAGTTAATATGGACAATACGTGCTGAAAGAGCAGACTAGCAGTTAGTGAAACATATGTCACTAAGTCCCTATATGCACTACTTTTCCATGACTTGTGTGTGGTGTATTCAATGGACTGTGTTGTCTTGCCTTAGCTAGTGCTCTTTGGGGGCGGGGGAAAGTGCATGACGCAAGGGCGTGAGACGGAGGTTGGTGTGTATTGTAAGTTATGTTGGCCGGTCAATAAAGTTTGGAGTTGGTACCAACTGCACACAGTTGTCCCGCGTCTTCTTTCTAAGGTAAAAGAATACGACATGGTGTCAGAAGTGCTGTGTGGCTGTGCCTGGGAGTGCTGACCTCTTGCTGAAGACCGTACCAGTGGCCAAGTGACGTGGAGAGCGGACATGTCGGACGACGAGAATGGTCGGCAGCCACGAGCTAGAATCAACATGGCAGCTAGCGCTCCCAATGCTACATTCAGTATTCAGCCCAGAGCCTGACTTCTCCAAACCCACGAATGGACACGATGGATACGCGGTTTGAACGGTTCCGGCAGGCCAGTAATTTATCTTCCAACAGAAGGGAACCAGGTGAACACCCTGATATACTGTATGGGCGATGAGGCAGGCGATGTCTTGAGAGGCCTCAAGCTAACTGAGGCAGAGCACCAGGAGTATGCCAAAGTGAAGGAGGGTTTGAAAGATTTTTATTGTCAAAAGAACATTGTTTACTGAGCGTGCGATTTAACATGCGAAAACAAGAACTGAACGAGACTGTTGATGGTTTTGTTACTGCCCTGCATGCTTTAGCCGAACATTGCAATTATGGGACGCTGCACGAGCTTATAAGGGATAGAATTGTTGTGGGCTTGGCAGACACCAGACTGTCGGCGGATGCAAATGGAGAAAGAGTTGGACTTAGAGAGCTGTAAATATGGCCAGACAGTCGGAGGAGGTCAGAAGCAGCAAAGCGGCCTTGCGGTGCGACAGTACCGCCCTGCAGTATCGCGTGAATGCTGTGCAGACACCACTGGGCGACGCAGGCCAGAGGCCTCGAAGGTTGGGGCAAGCCCTTGGCACCGATTTTTCAGCGCCAGCTGAGTGTTACAGGTGTGGGGGCCATTTCACCATAGACTCTATGCCCGGCGACTGCTGCAAGATGTCGCCGTGGGAAGAAGGGCCACTACCAGCGGGTCTGCCGACAGTTCAAGGCGGTGCAGAGTATTGAGGAAGACGAGGCGGGTGGCGTGAAGAACAGGGTTCTTCCTTGGTTCTGTCTCCGGGAACCATTCCTGGATTGTGGAGGTGAAAATACAGGGCACACCTATGACTTTCAAGCTTGACACGGGGATGTTACTGTTATCTCCAAGTCAGACCTGCACAACTTGTTCAGTGGGAAGAATGCTCCTGTGCTCCAGCAGCCGGAGAAACCCTTGTTGGGTCCTGGAGGGTGCCACTGGAGGTTACAGGATCCTTGGAGCTTCAGCTTGGCTATGGACAAAGACAGACATGTGAGAAAGTGTATGTTGTAAAGGACTCGCATGCCGCTTTTAGGCCTTCCTGCTATTTTGGGGCTGGGCCTCCTGAACGTGTTGACACTATCACCATGGAGTCTTTGAAGACCTCATACCGGACTTATGCTCTGGGTTGGGGTAGTGCAGCGGAAATACCACATAAAGCTTCAGGCAAAGGCGGTGCCATACTCTGAAGACCCCCAGGAGGATACCACTGCCATTGATGGGGAAAGTGAAAGAGGAGTTAATGAGGATGGGCTGGGTGTCGTTACCAGAATGGAAGAACCTACTGATTGGTGTGCAGGCATGGTGGTAGTCCCAAAGAAAGACAGTAACAGGCTGAGACTATGTGTGACTACACTAAGCTAAATGAATACGTATGCAGGGAAAGGTTCGTGCTGCCTCGGTTGAGCAGAGTCTTGGGATGCTTGCTGGGGCGAAGGTGTTTAGCAAACTGGATGCCAATATGGGATTTTGGCAAATTCCTTTGTCAGAGGAGGCGGGCTTTTACCACATTCATAACCCCTTTTGGGCTTTCCGTTTCAATCGCCTTCCCTTTGGCATTAATTCTGCACCGAACACTTTCAGCATGATGGCAGAGGTCATTGAAGGATTAGAGGTGTGATTTGTCACATGGACGATGTGTTGGTCTGGGGCGTTGCCAGGAGGAGCACGATGCGGCTTCACGCGGTATTAAAGAGACTGGAAGAAGCAGGTATTACGTTGAATGTAGGGAAATGTGACCTGTCGAGGGCACAGTGACTTTCTTGGCCATGTCATTACGAATGCTGGTATAAGCCCGGACCCAGGGAGGACGCGTCCATCACGGAGATGGCGGCACCTGCTACAGTAGGAGAACTTAGGAGTTTCCTGGGCATGGTGAATCAGGTGGGGAAGTTCATCCCTCATTTGGCTGAGAGGGACAGAGCTTTGAGAGACTTATTATCAAAAAGAACAGCTGGTACTGGGGTGGGGACCAGGAAAAGGCATTCAAGGACTTAAAGAGGCAATCACCTCACCTCCAGTTTTGGCTGTGTATGACCGGAGAGGGATACGAAGGTTTCGCGGATGCTTCTTCCTTTGGGTTAGGGAGTGTGTTGCAGCAACAATGGGAGGGCGGCTGGAGACCCGTGGCATACGCATCAAGGTCACTCTCACCCACAGAGCAACGATATGCAGGTTGAGAAAGAGGCTCTAGCGTCTACCTGGGCATGTGAACGCTTCGAGATTACCTATTAGGCAAATCGTTCTGTCTAGAGACTGATCACAAACCCCTGGTTTCATTGCTGGGAGGTCAGGCTGGATCTTCTAAGAATCCAACGCTTTAGGATGAGATTGATGCAGTTCTCATACACGGTGCAGTACGCCCAGGAAATCACTGTGGGTGGCAGATGCCCTGTCACGTTCTCCACTTAAAACCAGGCTAACCCGGAGGAAGCGGAGTTAATGGAGGACACGGATATCGTGAACAGTATTGTGGAAAACATGCAGGTGAAGCCATCCTTCCTCCAAACACTACGGAGCAGCTGAAAGCAGACAGTGTGTGTGGTCATGGACTTGTGCAGCCAGGGGTGGCCGCTGTATGCGAACCAGGAACCCTTACTGAAGAGCTACTGGCCAGATCGGTCCACACTAACAGTGAAAGATGGGTTGCTTTTAAAAGATTCGCCTTGTTATCCCCTCTGCCATGCGTAATGAGGTGTTGTTGAAATTGCATGAGGGACATCAAGGCATTGTGAAGTGCAAAGCCAGAGCCTGTCAGACCGTCTGGTGGCCTGGGCTTAGCCAGCAGATAAATGACATGGTTTTAAGATGCAGGACGTGCATCTCAGAGAGAAGGAATCCTCCTGAGCCCTCATCCCAACAGAATGTCCTGACCGACCATGGCAAAGAGTGGGCGGATTTATTTGAACTAAAGGGACATACTTACCTTCTTGCTGTGGACTACTTATCCAGGTTTCTTGAGATCGCATTGTTGAAACATAGCAAATCCAACGAGGTCATCACCCACCTAAAATCTTTCTTCTCGCCATGGTATCCCAGAGGTACTTGTGTCTGATAATGGACCTCAGTTTTCAGGGCAGTCTTTTGCGGCCTTTGCAACCGCTTATGGCTTCGAGCATGTCACAAGCAGCCCCAGGTTCCCGCAGAGAGGGAGGCAGAACGTGTGGTGCAGACTGTGAAGAACCTGCTAAAAAAAAGTGCTGATCCGTACATGGCTCTTTTGGCGTACAGGACAACGCCACTGCAGAATGGTTATAGCCCTGCGGAACTTCTTATGGGACGACGGTTGACCTCTCTTCCGATTCATCCATGATTAGCAGTTGGACCCTGTGCTGCGGACTGGAGAAGGCTCATGGGGAAAGAGGGGAGAAGAGGGTGTATAATGGCGAAACTACAACAGACGCCATCGGGCAAGGCAGCTGGGGATGTGTTGCCCGTGACCAGGTGTGGGTGACAGATATGAAGACCCCAGGTACTGTAGATCAAAACATTACTCACGAGGTCATTTAAGGTAGATGTGCCCCAAGGGACTGTCGGCGAAAACCGTGTGCATTTTATTCCCTTATCTGAGCCTGACTGTGAATCAAACCCTGGGTGTCCGGAAAGTGTGCTAAGTAAGACCGATGAGGCCTTGCCATTTTGCAATGGCCTTCCCGGAACCCGGGCACACAGTGATGTTGTGAGGACCAGATCAGGAAGAGTTATTAACAAGCCGGACCGTTTGGATCTGTGAAGATCAGGGTATAAATAATGTCATTTGGGGTTTATAGTAATCTGAATGTGGCTAAGTGAGCATTTGGTGTCAATGTACCAAGTTCGTAGTGAAGTGGAAGAAATTGAATAGATCTGGGTTTTGTGTTAAGTGAAAAGGGGCCTTATGGAAAAGGAGATGTGGTGTATTCAATGGACTGTGTTGTCTTGCCTTAGCTAGTGCTCTTTGGGGGCGGGGGAAAGTGCATGACGCAAGGGCGTGAGACGGAGGTTGGTGTGTATTGTAAGTTATGTTGGCCGGTCAATAAAGTTTGGAGTTGGTACCAACTGCACACAGTTGTCCCGCGTCTTCTTTCTAAGGTAAAAGAATACGACATTGTGAACAGTTGTATTGGTATTATACCAATACAACTGTTCACAATGTCGTATTCTTTTACCAATGGTATAGACCTGGTGGTTGTGTTGTACTGAGGTCATTAGATGGAGAAACTACGCTAAACTGTTGGTGAGAAGTAATAATCACATTAACTGTGGTGGACCATGTGTGTAATGTTGTGGTGTGAGTGGACCTCTGAGGCTGGCTACCGTGAAGTGGTGCAGTGTAGTGGTGCTTGTTTGGCAGCTGCAGTTGTACGGACTGGTCTTTGTGGACAGAAGTGAGATATACATAATGCATAAATGGCAAGAGGAGGCATGTTTGGGGTAGCATGCGTAGCTGCAGGAGTGTTATGAAAGTGGTGAGATGAGTGGATCTGGCTGCAGCTGCAAGTAATGTTGTGGTGTGAGTGGACCTCTGTGAGGCTGGCTACCGTGAAGTGGTACAGAGGCTTGTCAAAGTAGTTGCTGCATATGCACATTGTAACCAAAAGCCAGCTTGTGAATACATCATGTAAGTACTGCCTTTTGACTGTTGCTATATAGTTAGGTGTATGCATTCATCTTCTCCTGTATGGACAGGTATTGGACAATAACAGGCAAGTTGGGATGTCACGTGGCGCTATGTGATGTGGATAATGCTAGCTCAAGAATGGATGAACATGAGAAATGAGTGGTGGCTGCTGTATTTTACAGGGTGTGAAGAGATTGGATTGCTGTCCCGAAAATACTAAGGTAAGAAACTTTAAGTCAATAAACAGTTTGATACTGCCTGATATAGGAACTGAACATTGCAATGGAGAATTCAGATCTGCCTTATGCAAGATATGCAAGGCAGTAGTTAAGGGACTACAGCTGGAAATGTTCATAATGTGCCCATTCAAACTAACAGGTAAACAACCGGATAACAAAATATTTTCTGCAACTTGCTAAGAAAGAGCAAACCTACAGGTAGCCAGTTAAGTAAATGAAACCAAAAAGCCAGAGAATCATGGAAATTATTTTATACAGGAAAAAAATCGTAATTACATCTGATAACAGGTCATGTTATATCTCAATATGTTCACTTTATTAAGTAGTAGTGTAGTAACACCTATGTTTGGAAACACAGAAATTTGGTATGTATACTTGTACATTCTGCACGGCAAATGATACCTAGGTGGTGTATCGCTTGCATACTTCTCTTGTATTTGCACCAGATACCGCTAGTGTGCAATGCGGGAAAAAATGATTAAAACATTACCCTCGTATCAGAGGTGGCAGTGTAACATATTCATAGTGGCTTAACCTGAGAGTAGCTTGCAAGCCCCATGTGAAACCTGAACAAGCACCTAGAATTCAGTGTAGCTTCCACACCGTAAGTCTGAAAATGAATTCACATACTCACATGAACAGGAGTAGCTGCATATTGATGGCTAAAGGTATATGGGCAAGTCAGGTGGTTACTATACTGCAAAACTGGTATGTAATGGTGGGGATAATTAAAGCCCTAGCACCAATTGAACTGGAGTCTGGCAAATATTTAGTAAGGGATTTAGTCCAAGCACAAATATTTCAACAGTGATTCTTTGCACTGTCATCCATTATCTGGTTCAAGGTAAATTAACCTTGATGTCCTTTATTAAAAAAAAAAAAAAATTACTTTGTGAGAAGTGACTTCTGGACACACGAAAAAGGAAGGGGAAAATACAGCAATGTGGTTTGTATGTACAAAGACAAATCCAGGGACACTGCAAAAGGTTTTTTTTTTGCAAACCAACCAGTGCAGTAAAAAAAATATGTAGGCAAACATTGAATACCATCACACTTTGCACATGTAAATCATTTTTAGCAAGGTGGAAGCATGAAGTGATACCTTAGACACTTACACTAATAAAGATCTAAACTGGTTTAATATTTTAAAAGTTTTATTTAGCTCCTTGGTGCAAGACCTTACAGGAGTTGCTACATAAACTGGATGCTAATGCAGTCAAGTAAGGCCATGGCTACAGTGCAGCAAAACAAATGTCCCCTGTAACAAAGGAAATGCTAGAGCAAAGATTGAATTACATGAGTCAAGCACCCTGCTGAGATCTGCCAGTCAATGAAATTACCAAGTCAAATTACCCTCAGGACTTTGACAGCTAGGGAAGCTAGGTGTTACGGGGGAGGGGAGAAGTAAAAGGACTGGAATTCACTGTCTCACAAATTAGTGCCACTTAAACTAAATTAGAAAAAAAGGTAGCAGTAACAGCACTTTGTGTGTGTTCTGTGACATTTGCACTGTTTCAGTTTTAAGTAGTCATTCAGCAGCAGAGAATGTTACTTTAACTGTTCTATTTTACTTAGAACTTTGTACGCATGCAACATCTATGAAATGACAGGAGGTTTAGGCAAATGGAGGCCTGCATGATGTAACATTTGTGAGCCAAACAATGACTTGTGGGATACTGAGTGGCAACCTGATTTATCCAAACTACGTCAATATGCTGGACTGCAGGTGGTCAGAGTCTGTAATTACATATAAAAATATTTAAAATCCTGTAAATAATCCCAGAGTGCTGTTAAAGTGTAGGAAACATCATGCCATGATGTTTTAAACATGATTTTGAGTCTGTGGGTGCGGTACTCCTTTAAGACAGTGTTTTTATTACCATTGCAGCCATAGAAAATAAGTACTACTTTATACTGGATATAGAAAAAACTAAGTTTGACACACTTCTGAAGAGACTGGTTCAAGTTTTCTCAGGAAGACACACTCATTTTATGAGAATCCAAACTTTTTTTTTCTAATTTAAATACAAAGTCCACATATATGTCCTTATTGTTATGCAAACCAGGTAATAACATTCTCTGATTTAAGTGTCATTATATATGGCACTGCATCTTTTTCTATAGTGATCATGAACAATGCAGTCAGTTTTTCTTGCCCCACTGTACTATGCAGAAATTTTTTAATTCTTTTCAGTGTTGAAAAGCATTTTTTGCCTCAGCTATTTACATTGGAATGATGTCTACAGTCAACAGCAGAGTACAAGTCTCTTAAAACACAGTGGTGATGAGATGTCCAACATCTAGGCATGAAATGTCAACAAATAAATTCAGCATTCATGCATTGCAGTGAATTTCTTCAAAGACCTTCATGACTGTTCAATACTCACAGATCATCTCAAAGTTCTTCCTCTGTTGAATCTGTAGGTTTCTGTGGTTGTTGTGAGTAAATATTGTGTGTCTTGGATTCAGTAAATATTGTGTCTCTGAATCTCTGCAGTTAGCCATCTGAGCTCACTGAAAGTTGTTAGACTGCTTGAAATTCCTTGTCAGTGTTAATTAGCTTGGGGGTTTCTGCTAGCATTAAAATCTGTGTTGGTTACATTTCTAGTAATCATTTTAAAATCAAGTTGCTGGCTACTGAGACTTGTCTGCATATGTCAACTGGACACAAGCTGATTTAAGTATATTTTCTGCACTTATTTAAGATTTGAGTGAGTAAATATTGTGTGTCTTGGATTCAGTAAATATTGTCTCTCTGAATCTCTGCAGTTAGTTCCTCACCCCACCCCACCCCACCCCCGTCCCTGTTTCTTGTTGTGGTGTTAATCTTGGTGGCTTTGGAATTGCCCGCCCCTGCTGTAAATCTCTTTTTGCACACTCCTCCTGGACCCATCTAATTCACTCACTCATCTGAGTACAGTGAGATCATATTTTGATTTTGGATACTCTTACCAGTCCCCTCTGCTCTGCCGTGTACAGAGAGAGCTCTTGAGAAGGGCATTCCCCTATAGTATCTTAATCTGCTCTGTTTCCTCCATCTCAGAAAAAAAAAAATTTGCACTTCATCTGCCTTACTGTATTTGTGTTTCTTAGGTTCATAGGTTCATACTAGGCTATCTGCCCTAGGGCATTTATAAGCCTAGCCAGAGTGTGTTTGGCTTTCACCGCCCATTTTAAATTAATTTTGCTATGCCGTTTTTTGAGGTTAGTATACTGTGCCCTCTGTCTAACAGTGACAGAAGTGATAGCCGGGGTAAACCTACGATCTCCCATCCACTCATCAAGATTCCTCTTGAAGAGAGTCAATGTGGGACTCTGCAATAAAATCCCAGTCCAGGTTAGGCAGAGTGAAGGGAGCCTCTGGGTTATGAATCTGTCCCTCCAGCATGTCCTATTTATTTCAGTGCTGAGGTTCAAGTCTCTCGAGTGCGTAGCTCGATGGGATTTGGATTTTCTGAGGTGCAGCATGTCCGTTAATTCCGGGTTGGACATGGCTTTATATGTCAGGCACAGATCGCCTCTGAGCAGGCGGTATGCCACTGAGTAGAGCTGGAGTTTCTTTAACAGGGCAGCATATGGCATCTGTTTGAGCCCTTTGATCCTCTTGGTGAGGTACTTTTGGGGTCTTTCCAGTTGCTGCAGATGTCTTCCTACTTTATTACCCTATTTTGCCTTTGCCTCTTTTAAAAGTACTCAATTAAATTTATTCTGCTGCCTTTATTACTGCTTAGTAGCCTGATTAAATTGTAACTGTTATTCTAAGGCCCTTGGTTTAAGCACTTAGGCTTCAAACCAGTTGTTTTACATTAAGAAGGTTTGTGGTCTGCACTCTTGTGGGAGGAGAGGCTAGATTCTGCCCTTCTGAGCTGGGAATTTCTGGTTAAAGGCTTATTGTGCATGCTTACTTTAACTGTTTCTTTCTGAAATCAGTACGCCTTGTTTGCTGTAGCATAGACTAGATTCAGGCCAGCTGGATCTAGCTTTGTTTGTATGAATTGTGCACTGACCCAGGCCATCTTTGTTGGAGAAAGTTTCTCTATACCCTAGTGACAGGACTGTGCAGTTAGAACTTGTCTGATTGAGAACTGCTGGAACAGGGCTCAGTTTTAAGCTTTTTAACTGGTTAATTGGGTTAAGTGTTATTTTGATTGTATCTGCTCTATTTTCTGGAAAAAAAAAATATATATATATATATATATAAATATATATAAATATATATATATATATATATATATATATATATATATATATATATATATATATATATATATATATATATATATATATATACTTGTTTCTCGCCTTTCTGAATTAGTGTAGTCCAGTTTACATGTTATTGCTGAATCCAGGGTTGTGTTACAAATTTCTGTTGCGCCATACCTTACTTGGATAGAAAGAAGTTTCTCTGTTCACCTGTGAGAGAGGGGAGCTTTGAGCAGGCTATCTGTCCCTGGAGGAGTGGTTACAGCCTAGAAGTTAGTGGTTTGTTGGCCTTTTTGGGCTAATTTTGATTGTATCTGCTCTATTTTCTGAAAAAAAAAATTATATACTTGTTTCCCACCTTTCTGAACTAGTATAGTCCAGTTTTCAGGTTATTGCCAAATCCAGGGCTGTGTTACAAGTTTCTGTGTTGCCATTACCTTACTTGGATAGAAGGAAGTTTCGCTGTTCACCTGTGAGAGAGGGGAGCTTTGTGCAGCCTGTCTGTCCCTGGAAGAGTGGTTTCAGCCCAGAAGTTAGTAATTTGTTGGCCATTTTGGGCTGATTTCTATCTCTTTCACTTCCCTGCTATAAAAACCTCATTTGCACAGTTTTTACGCTTGTATTCTGCTCAGCAAGTGCCTTTCAGGTGTTCTGCAGAGTCTACAGCAGCAGAGAGACAAAAGAGTGACTTTGGAGTGATTTAAGTATCACTTTTCTGCTTTTCTTGCTGTCTTAACTAATTCCGCCTAAAACGCCAGTGTTTTTTTAGTGAATCTGTGATTTAAAAAGTTTGTTATTGTATACAACTCCGCACAGCTCCTCGTGGTGTCCTGCAGAGTGATACAGGCAACAGAGAGACTCAGAGACTTTTCCAGATTTAACTATTTTGTCTTTTTTTTGCTCGGACTGCCTTTTCCCACCTAAAAAGTGAATTTCTAACTGATCTGTGCTTTAAAACATTTAAATTGCATTTGCCTTCTGCTTTTTACAGTTTTTGCACTTGTTTTATATCAATTTAAGTTGTTTTTGTACTGTACAACTGTTGTAGGCTATACACTAAAGTGTGCTAGCCTGTTTATAGCATTTACAGTGTTTTTTGTGTGTTTTTCTGCTGTTTCCTGAATAAAAAAAAATCTCTTTTCCCGCCTTTGCTGAACTAGATTAGTACAGATTTAAGGTTTTGCTGAATTCCGGACTGTGGTATAGTTTCCTGTGTTGCCCATATCCTTACTTGGCTAGGAGGAAGCTTTTCTGTTCACCAGTGAGAGTGGGGAGCTTTGAGCAGCCTATCTGTCCCTGGAGGAGTGGTCTCAGCCCTGAAACTAGTAGCTTATTGGCTGTTTTGGGTCAATTCCCATCTCTTTCAGTTTCCCTGATTTAAAACCAGCATTTGCGCGGTTTTGCACCAGTATACAACTCCGCACAGCTCTTCGTGGTGTCCTGTAGAGTGATACAGGCAACAGAAAGACCCAAGAGAGACTTTTCCAAATTTAAGTTTTTTTTCTCTGTTTTTTTGCTCTGACTGCCTTTTCCCACCTAAAAAGTGAATTTCTAACTTATCTGTGCTTCAAAAAGTTTAAATTGCATTTGCCTTCTGCTTTTTACAGTTTTTGCACTTGTTTTATATCAACTTAAGTCATTTTGTATTGCATAACTGTTGTAGGCTAGACACTAAAGTGTGCTAGCCTGTTTATAGTATTTACAGTGTTTTCTGTGTGTTTTTCTGTTGTTTCCTGAAAAAAATAAATATTCTCTTTTCCCGCCTTTGCTGAACTAGATTAGTCCAGATTTCAGGTTTTGCTGAATTCCGGACTGTGGTATAGTTTCCTGTCTTGCCCATATCCTTACTTGGATAGGAGGAAGCTTCTCTGTTCACCAGTGAGAGTGGGGAGCTTTGAGCAGCCTATCTGTCCCTGGAGGAGTGGTCTCCACCCTGAAACTAGTAGCTTATTGGCCGCTCTGGGTCATTTCCTATCTTTCACTTTCCTTGCTTTAGAACCAGCATTTGTGCAGTTTTGCACAATTTTGCACATAGCGCAGCATCGGGCAGAGCCGCTTAAACGGGTTTAAACTATTCCCGGCTCCACAAAGTCTGCTCTTCACTTTTTCCCTTAGAACTGTTCTAAATCTCAAAGTAAGCACACTGTTTTCATTCTAAAGCCCTGCAGTTGCTCGTATAAGTAATCTTATAAGTAAGCACTAATAAACTAAAGCACTACACCCTCTTATACTCCCTTTAAGTACTTCTCTCCCTATTGGTCCTTTTTGATCAGTCAAAAAGTAGTTCCTTATACAATTTTGGCATGTCCAAAAGTCAGTTTCGGGTTTATTCTCCAGTCCAGCTGGTGAATCTGGGAATCTTGAAGCAATGTTACAACTGCCTTATGTACACAGACCACCCTCTCCTCCTCCCAACAAGCTCAACTATATGTGAGAGATGCAACTATATAGCCAAACTGGAGGCTGAGCTCTCTCAACGCAATACTGGCGCAGTCAGTCAGAAGGAGAAGGTAACCACACACCACAAATCCAGTCTCACATAGACCTATCGCAACAGAAAACCAAACACAAACACAAAAACATACTCGGAGGCTCTAAATAAAAATCTGCCCAAGCAGCAGAGACCTCCAAAGCAGACATCCAAGCAACCGCTACCCCACAAGAATACCCACATATCACATAGTTCACAAAGTCAGTGTGCCACAGTCACAGCCCTTAAGGCTAAACACACCTAATACACTTGTAATAGGTGACTCTATTGTCAGACATACTGACGTCCCACTCACCAGGCTGAACAAGGAGAAGGTCACTGTAAGCTGCCTGTCGGGTGCCAGGATCCGCCACATAACACAAGCACTCAGCTGACTCCAAAGCAAGTACAAATATGACTCCGTCATTGTCCATGCTGGTGTGAATGACCTGAGACGTACCTCCCTAGACTACATGAAAAGAAACAGAGGAGCTATTTGATCATGTAGCCCAGGCCAGTATGACCCTGACCTTGAGTAGCATTTTACCCTCACCAAGAATGATGCCACAGTATAAAGACAAAATGATCAATTTTAACAATTGGCTGAAGTATTGGTGTCATTCAAAGGGGATCCAGTGTCTGTCAGCTTGGGATGACATGCTCGACAAGCCACGTTGCCAGCTTAGGGACGGCTTGCACCTGTCACCCCTGGGCTTTCGAATACTGGCTAAGGCTCTTGCCACCCCCATAGTGCCTTTTTTAGACAAACCCACCTCCATAGACAACACAAAGAAAAAGAAACTAAGGGTAATGCTGCTCAAAGCCAGAAGTCTAAACCTCAAGATGCACGCATTCGAGGCTCTCCTCACTATAGAGAATATCGATATCTGTGCAGTAACAGAAACCTGGTTCAAGGCTCCCAAGAGCACCCAAGCACTACCAGGTTATAACCTCATACCATGCTTTTCGGCCCCAAGACTCAGACCGAACCACAAAAGGAGGGGGGAGTATCCATATTCATCAAAGATACCCACACCCCCAGGTTAGTGGCACTGCATGAAGCATCAGAGACCATCCATGTGCAACTAACAGTGGGCAAAATTGCCTTTCAGTTTGTAGCCTGCTACAGACCACCCCTCCCAAACTCAAGAACCCCACTCGGCTTTCCTGAGAACACTGGAGAATATGAAGGTCTCTCCAAACACCATTATATTGGGTGACTTCAACTACCCAGACAGACTGGGAACACTACTCAAACCCCAACACCCTCACCCAATGGCTCCTAGAATGTATAAAGTCAAATGCTATGGAACAACTGGTCATCACTCCCACAAGAGGGGAAAACATATTGTACCTGATCATCACCAACATGGGGACTATGTTCCATACCAGAGGTATACCCCTCATTGGTAAGATCTGACCATAAATTAATCTCTCTGGACATCCATATCCCGTCCCTACCCCCAGCCAAGGAAACCACGGTTAAGAACTTCTCAAAAGCAAACTTCACACTTCTCAAAACCGAGGTGGAATCCTTCAAAGCCCCCGGGCCAGTGGAAAATGCAGCCCAAACCGCAGAATCCTTTACAAATGCTTTCTATGGACACCTACATGAATGCATGGATCGTGCTATCCCAAATAAAACCAAGACTCATTCCTCCAAAGGCAGGAGACCTGTCTGGTGGACCCCAGCCATAAATAAGCTATACAACAGAAGGAGGAAGCTACTACATGATAGAGCAAAATCCCAAAAAGGGAAGGCATCTCTGATCAGTACTAGCAAGAAACTACAATCCCTCATAAAATCATCTAAGGCCAGCTTCGAAAGAAAAATTGCAAAAGATGCTAAAGATAATCACAAGGCCTTCTTTAGTTATGTCAGGAACCTGGGTGACAACTCCCAGATATGCTCTGAGTTAGTTCAAAATGACAAAAAATACACTGAACCCACAGACATTGCCAACATCCTGGCAGACAGATTCAGTGCAAACGTCTCCCCCCCTTCCCCCCCAAAAGAGCAACTGTCTATCCCAACAGAGTGTAGCCTCCCTGACATCACAGATGCAAAGGTGAGAGTGCCCTCTCCAAAGCAAAAAACACAGCATCAAAGGGACCAGACTGTGTCCCGGGCTGCGTCTTACACGAACTCCAAGAAGAACTGAACCCTCACAAAGTCACTGTTCAATCTCAGCCTTACTTCAGGATATGTACCCAAGAAATGGTGTACAGCAACAGTGGTCCCACTCCACAAAGGTGCTGCCACAACGGACCCCGGAAACTATCGCCCTATAAGCCTGACTAGCCTGGTCTGCAAAGCTATGGAGCGTATCATCATGAAACTCAAACAAAGACATTGGGAACCTCTAAACACTGGATACTACCCAATTCGGCTTTGTTAAGGGCAGATCTTGCCTCTTGAACCTGGTCATCTTCTTTGAAACAGTCACCAAGGCCATAGATGAAGGGAAGGCAGTCCATACAGCCTACCTGGATCTTGCAAAGCCGA
>NC_056738.1:234997440-235014786 GCF_019279795.1 Protopterus annectens
AGGAACAGAGGTCAATGAGCTGAGTCCAACAGGTGATTGATTATGCCTAGAAATAATTATTTACGTAAAGACAACACAACAAAATTGAGTGAGGATGAAAGAGGCAGCATGCTGTGGGGGGGGGGGGGGCAGCATCAATGACTGTGCTAGGAATGCTCCCTATTTACAAAGGGAAGTGATGGCCCTGATTCTATCAGGTAGTTCATTAGGTGGGTCTGACACAAAAAAAAAAAAACAAGTAGAGCTGTGCAATATGGACTTATACAGACACTGGTGACTGATACAGAATAAAGTCTGTAATAGGATGCTGGAATTCATATTGAACAGGCAACTGTGTGAACACAGTGGTAGCGATACCTACCAGAATAAAAGTGTGTACATTAATGTCTGCTAGTGGAGGAGATGGGGGATGCTATTTCACCCTAGCAGAAATCACTGCCCAATTTAGACTTTCTTAGAGGACCACACTTAGATGTATTTACCAGTTCATAAGCTATGTAAATATTTGTTGGAATTATTTACTACAAAAAATGCTTGTAAAAACTTTTTCAGTCTTAGTTATATCAAGTATACCATGCATGTTTCCTTTTATTTTTTGACTCGCTAATCAAGTGTCACTCATAGGTTCATAGGTTGATACTAGGCTATCTGCCCTAGGGCATTTATAAGCGTAGCCAGAGTGTGTTTGGCTTTCGCCACCATTTTAGATTAGTTGACTGTGCCTCTGTATAGTAGGTCACAGAAGATAGCCCTTTTGAGGTTAGTTTACTGTGCCTCTGTCTAGTAGGGACACAGAAGAGATCCCAGGGGTAAACCTACGATCTCCCATCCACTCGTCAAGATTCCTCTTGAAGAGGGTCATTGAGGGACTCTGCCTAACATGGATTGGAATTTTGTTCCAGAGTGAGGGGAGCCTCTGGGATATGAATCTGTCCCTCCAGCATGTCCTATTTATTTCTGTGCTGAGGTTTAAGTCCCTGGAGTGTGTAGCTCTAAGGGATTTGGATTTCCTGAGGTGGAGCATGTCCATTAATTCTGGGTTGGACATGGCTTTATACGTCAGGCACAGATCACCCCTGAGAAGGCGGTAAGCAACTGAGTAGAGCTGGACTTTCTTTAGCCTAACTGCGTAGGGCATCTGTTGGAGTCCCTTGATCCTCTTGGTGAGGTACGTTTGGGGTCTTTTCAGTTGCTGCAGGTGTCGGGTAAGGTACATCCCAAATGGTGCATTATATTCAATTATGGGCCTGATGAGTAGAGGGGCACAATGACCTCTCTTGATCTAGATGTGAACCCTTTCATGATAAGGTGGGCTATATAGAAGGTCTTTCTAACCACTTTGGCAACGTGATTGTCAAAGGAGAGATTGCTATCTACTTGGGTCCCCAAATCCCTAATTACTTCTTCCTTACTTAATGGATTACCACCTATGTGGTAATTTGTGGGCACTTTGTTTTTCCCAAAGGGGATGACTATCCACTTTTTGGCATTTAGCTTTAGGCCATGGCTCTGGCACCAGTTATCCGTCTCTGTGAGACCCTTTTGGAGGATGCTTGTGTCAGTCGGCGAGTCGATTATGGCACCCAGTTTGCAGTCATCTGCAAACTTGGTCAGCCATAGTCCTCCCATGTTAGCCTGTACCTCAGAGAAATATATACCGAACAAGAGAGGTCCCAGGACTGAGCCTTGTGGGACGCCACTTGTAACTGGTTTAGAGTGTGACATGGCACCTGCAATTCTGACCATGTGGGTTCTATCCCTGAGCCAGTTTGCAACCCATCTTGTGACATACGGTTTGATATTTAAGCTGGTGAGCTTGCTTATGATGCCCAAGTGGGGTATTGTGTCGAAGGCTTTTGCAAGATCCAGGTAGGCTGTGTGGACTACCTTCCCTTCATCTATGGCCTTGGTGACTGTTTCAAAGAAGTTGACCAGGTTCAAGAGGCAAGATCTGCCCTTAAAGCCGAATTGGGTAGGATCCAGTGTTTGGAGGTTCCCAATGTCTTTGTTTGAGTTTCATGATGATATGCTCCATAGCTTTGCAGACCAGGCTAGTCAGGCTTATAGGGCGATAGTTTCCGGGGTCCGTTGTGGCACCACCTTTGTGGAGTGGGACCACTGTTGCTGTATGCCATTTCTTGGGTACATATCCTGAAGTAAGGCTGAGATTGAACAGTGACTTTGTGAGGGTTCAGTTCTTCTTGGAGTTCGTGTAAGACGCAGCCCGGGACACCGTCTGGTCCCCTTGATGCTGTGTTTTTTGCTTTGGAGAGGGCACTCTCACCTTTGTATCTGTGATGTCAGGGAGGCTACACTCTGTTGGGATAGACAGTTGCTCTTTTGGAGGGGGGGAAGGGGGGGGAGTTTGCACTGAATCTGTCTGCCAGGATGTTGGCAATGTCTGTGAGTTCAGTGTATTTTTTGTCATTTTGAACTAACTCAGAGCATATCTGGGAGTTGTCACCCAGGTTCCTGACATAACTAAAGAAGGCCTTGTGATTATCTTTATCATCTTTTGCAATTTTTCTTTCGAAGCTGGCCTTAGATGATTTTATGAGGGATTGTAGTTTCTTGCTAGTACTGATCAGAGATGCCTTCCCTTTTTGGGATTTTGCCCTATCATGTAGTAGCTTCCTCCTTCTGTTGTATAGCTTATTTATGGCTGGGGTCCACCAGACAGGTCTCCTGCCTTTGGAGGAATGAGTCTTGGTTTTATTTGGGATAGCACGATCCATGCATTCATGTAGGTGTCCATAGAAAGCATTTGTAAAGGATTCTGCAGTTTGGGCTGCATTTTCCACTGGCCCGGGGGCTTTGAAGGATTCCACCTTGGTTTTGAGAAGTGTGAAGTTTGCTTTTGAGAAGTTATTCACCGTGGTTTCCTTGGCTGGGGGAGGGGACGGGATATGGATGTCCAGAGAGATTAATTCATGGTCAGATCTTACCAATGAGGGGTATACCTCTGGTATGGAACATAGTCCCCATGTTGGTGATGATCAGGTCCAATATGTTTTCCCCTCTTGTGGGAGTGATGACCAGTTGTTCCATAGCATTTGACTTTATACAATCTAGGAGCCATTGGGCGAGGGTGTTGGGGTTTGAGTAGTGTTCCCAGTCTGTCTGGGTAGTTGAAGTCACCCAATATAATGGTGTTTGGGGAGACCTTCATATTCTCCAGTGTTCTCAGGAAAGCCGAGTGGGGTTCCTGAGTTTGGGAGGGGTGGTCTGTAGCAGGCTACAAACTGAAAGGCAGTTTTGCCCACTGTTAGTTGCACATGGATGGTCTCTGATGCTTCATGCAGTGCCACTAACCTGGGGGTGTGGGAATCTTTGATGAATATGGATACTCCCCCTCCTTTTGTGGTTCGGTCTGAGTCTTGGGGCCGAAAAGCATGGTATGAGGTTATAACCTGGTAGTGCTGGGGTGCTCTTGGGAGCCTTGAACCAGGTTTCTGTTACTGCACAGATATCGATATTCTCCATAGTGAGGAGAGCCTCGAATGCGTGCATCTTGAGGTTTAGACTTCTGGCGTTGAGCAGCATTACCCTTAGTTTCTTTTTCTTTGTGTTGTCTATGGAGGTGGGTTTGTCTTTTGAGCCTTGCCTAAAAAAGGCACTATGGGGGTGGCAAGAGCCTTAGCCAGTATTCGAAAGCCCAGGGGTGACAGGTGCAAGCTGTCCGTAGGGAAGCAACGTGGCTTGTCGAGCATGTCATCCCAACTGACAGACACTGGATCCTCTTTGAATGACACCAATACTTTAGCCAGTTGTTAAAATTGATCATTTTGTCTTTATACTGTGGCATCATTCTTGGTGAGGGTAAGATGCTACTCAAGGTCAGGGTCATACCGGCCTGGGCTACATGATCAGAGAGCTCCTCTGTTTCTTTTCATGTAGTCCAGGGAGGTACGTCTCAGGTCATTCACACCAGCATGGACAATGACGGAGTCATATTTGTACTCGCTTTGGAGTGACCCGAGTGCTTGTGTTATGTGGTGGATCCTGGCACCCGACGGGCAGCTTACAGTGACCTTCTTGTTCAGCCTGGTGAGTGGGACGTCAGTGTGTCTGACAACAGAGTCATCTATTACAAGTGTATTAGGTGTGTTTAGCCTTACGGGCTGTGACTGTGTGGCACACTGACTTTGTGAACTATGTGATACGTGGGTATTGTTGTGGGGTAGCGGTTGCTTGGATGTCTGCTTTGGAGGTCTCTGCTGCTTGGGCAGATTTTTATTTAGAGCCTCCGAGTATGTTTTTGTGTGTGGTTTTCTGTTGCGATAGGTCTATGTGAGACTGGATTTGTGGTGTGTGTGGTTACCTTCTCCTTCTGACTGACTGCGCCAGTATTGTGTTGAGAGAGCTCAGCCTCCAGTTTGGCTTTATAGTTGCATCTCTCACATATAGTTGAGCTTGTTGGGAGGAGGAGAGGGTGGTCTGTGTACATAAGGCAGTTGTAACATTGCTTCAAGATTCCCAGATTCACCAGCTGGACTGGAGAGTAAACCCGAAACTGACTTTTGGACATGCCAGAATTGTATAAGGAACTACTTTTTGACTGATCAAAAAGGACCAATAGGGAGAGAAGTACTTAAAGGGAGTATAAGAGGGTGTAGTGCTTTAGTTTATTAGTGCTTACTTATAAGATTAGTTATACGAGCAACTGCAGGGCTTTAGAATGAAAACAGTGTGCTTACTTTGAGATTTAGAACAGTTCTAAGGGAAAAAGTGAAGAGCAGACTTTGTGGAGCCAGGAATAGTTTAAACCCGTTTAAGCGGCTCTGCCCGATGCTGCGCTATGTGCAAAATTGTGCAAAACTGCACAAATGCGGGTTCTAAAGCAAGGAAAGTGAAAGATAGGAAATGACCCAGAGCGGCCAATAAGCTACTAGTTTCAGGGTGGAGACCACTCCTGCAGGGACAGATAGGCTGCTCAAAGCTCCCCACTCTCACTGGTGAATAGAGAAGCTTCCTCCTATCCAAGTAAGGATATGGGCAAGACAGGAAACTATACCACAGTCCAGAATTCAGCAAAACCTGAAATCTGGACTAATCTAGTTCAGCAAAGGCGGGAAAAGAGAATATTTTTTTTTTCAGGAAACAACAGAAAAACACACAGAAAACACTGTAAATACTATAAACAGGCTAGCGCACTTTAGTGTCTAGCCTACAACAGTTATGCAATACAAAATGACTTAAATTGATATAAAACAAGGGCAAAAACTGTAAAAAACAGAAGGCAAATGCAATTTAAACTTTTTGAAGCACAGATCAGTTAGAAATTCGCTTTTTAGGTGGGAAAAGGCAGTCAGAGAACTTAAATCTGAAAAAGTCTCTCTTGGGTCTTTCTGTTGCCTGTATCACTCTACAAGACACCATGAAGAGCTGTGCGGAGTTGTATACTGGTGTAAAACCGCGCAAATGCTGGTTTTAAAGCAGGGAAACTGAAAGAGATAGGAATTGACCCAAAACAGCCAATAAGCTACTAGTTTCAGGGCTGAGACCACTCCTCCAGGGACAGATAGGCTGCTCAAAGCTCCCCACTCTCACTGGTGAACAGAGAAGCTTCCTCCTAGCCAAGTAAGGATATGGGCAACACAGGAAACTATATACCACAGTCCGGAATTCAGCAAAACCTGAAATCTGGACTAATCTAGTTCAGCAAAGGCGGGAAAAGAGATTTTTTTTTTTATTCAGGAAACAGCAGAAAAACACACAAAAAACACTGTAAATGCTATAAAGAGGCTAGCGCACTTTAGTGTATAGCCTACAACAGTTATACAGTACAAAAACAACTTAAATTGATATAAAACAAGTGCAAAAACTGTAAAAAGCAGAAGGCAAATGCAATTTAAATTTTTTAAAGCACAGATCAGTTAGAAATTCACTTTTTAGGTGGGAAAAGGCAGTCCGAGCAAAGAAAAAAAGACATAGTTAGATCTGGAAAAGTCTCGGAGTCTCTCTGCCATAGCTCTCAACCTTCCATCTCCAAAATGAGGAACACTCACCTTCATAATGTGGAACAAATGGGCAAAATGTGGAACACATACTAATGGCTTACTAACAACTTCAGCTAGGAAGGTCATAGGATGGTTAAAATATGCTGGTTTTACTTATAAAGAAGATCATTTAATGAATTAATATGATTAATTTCAATTTACCATGGATTTCACTTAAAAAAAATTCCTAACACTGAATGTATAACAGACTCTTTCAATGTGGAAATTTGAGGAATTTCGAGGAACATTAACTTTTTAAGACCCCAAATGAGGTACGTTCCTCGCAATGAGGTACACTTGAGAGGTATGCTCTCTGCTGCCTGTATCACTCTGCAGGACACCACGAGGAGCTGTGCGGAGTTGTATACAATAACAAACTTTTTAAATCACAGATTCGCTAAAAAAAACACTGGCGTTTTAGGTGGAATTAGTTAAGACAGCAAGAAAAGCAGAAAAGTGATACTTAAATCACTCCAAAGTCACTCTTTTGTCTCTCTGCTGCTGTAGACTCTGCAGAACACCTGAAAGGCACTTGCTGAGCGGAATACAAGCGTAAAAACTGTGCAAATGAGGTTTTTATAGCAGGGAAGTGAAAGAGATAGAAATCAGCCCAAAATGGCCAACAAATTACTAACTTCTGGGCTGAAACCACTCTTCCAGGGACAGACAGGCTGCACAAAGCTCCCCTCTCTCACAGGTGAACAGAGAAACTTCCTTCTATCCAAGTAAGGTAATGGCAACACAGAAACTTGTAACACAGCCCTGGATTCAGCAATAACATGAAAACTGGACTATACTAGTTCAGAAAGGTGGGAAACAAGTATATATTTTTTTTTTTCAGAAACTAGAGCAGATACAATCAAAATTAGCCCAAAAAGGCCAACAAACCACTAACTTCTAGGCTGTAACCACTCCTCCAGGGACAGATAGCCTGCTCAAAGCTCCCCTCTCTCACAGGTGAACAGAGAAACTTCTTTCTATCCAAGTAAGGTATGGCAACACAGAGATTTGTAACACAACCCTGGATTCAGCAATAACATGTAAACTGGACTATACTAGTTCAGAAAGGCAAGAAACAAGTATATATATATATATATATATATATATATATATATATATATATATATTTTTTTTTTTTTTTTTCCAGAAAATAGAGCAGATACAATCGAAACAACATTTAACCCAAATAACCAGTTAAAAAGCTTAAAACTGAGCCCTGTTCCAGCAGTTCTCAATCAGACAAGTTCTAACTGCACAGTCCTGCCACTAGGGTATAGAGAAACTTTCTCCAAAAAAAATGGCCTGGGTCAGTGCACAATTCATACAAACAAAGCTAGATCCAGCTGGCCTGAATCTAGTCTATGCTACAGCAAACAAGGCGTACTGATTTCAGAAATAAACAGTTCAAGTAAACATGCACAATAAGCCTTTAACCAGAAATTCACAGCTCAGAAGGGCAGAATCTAGCCTCTCCTCCCACAAGAGTGCAGACCACAAACCTTCTTAATGTAAAACAACTGGTTTGAAGCCTAAGTGCTTAAACCAAGGGCCTTAGAATAACAGTTACAATTTAATCAGGCTACTAACAAGCAGTAATAAAGGCAGCAGAATAAATTTAATTGAGTACTTTTAAAAGAGGCAAAGGCAAAATAAGGTAATAAAGTAGGAAAACACCTGCAGCAACTGGAAAGACCCCAAAAGTACCTCACCAAGAGGATCAAAGGGCTCAAACAGATGCCATATGCTGCCCTGTTAAAGAAACTCCAACTCTTCTCAGTGGCATAATGCCTGCTCAGAGGCGATCTGTGCCTGACGTATAAAGCCATGTCCAACCCGGAATTAATGGACATGTTGCACCTCAGAAAATCCAAATCCCATCGAGCTACGCACTCGAGAGACTTGAACCTCAGCACTGAAATAAATAGGACATGCTGGAGGGACAGATTCATAACCCAGAGGCTCCCTTCACTCTGAAATAAAATCCCAGTCCAGGTTAGGCAGAGTCCCACATTGACTCTCTTCAAGAGGAATCTTGATGAGTGGATGGGAGATCATAGGTTTACCCCGGCTATCACTTCTGTGTCACTGTTAGACAGAGGCACAGTATACTAACCTCAAAAAAAGCATAGCAAAATTAATTTAAAATGGGTGGTGAAAGCCAAACACACTCTGGCTAGGCTTATAAATGCCCTAGGGCAGATAGCCTAGTATGAACCTATGAACCTAAGAAACACAAATACAGTAAGGCAGATGAAGTGCAAATTTTTTTTTTTGAGATGGAGGAAACAGAGCAGATTAAGATACTATAGGGGAATGCCCTTCTCAAGTGCTCTCTCTGTACACGGCAGAGCAGAGGGGACTGGTAAGAGTATCCAAAATCAAAATATGATCTCACTGTACTCAGATGAGTGAGCGAATGAGATGGGTCCAGGAGGAGTGTGCAAAAAGAGATTTACAGCAGGGGCGGGCAATTCCAAAGCCACCAAGATTAACACCACAACAAGAAACAGGGATGGGTGGGGTGGGGTGAGGAACTAACTGCAGAGATTCAGAGAGACAATATTTACTGAATCCAAGACACAAAGTTTACTCACTCAAATCTTAAATAAGTGCAGAAAATATACTTAAATCAGCTTGTGTCCAGTTGATATATGCAGACAAGTCTCAGTAGCCAGCAACTTGATTTTAAAATGATTACAAGAAATGTAACCAACACAGATTTTAATGCTAGCAGAAACCCCCAAGCTAATTAACACTAACAAGGAATTTCAAGCAGTCTAACAACTTTCAGTGAGCTCAGATGGCTAGCTGCAGAGATTCAGAGACACAATATTTACTGAATCCAAGACACACACTATTTACTCACTCAAATCTTAAAGGAGTACCGCACCCACAGACTCAAAAAACATGTTTAAAACATCATGGCATGATGTTTCCTACACTTTAACAGCACTCTGGGATTATTTACAGGATTTTAAATATTTTTATAAGTAATTCCAGACTCTGACCACCTGGAGGCTGGCATATTGACGTGGTTTGGATAATTCAGGTTGCCATCCAGTATCCCAGAAATCATTGTTTGGCTCAAAAATGTTACATCATGCAGGCCTCCATTTGCCTAAAGTTCCTGTCATTTCATAGATGTTGCATGCGTACAAAGTACTGAGTAAAATAGAACAGTGTAAGTAACATTATGGTTGCCACCCGTCCCGTTGTCAGCGGGACACTCACGGTTTGAGTGCTCTCATCCCGCTTCCTGGCCACCAAGCGTGGGACTTTAAAGTCCCGTTTTTCCTTTGCTTGCATTTTAAAATTGCAGCGGAAAAGCCGAAAATACTTCCAGTTTTTCCACGGCACGGCATGTCACCACCCGGACCTGCAGTTAGAGGGATTCTCTGCTAGGTCCGGGTGGTAATGCAGCACAGTAATTGGCAGCAGCTATTTGTAGGGGGCGGGAACTTCTTGTGAAGAGCTCCATAAAGGTCGCAGCTGTAGAGCACTAAGCTCTATAGCAGCCCGGACAAAAGATCTGAATTTTTCGCCAGCATTGAAGCCAAGCCAGCAAGGGAGCCAGCCCAGGCAGCCAGCAAGGGAGCCAGCCCAGGCAGCCAGCAAGGGAGCCAGCCCAGGCAGCCAGCAAGGGAGCCAGCCCAGGCAGCCAGCAAGGGAGCCAGCCCAGGCAGCCAGCAAGGGAGCCAGCCCAGGCAGCCAGCAAGGGAGCCAGCCTAGCCCAGCCAGCAAGGGAGCCAGCCAGCCCAGCAATAACTGAGTGGTAAGTAGATAATTGCATTTTGTGGCTTTAGTTATTTAAAATGGGAATAGTGTGCTTTATTTAAGTTTTTAATGTTTAGAGGTAGATGGGGATGTAGTATGTAGTATTTAAATCTGTGCAGTGGTTATTTTGAGACTTTTGTACTAGTTTAAAATGGGAATATATTGTGGTTTAATTTTTTAATGTTTAAAGGCAGATGGTGGGTGCAGTACGCAATATTTAAATCTGTAGTAGTTAGTTTAATATTTTTGTGTAGTAGTTTTTAAAGAGATAAAACCTGAATGTATATGTAATTGTTATTATGCTTGGGGGTATGATTTGGAAGCATTACTTTTAAAAGGCTGAACTGTGTATAGAAGTTGTTTGTTTCTGTTGGGGGGCAGTGAAATATAAACAGTGTGATGCATTTCTATTGTCGTAGCTTTTTCTGGGTATTGTCTGTATGCATATAGGAATTTTTTGAGCATAGTTTGTATTTTTTTGTATGGAAATATGCACTATAATGCTGTTTTCAGGAAGTTACGATATACTGTTTAGGTAACTTTTCCTGTTCCTGCAAGTCCATGTCTGTGGTACAAGTCTACCTTTTGATGGGGAATGTTAACAGTTAATGTAATTCATTTATTATTCTAGTAGGTACACGTTGCCAATTTGCCAAAGCTGTTTCAAGATTGTTTTCATTTATACTTGTAAATGTGTGCATTTAATTTATTATGCATTTTAATAAGGTTAAAATGTACTGTTTTGCTTGTAATGTGAATATGGGTGTTACTTTTACTTGGGCCTGTTTATTGCATTGCTGTGCTGGATTAATTGCTATGTTTTGAGGTAAAAGGAGCCCATGGAGTCTGCTGTACATTGTAGTTTGTTACTTCTCTTGCAAGAAGTATTTTAAAAGTTAAAATGTTTGGACTTTTTTCCCATTTATTTTTATTTTTTTGTGGATGGATGCTCTGAAGTTAATGCAATGTATTTCAGATTGTGCTAAACCATGTTACAGGGTAGTTTGCGTCTAAGTAGCAAAGTTTTTATTTTGTGTTTTAGTGATGTCTTCAACATACTTATTTACTATTTTCATTATAATCAGATTATGACCAGTGCTGCTGTTGGGCATGTTTATTAATAGATCATTGCGCTGTGTAAATTAGTGCCATACATTTCTTAACTGCTGTGGTCAAAAGCTAAATTAGGTCTATGGTATCCACTGTGCATTGTCATTCATTTTACTGTTTTTTGGTTCAGTGAATATGGTTAACTTTTTTGTCTTGTGGGGTGTGGTGGGCATGTTCAGTGGTAAAAATAATGCATTTCATTTTCTACAAGCTGTGTTAATGTTAGTCTTCAATGGCCAAAATGCCCCCTACATTACCTCATTTACTATTTGACCTTAAACTGTTTGTAAACTCTTTTGCTCCATTCCTCTATTTCACATGCCAATGTTTTTCGAGCCAGTTCTTTCACATGCCAATGTTTTTCGAGCCAATTCTTTCGCATGCCAATGTTTTTCGAGCCAGTTCTTTCGCATGCCAATGTTTTTCGAGCCAGTTCTTTCGCATGCCAATGTTTTTCGAGCCAGTTCTTTCGCATGCCAATGTTTTTCGAGCCAGTTCTTTCGCATGCCAATGTTTTTCGAGCCAGTTCTTTCACATGCCAATGTTTTTCAAGCCAGCTCTTTCATGTGCCAATGTTTTTTGAGCCAGTTCTTTCGCATGCCAATGTTTTTCGAGCCAGTTCTTTCGCATGCCAATGTTTTTCGAGCCAGTTCTTTCATGCCAATGTTTTTGAGCCAGTTCTTTCGCATGCCAATGTTTTTTGAGCCAGTTCTTTCGCATGCCAATGTTTTTTGAGCCAGTTCTTTCGCATGCCAATGTTTTTTGAGCCAGTTCTTTCGCATGCCAATGTTTTTTGAGCCAGTTCTTCGCATGCCAATGTTTTTTGAGCCAGTTCTTTCGCATGCCAATGTTTTTCGAGCCAGTTTTTTGTGCCAATTAAGCCAGTTCATTTGTGCTGTGCAGCAATATGTTACTGAACCCTACTAACAGTGTTGGTCAATATGTTGCATATCAGGTAAGTACAGATTCAAGCATGAAGAGAGCAGCAGCTTCATCACAGTCAACCAGCAGCAAGAGAATGTGCAAGTGGCAGGACGTTTGGAAAACAGAATTTGACTGGATCGAGAGATGCACTGATGTCAAAGCATTCTGCAGGTACTGCAAGAGAGAATTTCTAGTGACCCACGGTGGAAGAAATGATGTCGCACGACATGAGGCAACTGAACAACATAAGACTGCCATTCTTCAAGCTAAATCCACTCACCTGATGACAAAGTGGGAAAGGAATGCAAACCTTGAGGGACCAGAACTTAGAATCATTGCAGCAGCAGCCTCTGAGGTTTTCCATGCTGTTAAGCACAATATTTCATATAACAGCTTGGACTGTGCAGTAAAGTTGGCCAGCCAGTTGTACAGTGACTCAGACACTGCAAAGAAACTATCTTGTGGCAGAACCAAGGCTGAAGCCATAGTTGAAAATGTTTTGGGGCCACACTCATTGGAATGCCTCCTGCATGACCTTCAAAAACCAGGTACTTCATTTGCAATTTCATCAGATAAAGCTTCCAACAAGGGGAACATAAAATTATTTCCCTTGTTGTGAGGTATTTTCTAAAGAAGAAGGGTGGTGAATGGCCTTTTGGACTTCTATGAAGACCCTGACGAATCTGCACAGGCTATTTCACAGCAAATTTCCAACATTATGGAAAGGCATTCCTTGCCCTGGAACCATATTTCAGCTTATGGGGCTGATAATGCCAGTGTGAACTATGGGAAGAAATCTGGTGTGTATACCAGATTAAAAGAAAAGTGCCCATCACTCCAGAAAGCTAACTGTCTTGCCCATATTATTCACAATGCAGCCAAAAAAGCTGCAGCACAACTACCATACGATGTGGAAGCATTTGTAATGAGACGTTTCAGCCACTTTTCTGATTCTGCCACAAGGACCAGAGACTTGAAAGACTTCTTTGAGTTTTGTGGCATGGAATTTGAGAGTCTGTTTAAGACATGTGCCAACAAGGTGGCTGTCACTACTCCCAGCCATTGAAAGAGTAGTGAAAAATCTCCCAGTGCTCCAGTCCTATTTCCTCTCTCAGGGAGAAGAGGAGACCCCCCGGCAGATATGGTCGTACTTTTCAGGTAACGAGCATGGTGAGAATGAATTGCCTACACTGCCCCAGTACTATCTGCACTTTCTCTGTGCTGTTCTTGTTGATTTTAATGAACACAAGTACATTAGAAAAATCAGCACTTACTGCCATGGAAACTTATTGTGTAATGGTCTCTCTCAAGCAAAAACTGCAGGCAAGAGCTGAAGGTGCTTTCTTTGGAGGGAAACTTAGGGCACTTATGAGCACATTAGACAGCACTTCTGCTAACAAACTGAAAAGAGACTTTATTGTTTTCTTGGAGACAGCAGTGAAATACCTGGAGCAGTGGTTTGATTATACTGAAAGCAACTACTTGTTTACACTATCTAAATTATCTTTAAATGGGCGCCTTGGCTTCAGTGATTTGCTGAATGTGAGCACTGCCCTGAGTCTGCAGGATGTAGATGAAGATTATCTTTTAGGGACTACTTGGCAATTAGGCCTCTCGAACAGTTATGTAACACAAGCTTGACCCCAGGAGAGAAGTGGCTGAAGCTTTTCAAAGAAGGGCCTGAACTGACTATACTCTATCCGGTAATTGCTAGGGTTTTATCTATACCACCCTCAAACGCATTTGCAGAAAGAGTTTTTTCACTGGTGAAAGGTAAATGGACAGATGTGCGAAACCGATGTAGTGTGGACTTGTTAAAAGCTGAACTCATGATGAGTGTAAATTACCGGATGAAATGTTATGACTTTTACTCGAATATTATTTCAAATCGGGCCCTTCTTCAAGCCATAAAATCAAATTCAAAATACACTTTTAAAAAAAAGTGATTTATTGTACGTAATTTTGTGTTTTTCTTTGTTTAGCATTGATTTGTACTAGGGTATGTAGTTTTGTGTTCTTTGCTTTAGCTTTAATTGACAGTCTTAATTTTATACTTGGCTTGTATGTGGTATGTAGATTTTATAAGTTTTCTTTCTGAATAGCAATGGATGGTTTATGAATTTTACTTTTTAAATAAACAAGTGTCTGTTTAATGCGTAGTGTGTTTTTAATTCCTTTAAAGTTTATTGTTACAACCGATTAGTGTGTGCAGTAATAGTTCACTTCATTTAAATGGTTTGAGTTTTCAGTATGCTGTAATGTCACAATGTTGCATCCATAACTAATACTGCATCTCCTTTAACAACTCTGGTGATGTCGTGGTGGGGATGTGGCCAGTGTCATGTTGGCCACACCCCTATCATGTTGACCACACCCCCATGTCCCACTTTGCCCTTGTTAAAAGGTGGCAACCCTGAGTAACATTCCCTGCTGCTGGATGACTACTTAAAACAGAAACGGTGCAAATGCCACAGAACACACTCAAAGTGCTGTTTACTGCTGCCTTTTTTCTAATTTAGTTTAAATGGCACTAATTTGTGAGACAATGAATTCCAGTCCATTTACTTCACCCCTCCCCCATAACACTTAGCTTCCCTAGCTGTCAAAGTCCTGAGGGTAATTTGACCTGGTAATTCCATTGATTGGCAGATCTCAGCAGGGTGCTTGACTCATGTAATTTAATCTTTGCTCTAGCATTTCCTTTGTTAGAGGGGACATTTTTTTGCTGCACTATAGCCATGGCCTTACTTGACTGCAATCACATCCAGTAAGGTTTTGCACCAAGGAGCTAAAGAATAAAACATTTATACTATTAACCAGTTTAGATCCTTATTAATTTAAGTGTTAAGGTATCACTTCATGCTTCCACCTTGTTAAAAATTGAGATTTACATGTGCAAAGTGTGTTGGTATGCAGTGTTTATTTTCATATGTTTTTACTGCACTGGTTGGTTTGCAAAAAAAAACCTTTTGCAGTGTCCCTGGATTTGTCTTTGTACATACAAACTACATTGCTATATTTTCCCCTTCCTTTTTCTTGTGTCCAGAAGTAACTTATAACAAAGTAAATGTTTTATTGATTTTTTTTAAATAAAGGACATCAAGGTTAACTTGCCTTGAATCAGATAATGGATGACACTGCAAAGAATCACTGTTGAAATATTTGTACATGGACAAAATCCCTTACTAAATCTATTTGCCAGCCTCCAGTTCAATTGGTGCTATGGCTTTAATATACTGGTGTGTTTGTTCATGACTTCCAAATATCTCCACAATTACATACCAGTTTTGCAGTGTAGTAACCACCCGACATGCCCATATACTTTTAGCCATCAATATGCAGCTACTCCTGTTCATGTGAGTATGTGAATTCATTTTTTGACTTAAGGTGTGGAAGTTGCACTGAATAATTCTAGGTGCTTGTTCAGGTTTAACATGATACTTGTTTAGAGCTGCTGTCATGTTAAGCCACTATGAATATGTTGCACTGCCACCTCTGATACCAGGGTAATGTTTTAATCTTTCTATTCCTGCACTGCACACTAGCAGTATCTGGTGCAAATACAACAGAGAGGTATGCAAGCGATACACCACCTAAGCATCATTTGCTGTGCAGAATGTACAAGTATACATACCAAATTTCTGTGTTTCCAAACATCGGTGTTACTACACTACTACTGAATAAAATGAACAGCACTCAGGCTGGGGGAAGGACAAGGGAGCCATGACATCACAGAATGGGTGGGTCTTATTATTTTAGTTAGAATCAGATGACGGCTGTGGTGATGTCACTTTGGGGGAGGGAACTGATTTAAAAAAAAAAGTACCTGCACTGCCTGGCCTCGATGATGTCAGTAATTGGGCGACTCCAGCAAGCTTTATTCAAACGTGAGAGAATCATTTTGTACGTGAAACCATCACAGTATGAGAAGGTAGGCTTCTGTTACAGAAGTAAGGGGAATTATAAAAATTGTAAATGTTTTATTGTTGTTGCTTTACAGATTACAATGTAAATAGGGAGGAAAAGGGCCGTGAAGTTGAGGAATACATCAGAGAAACCTGTTGTACTCCTTTAAAGGAGTACCGCACCCACAGACTCAAAAAACATGTTTAAAACATAATGGCATGATGTTTCCTACACTTTAACAGCACTCTGGGATTATTTACAGGATTTTAAATATTTTTATATGTAATTACAGACTCTGACCACCTGGAGTCCAGCATATTGACGTGGTTTGGATAAATCAGGTTGCCACTCAGTATCCCACAAGTCATTGTTTGGCTCACAAATGTTACATCATGCAGGTCTCCATTTGCCTAAAGCTCTTGTCATTTCAGTGATGTTGCATGCGTACAAAGTTCTGAGTAAAATAGAACAGTTAAAGTAACATTCCCTGCTGCTGAATGACTACTTAAAACTGAAACAGTGCAAATGTCACAGAACACACACAAAGTGCTGTTACTGCTACCTTTTTTCTAATTTAGTTTAAGTGGCACTAATTTGTGAGACAATGAATTCCAGTCCTTTTACTTCTCCCCTCCCCCGTAACACCTAGCTTCCCTAGCTGTCAAAGTCCTGAGGGTAATTTGACTTGGTAATTTCATTGACTGGCAGATCTCAGCAGGGTGCTTGACTCATGTAATTCAATCTTTGCTCTAACATTTCCTTTGTTACAGGGGGCATTTTTTTTTGCTGCACTGTAGCCATGGCCTTACTTGACTGCATTAGCATCCAGTTGATGCAGCAACTCCTGTAAGGTCTTGCACCAGGGAGCTAAATAAAACTTTTAAAATATTAAACCAGTTTAGATCTTTATTAGTGTAAGTGTCTAAGGTATCACTTCATGCTTCCACCTTGCTAAAAATGATTTACATGTGCAAAGTGTGTTGGTATTCAGTGTTTGCCTACATATTTTTTTACTGCACTGGTTGGTTTGCAAAAAAACCTTTTGCAGTGTCCCTGGATTTGTCTTTGTACATACAAACCACATTGCTATATTTTCCCTTCCTTTTTCGTGTGTCCAGAAGTCACTTCTCACAAAGTATTTTTTTTTTTTTTTTAATAAAGGACATCAAGGTTAATTTACCTTGAACCAGATAATGAATGACACTGCAAAGAATCACTGTTGAAATATTTGTGCTTGGACTAAATCCCTTACTAAATATTTGCCAGACTCCAGTTCAATTGGTGCTAGGGCTTTAATTATCCCCACCATTACATACCAGTTTTGCAGTATAGTAACCACCTCACTTGCCCATATACCTTTAGCCATCAATATGCAGCTACTCCTGTTCATGTGAGTATGTGAATTCATTTTCAGACTTACGGTGTGGAAGCTACACTGAATTATAGGTGCTTGTTCAGGTTTCACATGGGGCTTGCAAGCTACTCTCAGGTTAAGCCACTATGAATATGTTACACTGCCACCTCTGATACGAGGGTAATGTTTTAATCATTTTATTCCGACTGCACTAGCGGTATCTGGTGCAAATACAAGAGAAGTATGCAAGCGATACACCACCTAAGGCCTTTCCAAAAA